>NW_027397063.1:5377100-5721762 GCF_003265705.2 Callorhinus ursinus
CAGCGAATATCATTCTCAATGGGGAAAAGCTGAGAGCTTTTCCCCTAAGGTCAGGAACGCGGCAGGGATGTCCACTCTCACCACTGCTATTCAACATAGTATTAGAAGTCCTAGCCACAGCAATCAGACAACAAAAAGAAATCAAAGGCATCCAAATCGGCAAAGAGGAAGTCAAACTCTCACTCTTTGCGGATGATATGATACTTTTTGTGGAAAACCCAAAAGACTCCACCCCAAAACTGCTAGAACTCATACAGGAATTCAGTCAAGTAGCAGGCTATAAAATCAATGCACAGAAATCAGTGGCATTCCTATACACCAACAACAAGACAGAAGAGAGACAAATCAAGGAGTCGATCCCATTCACAATTGCACCCAAAACCATAAGATACCTAGGAATAAATTTAACCAAAGAGGCAAAGGATCTGTACTCAGAAAACTATAAAATACTCAGGAAAGAAATTGAAGAAGACACAAAGAAATGGAAAAACGTTCCATGCTCATGGATTGGGAGAACCAACATTGTGAAGATGTCAATGCTACCTAGAGCAATCTACACATTCAATGCAATCCCCATCAAAATACCGTCCACTTTTTTCAAAGAAATGGAACAAATAATCCTAAAATTTGTATGGAACCAGAAGAGACCCCGAATAGCCAGAGGAATATTGAAAAAGAAAAGCAAAGCCGGCGGCATCACAATTCCGGACTTCCAGCTCTATTACAAAGCTGTCATCATCAAGACCGTATGGTACTGGCACAAAAAGAGACACAGAGATCAATGGAACAGAATCGAGAGCCCAGAAATGGACCCTCAACTCTATGGTCAACTTATCTTTGACAAAGCAGGAAAGAATGTCCAATGGAAAAAAGACAGTCTCTTCAACAAATGGTGTTGGGAAAATTGGACAGCCACATGCAGAAGAATGAAACTGGACCATTTCCTTACACCACACACAAAAATAGACTCCAAATGGTTGAAAGACCTAAACATGAGACAGGAGTCCATCAAAATCCTAAAGGAGAACACAGGTAGCAACCTCTTCGACCTCAGCCGCAGCAACTTCTTCCTAGAAACATCACCAAAGGCACGGGAAGCCAGGGCAAAAATGAACTATTGGGATTTCATCAAGATAAAAAGCTTTTGCACAGCAAAAGAAACAGTCCACAAAACCAAAAGACAACCAACAGAATGGGAGAAAATATTTGCAAATGACATATCAGATAAAGGGCTAGTATCCAAAATCTATAAAGAACTTATCAAACTCAACATCCAAAGAACAAATAATCCAATCAAGAAATGGGCAGAAGACATGAACAGACATTTTTCCAAAGAAGACATCCAAATGGCCAACAGACACATGAAAAAGTGCTCAACATCGCTCGGCATCAGGGAAATCCAAATCAAAACCTCCATGAGATACCACCTCACACCAGTCAGAATGGCTAAAATTAACAAGTCAGGGAACGACAGATGTTGGCGGGGATGTGGAGAAAGGGGAACCCTCCTACACTGTTGGTGGGAATGCAAGCTGGTGCAACCACTCTGGAAAACAGTATGGAGGTTCCTCAAACAGTTGAAATTAGAGCTACCATTCGATCCAGCAATTGCACTACTGGGTATTTACCCCAAAGATACAAATGTAGGGACCCGAAGGGGTACGTGCACCCCAAAGTTTATAGCAGCAATGTCCACAATAGCCAAACTGTGGAAAGAGCCAAGATGTCCATCGACAGATGAATGGATACAGAAGGTGTGGTATATATACACAATGGAATATTATGCAGCCATCAAAAGGAATGAGATCTTGCCATTTGCAACGACGTGGATGGAACTGGAGGGTGTTATGCTTAGTGAAATAAGTCAATCAGAGAAAGACATGTATCATATGTCCTCACTGATATGAGGAATTCTTAATCTCAGGAACAAACTGAGGGTTGCTGGAGTGGTCGGGGGTGGGAGGGATGGGGTGGCTGGGTGATAGACATTGGGGAGGGTATGTGCTACGGTGAGCGCTGTGAATTGTGCAAGACTGTTGAATCACAGATCTGTACTTCTGAAACAAAAAACGCAACATATTTTAAGAAAAAAGAAAAAGAAGAAGATAGCAGGAGAGGAAGAATGAAGGGGAGTAAGTCAGAGGGGGAGACGAACCAGGAGAGATGATGGACTCTGAAAAACAAACTGAGGGTTCTAGAGGGGAGGAGGGTAGGGGGATGGGTTAGCCTGGTGATGGGTATTAAAGAGGGCACATTCTGCATGGAGCACTGGGTGTTATGAACAAACAATGAATCATGGAACACTACACCAAAACAAATGATGTAATATACGGTGATTAACATAACAATAAAAAATTAAAAAAATAAATAAAAATAAATAAATAAATAAATAAAAATAAACTGGTTGGTTTTGTATCAACAGGACTTTTCCCAAACCATTGGTTTCCTTTGCCTCCTGCATAACTAAACAGGACGACCCTGGGGAGGTAGGCAGGTTTCCTGAGAAGTCACACGTCTCCATTCAAGCCTGGCCAGCTCCCAGCCCCCTCACCCCACCCCCGCCCCCGCACAAAGGCCGTGGCCCCACCTTCATCACTGGGAGTCCAAACGTAGACAGCTGATGCAAGTAGGTGTTCTCACACAGCCTAACTGGGATGCTTGGAGCAGCAGCGAGCCTCTAATTTGTGAACAACTGCAGAGCAAAAATGAGTACCAAGGGATGTGATTACAGGACCCTCTCTCCCGCAAGCATGAGGACAGCTGGACCAAGAAGTTCACCGCAGCAGGTGTCTGTCTATCCAAAAACCAATCTCAACATCAAAACATCAGTAGGGGAATGGATAAATAAAATGATATATCCATAGGATAGAATTCCCTACAGCCATGGATAAACACTACTAATTAGATCGGGGAGGGGGGTGGCCAGCTCTCAGAAATATACTGTAAAGCAGAAAAAAATACGTTTTTTTTTTCCTGTGGAGAATGCAAATTTTTTTAAATTTAAGTTAAATTAGCCAACATATAGTACATCATTAGTTATTTTTTAATTTTTTAAATTTATTTGTTTGTCAGAGAGAGAGAGAGAGAGCACAAGCAGGGGGAGTGGCAGGCAGAGGGAGAAGCAGGCTCCCCGTTGAGCAAGGAGCCCGATCTGGGACTCGATCCCAGGACCCTGGGATCATGAGCTGAGCCGAAGGCAGATGCTTAACCGACTGAGCCACCCAGGCCGCCTATCATTAGTTTTTGATGTATTGTTCAATGATTCATCAGTTGCATATAACACCCAGTGCTCATCACATCACGTGCGCTCCTTAAAGCCCGTCCCAGTTACCCCATCCGCCCTCAACCTCCCCTTCCACAACCCTCTGTTTGTTTCCTCGAGTCCAGAGCCTCTCAGGGTTTGTCTCCCTCTCTGATTTCTTCCCATTCAGTTTTCCCTCCCTTCCCCTACGATCCTCCACGCTATTCCTTATAATTCCTCATATGAGTGAAACCATATGATAATTGTCTTTCTCTGATTGGCTTAAAATAAGTTTCTAAATGAATATTTAGTAGAGTATCATCTCTTTTATAAACACATAAACCTAATGTTATATTTTGTTCATGGAAAATATATTTAAAGGTAGATACACTTAGAGATGTGTAATATATATATATTTGTTAATGGGCCAGAGCACACACATCAAATTTACAGCAGTGATAATCTTAGAAGAAGGAGAGGACGTAGGGACTGAGGAAGAACCAGGGGGACTTTCTTTCTATTGGCAATGTTTTATTTCTTATATCAAAAAAGGGGGGCGTGGAAGCAAATGTGGATGGTTAGCCCTTGTCCATCCTGATGGTAAGAGCTGATGCCAAGACCAAGAGCCTACTGCCTTTATTTGGACAACAGGGCTCTGGACCAATCCGGGAGGAGCCCTTCTCATCCTCCCCTGCCCTGTGAAGGGAGATGAACCTGTTCCCTGCACCTGTGCCCAGGTGGGATGCTTAACGCCGATCCCATCCCATTGCTGCAGAGGCTCACAAGGATTCTCCCATCAGGCTGAAAGCCTTGCTGTTCCCATCTCCCTCCTCAAGGTCACAGACGACAGCCTTGAATCAGGAACACCCGTGATGTCAGCCCAGGGGTGACCTCTCCAGAAAGTCACAGAAGGGTCTTGTAAGTCACTGGATGCCCCCTCCTGGGAGCACGTACAACAATAAAGCTGAAGTTTACCAACAGAAAAGAAAAACAACAAACACTGATCCTCAGGCCAAGGGTAAATCACAGCCTTTGCGTCACACATGAGGGTCTCTGTGGCTGTGTCTAGTCACCCCAGCTCAGAGATCAGTCCCTCAGTTCAGCTTGACCTTGGTCAAGGGCAAGATTTTCTTTCTGCCTCGCCCACCTCTTTTCACACAAGGAGTGTCCACGGTTGTCCACCATTGTTAGACTTTGGGGAACCCACACGTCGATCCCAGGGTGTCCCCTCTGCTCTAGGGACCCTGCTCCCTCCACACCTGCCTCTTGCATCCTACACATTGTCTACTGTCACTTCTTCCTGCTCCCAGCCCCCAGCTGTATCTCCTCGTTGGAACAAGCATCCAGATCCTTCTGTCATCCAGGAATCTGTTCATGCTTCTGGGTGACCTGGGGACAACCCCAGCAGAGAGGAAGGAAAATGCACAGAAAACTGTTTCTCTGCTCTGATAGAAAACTCCCTTCCCTGTCCATTGGCTGCGTTGATCCTTCCACGCTTTGAGACGTGGATTTTGCCGTTACTGCTACTTGGCAGGCAAGGGAACCAGGGCTTTGACTCTACCCCATGCCTGTAATCACTAAGGAAAATTCCCATCTCTTTCCTTCCTCCTCCCTGCAAGGAGAATCTGTTGGGATAGAGACTTGGGAGGATAGAGAGAGGAGAAGAAAAACGAGAGGTGTGCAGGGGACGGGGCAGGGATGGGGGAAGTCTTTTGAGTGAAGTGTTTTTGAGAACAGCACCTGTGCTGTACCTTTCGGTGAATGGGAGAGAGACAAGCAGGATTTCAAGAGCTCCTGGTAGGTGATTATGGGTTTCCAGGTGTTCGAGGAACAGATGGAAACAAATCTGAGTCGTTTTGAAATGATTTTTGGTTATTTAGACTGTCTTGTCTGAAGGCAACAGCATATCGCAGCTGATCCATGAGGGTCACACCTTTATAAGCTTTGTGGTAAAAAGTGAGGGCCGGGATCCAGCCTGAGGCCTCTCAGTTCTGGCGTGGAATCCTTTCCACTGGTCCTGGGTGCCTGGTCCACTATGTGTGAAGCCTCAAGCCAGTCGCGGGGCAGCGGGCTTGTTGAAGAGTCCATCAGTTAATGTTCTGCCTCTGATATGCAGAACCACGCCAGCAAGGCCCCGGTAACACCTGCTAGTGATGGCTGTTCTCCTGCAAGGGTGTGGCTGACCTTTAGCTACAGCATCTTCTCTGCAGGAAGAAATTCTGCTCCTGGGTCCTGAGCCTTGGTCTCCTCTTGCACTGCTCTACTTCCCCCTCAAGGCCTCTGCTTGACCAGCCAGGGGCCATGGAACCAGGATAGGGCAGGGACATTTCTCACTGAAACTGTGGCTAAGCAAAAAAAAAAAAAAAAAAAAAACAGAAGAGAGTAGAACTTAGACAGGTGTGGAAATAGGAAGCCAAGGACCAAGATGACAGAAGGAGAGTCTGAAGAACCAGAAGCAGGTCCCAAAGGCTTACAATTCCAATAAGCCTTCACCCATCCATTTCTCCATTCATTCACTCATTCCCTCATGCACTCATTCCTTCTACAATTATGTCAGGTGCTGAACTGTGTGTTGGGGACACTATGGAGAACTTCACAACACCCCTAGTCCTTGAGGGGCTCATATGCCAGTGGAGGGGGCGGACATCAAACAACCCCTTTTGTGAGAGAAGGTCAAATGGTGGTAAGGGCTACAAAGAAAAATACATCTGAACAAGGGGGATGAAGAAAGCCTGGAGTGAGGCTGGCTCCTTCAGTTTGGGTGGTCTGGGAAGGCCTCTGAGAAGGTGACATGGCTGCTTGGATAAAGGAGGAGGATGTTCCAGGCAGAGGGAACAGCAAGTGCAAAGGTCCGGAGGCAGGAAGGCACTAAGGGACGCTAAGAAACTAGTGCTGTGGCCCACAGGGAGCAAGGAAAAGAGTGGTGGCAAATGAGGAGAAGAAACAGCAAAGCTTAGGCCACGGGGCCTTTGTCAGCCAAAGGATGGGGATTTTCAGATTCTTTTGTTTTTAAGTGAGATGGTAATCCATTGAACAGTTTTAAGCAGTGGAATAACATGATCTGATTTTTTTTTTTTTTTTTTTAATGTACCGCTAGCCCGGCCACACTCAGGTCAGCTCTCCTCACTCTGGAGTCCCAGAAATGGAACCCACTTCGCAGTATTCCTGCAAGATTCAAATTTTCTACCCCTGCCTTCCAGCTGTTTGCCGTGGTTTCCTTGTGTGTTGACTCACACTTGCTGCCCCCTGAACCCTGCTCCCTGCCGCTCCAGCTCCCACAACTGTTCTGCCTCCTGTCTGTCAATTGGGGCCCAGGCGACACAGCAACAGTCACAAAAGGCACATTTGCATCTCACCCGCATTGGTAGAGCAAAAAGGGGGGAGGATAGCTGCAATAAACAAATATTTGGAGTAGGAAGCAGTCAAGCAAAAGGAGAAAGGAAAATTATCCAAACACAACTAAATCAAGATTTCACTGCGGCCCCGTTGCCGAGGTGCAGACATTTAAAGTAAGTGTTCACTTCTGCTTCGGACTCTTTGCAATCATTCTGAAGCCATACAGCAAGGGGGTCCTTAGGGAAAGAGCCCCGCCCTTCACTTTGTAGATGGGGAGCTTGAGAAGCAGAGAGGTGAAAAACTCACCCAAGTTCACATGGCTGCCAAGTGTGGGGGCTCAGCTCTATCCGGGGCTCCTGACAACCAACCAAGGCTTCTCTCGGCAAAGATCTATGAAAGGCTGGGCAGTAATAAGGGCAGCTTGTGCCACCCTTCCCCCTAATGCAAATGAAGAAGCTGATTTGAGGAACAGAAACCTGGTTAAGATTTGCCCACCTACAAACAATGCTGAGGAGAAAGTTGAACGCTGAAAATAAAAGGAAATACAAGAAGAAAATAGCCTCTCATGTGACTGAGAGCATGAGTTCTACTCTGAATAATGGAAGGGTTGCCTGTGAGAAGCCATACCCTCCAACCAAGCAAGTTCGAAGTCTGATGCAAGCCTCCCCGAGTTACCATAAAATCATCGATATTATAGAGTTCAGTGGTTTGCAAAACGCTAGCATCAGCTTCGTCCTTTTATTTGCTTTTTGCAACAACCTGAGAGGAGATGAAAGTTGGTATCATCATATCCCCATTCTACAAATGAGGGGACTGAGGCTCAGCACAATTAAATGACTTCCCAAAATCAAGCAAAAGAGCCTGGAACCTTAGGCTGCTGAATTCTTTCGATGAGGTACAGTAGAAGGAAGGGAGGAAGGAAGGAAGGAAGGAAGGGAGGGGGGAGGGAGGGAGGGAGAGAGGAAGGAAGGATGGATGGGAGGATGGGAGGAAGGAAGGAAGGAAGGAAGGAAGGAAGGAAGGAAAGGAAGGAAGGGAGGGAGGGAGAGAGGAAGGAAGGGTGGATGGGAGGATGGGAGGAAGGATGGGAGGAAAGGAAGGGGAAAGAAGGAAGTTAGGAAGCCACAGATTGGAATTCCAATTTTGCTACATACTTACCACACCAAGCCTCAGTTGGCTCACCTGTAAAATAGGGAGAATACATAACACCTACATGGCAGCCATCGTGAGGATGAAATGGGGGAATGTGTGAGAAGCAGCCAGCTCAGTGCCTGACACAATGTAGGTCCTCATTGTTATTAACATATACAACTTCTTTCTATTAATCTCATTTTGCAGACTTCCCAGCTACCCACTGCCCAACACAGGACTGGAAGACACAAATGGGAGACTCTTTTCCTATGGTGCCACTCCCAGATTCATTGGCCTGGTTTCTTATTGAGAAAGATGTTGGCCTAGTTTAAGCAGAGATTCACTTATCAAAAGAATCCACTGAGGGGGTCACCAGAAAGCAAATACGCAGGAGATGACCAGAACTTCATTCCTTCATACAATACATATTAATGAAGCGTTTACCAAAGCTGAGCTTTAGGGAGACCATGGTAAACCAGGTGGGCCTCCGGGAACTGAAGTTATAACTTAAGTCATAGATGACAAACGTCAAGCAGGTCATTTGCATCACCAACATGGCTGTCTTCGTCTGCTATAACAAAATACAATCTACTGAGTGTCTCATAAATAATAGAAACAATAGAAATTTATTTCCTATACTTGGAGAGGCTGGGAGGTCCAAGATCAAGGCGCTGGCTGATTCCGGGTCTGGTGAGAACCCACTTCCTGGTTCACAGGCAGCCATCTTCTCGCTGGGCCCCTCACGTGGCAGAAGGGGTGAGGCAACTCTCTAGGGCCTCTTTCATAAGGGTAGTAATTCCATGATCTAATCACTTCCCCAAGTCCCATCCCCTGATACCACCACCTTGAGCATTATGACTTCAACATATGAATTTTAGGGGACACGACCATTCAGACTATAGCGATGACTTAGATATCTCTGGTCTGCCCTGGCTCTTTGAGGGCTCAGAATTAATCAACAAACAGAAGCACCTTCCTTCCCTCTGTTTCCTCCACTTACCTGCAAAATCATCTCCCGTTAAGTGAGCATCCAGTCAAAGCAGAGAAAATAATAGTCCTTGGTGATGCCTATCACTGCTGCTCACTTTCCATTGCTGAGAACTAATCACATGGACATCATGTTTTGACTGGGCAGTCACTTTCCACACTAGGGAGGGGGGAGCATGACTTTTTGGTGGTTGACTGGCCACCTCTGCTGCAGCCAGAAAGGAGGCTGACCATACCAGTAATCATAACACCTAATGAAAATAACCCAGGGAAGTCAAATATAAAGACATGGAAAGAGACTGAGAAAAGTATGTCAGGTACATATTAACACTATTCATTTCACACAAAGTAAAATTCAAAGTGAAAAGCACTGAAAGGAATATATCATAATGACAAAAGTACAACCTACCAAATGTGTCACAAACCTTTATGCACCTAATATCTTAGCTTCAAAATGTACAAAGCAAACCCTGATAGAAATGCAAGCAGACACTGATGAGTTCTCAAAATGGTGACTATTTTTTTAAATTAAGTTTTTATTTTGATTCCAGTATAGTTAACATACAGTGCTATATTAGTTTCAGGCATACAATATAGTGATTCAACAATTCCATATGTCACCTAGGACAAGTACACTCCTTAATCCCCATCAACTATTTCACCCATCCCCCAGCCACCTCCCCTCTGGTGATCATCAGTGTGTTCTCCAGAGTTAAGAGTCTGTTTCTTGGCTTGTGTCTCTCTTTATTTTTCCTTTATTCATTTGTTTGGTTTCTTACATTCCATATGTGAGTGAAATCATATGGTAGTTGTCTGTCTCTGACTGACTTATTTCATAGCCACTGTGGAAAACAGTACAGAGAAAAACTGCTATTACACTATACTTCAACTAACTGGAATGTAAATAAAAACTTGAAACTACAAAACAATTAAAAATCAATAAAATTTTAAAAATCTTAAAAAAAACAGCATGAAGTTTCCTCAGAAAGTTAAAAATAGAACTACCCTATGATCCAGTAATCACACTACTGGGTATTTACCCAAAGAATATGAAAACACTAATTCAAAAGGATATACGAACCCCTATGTTTGTAGCAATATTATTTATCATATCCAAACTATGGAAGCAGCCCAAGTGTCCATCCGTAGATGAATGGATATGGAAGAGGTGACATATATATATATATATATATATACACACACATATATATATATAAAATGTTGATTATATATATAGATAAAGAAAAGGTGATATATATATAATGTTGATTACATATATAATAATGTTATATTATATCTATATTATATATAATAATAATGTTATATATATAATGTGGATACATATAAATGTTGATTACATAAGAGGTGATTCCATAAGAGATGGAATATGATATTCCAATAATAATGGAATATTATTCAGCCGTAAAAAAGAATGAAATCTTGCCATTTGCAACAACATGGATGGAGCTAGAGAGTATAATGCTAAGTGAAATAAGTCGTGCTAAGTGGTGGCTTTACACAATTGGCTGATCAAGTACTACAGAAAGGAATAAAGCTCCAGAAGTCCTGGCTAATAAAATGAACAATTATGATCTAATAGATATATGGAGAGAAATAACTTTGCATCCAACAGAGATTATACACTGCTTTCAAACTCATGAGACATCCTCCTGGTGTATTAGGTCACAAAGACACTCACAACAAATCCCCAGAAGGAAAACTCTGGCAGTACATACTCATGAGCTATAATGGAATAACATTGGAAAATAATAGCAAAAGGGTAACCAACAAAAATCTATTCTCTTGGGTATTTTACATGACTCATGAGTCATAGGCTTGAAAGAAAATAAAACCAGAAATGACAAGCTATTTAGAATCACATTAAGAGCCCTGCATACATATCAAAGCCCATGGGCTATGCTGAGGCATCATTCAGAAGAAAAATAGATAGCCTTAAATGCTTAGGGTGGAAAACCAGAAGGGTTAAAAATATATGAATCAACCAAGCTTTCAACTCAAGAAGCTGAGGGCAGAGATGGGGAGGGGGAGAGAGAAAATAAATCTAAAGAAAGTTGAAGGGAGAAATCAAGGAAGATAAAAGTAGAAGTTAATAAAAATAGAACACAAAAAGGCAATAGAATTGACAAGTTAAACTGGTTCTTTGGAAGAACTGATGGAAGGACAAACCTTTGTCCTTCCTGTCTAAAGAAAGAGGACAAAATCATAAGTCAAAAATTGTAAGAATATAAATTACAAAATTATAAAAATTGTAAGAACCTTTATGGCAAGCATTTTGAAAATCACTAGATGAAGTGACTAATTTCCTAGGAAAATATTTGTTATAAAAATTCATTCAAGGAAAGGTAGGAAACTTGAATAGAACCTTAACCACAGGAGGGGGGCCTGGGTGTCTCAGTCGGTTAAGCATCCGACTCTTGATCTCAGCTCAGGTTTTGATCTCAGGGTTGTGAGTTCAAGCCCCATGTTGGGCTCCATGCTGGGTGTGGAGCCTACTTAAAAAAAAAATAAGCATCAAGTCCAGAAGGCTTTTCAGAAGGTAGATTTTACCAGACCTTTAGTGAAGAGCTAATTCTGTATAAACTATCTCAGAGCCTAGGAAAAAACAGAAAGCCCATCTAAATCATTTTATAGTTTCAATACAATACAGATCCCTGATATATATATCTTTATCTCTTTCTATCTCTCTATCCAAACACATATATGTACATTTACTTAAAAACAAAGATGCAAAATTCTATATCCAGAAGTGTATTAAAGGGATAACACAAAATGGTCATTCTAGGAATGTAAAGATTTTCAATGTTAAGAATCTATTAAAGAGATGAAAGTAGAAAAGCAATATGATTGTATTAACAGATCCTTTAAAGGCATTTGCTGAAATTCAACACCTATTCATGAGAGCAACCCAGGAAAAGAAATGCCTTAAATCTGATAAAGTGTGTTAGTAACCTAAATAAGCACCATTTTATGTGTCAGATATAAATCCCTCCCATAAAAGTCAGAGATAAGATGAGATTCCTATTCAACATTGTACTGCAATTACTAGATGTTACATTAAGGGTAGGAAAAGCTAATAGTATTCATCTTTTTTCTTTTCTTTGGCTTAATGGAAGCAATCCTGTTTGCACTTTACAGTTTACAAGAGTTCC
Organism: Callorhinus ursinus; assembly: GCF_003265705.2. Classification (NCBI taxonomy): domain Eukaryota; kingdom Metazoa; phylum Chordata; class Mammalia; order Carnivora; family Otariidae; genus Callorhinus; species Callorhinus ursinus. Next base: position 5,388,966 of record NW_027397063.1, read on the forward strand.
ATAAGCCCTATTTTTTGTGATCCTCACAATGACCAGGTGAGACCAGGTCAAGTATTGTCATCCCAACTTTGAGAATGAGAAACCCGAGGATCATAGAATTTTTAGATTTCCCTAAAGACACATAGTTAGTAAGCAGTGATGGGGAAGAGACCCCAGGTTTTCTTATTCTTAATCAAGTTCAATTAGGAATAAGAAATCAAACTTTAAATACAATACAGTTGTCTCTTGAACAACATGGGTTCGAACTGCACAGGTCCACTTACACACAGATTTTTTTCAATAAATACAGTACTTTAAGTGTATTTTCTCTTTCTTAGGATTTTCTCCTGTTTACTCTATCCTAAGGATGCAGTATATTAATACATATAACATACAAACTATGTGTTACTCCACTGTTTTTGTTATCAGTCAGGCTTCTGGTCAACAATAAGCTATTAGTAGTTAAGTTTGGGGGAGTCAAAAGCTATGCATGGATATTTGACTGTGTGGGGGTCAGCACCCCTAACCCCCGTGTTGTTGTAAGGTCAACTGTATATCTCATTGCTCCCAGTGACTGACCCTGAGCAGGTCATTGTCCCTCTGAGCAAGGTAAATCATAGCCCTGGGAGCTGACTGGGGTGAGGATGGGCACAGTGAGCAAGAGAGAAGGAAGAGAGAGAGCACTGAAGACAAACTTCTTGGTGTCAGGGTGTATGTCCCTGGATGCCACCTGATAGATGGGGCTGGCCAACACTCCGGTTCATTCCCATGATGCTCCAGGTACTCTTCTGAGCATCTATGTATGTCAACCTGCAGATCCTCATAAAAACTCTCATGAGGAGGCGCCTGGGTGGCTCAGTTGGTTAAGCGTCTGCCCTTGGCTCAGATCATGATCCCAGGGTCCTGGGTTCGAGCCCCACATCGGGCTCCCTGCTCAGCCGAGAGCCTGCTTCTCCTTCTCCCTCTGCCCCTCCCCCGTTCATGCACGTGGGTACACCTACACACTCTCTCACTCTCTCTCTCTGTCAAATAAAAAAATAAAATCTTAAAAAAAAACCTCTCATGAGGTTGGCACTATTACTATTACCTTCATTTTACACATGATAAAACTGAGTAATGTTCCCCAATTTATAGATTTAATAAGTAGTAGTGTCAGGATTTGAACCCAGGCAGCCTGGCTCCAGAGTCTTTGCTTATAATCACTACATTACAGTGTCTTTAAGCCAGTCTCCTGGTTCTGGGAGTGAGAGTAGAAAGCAACCTTTCACAGGTGTGTTTTAGATATAAAAACAAAATCACTGAAAGAAAAAAGCCTTAATTTGCTCACTCAATTTTTTCGATATTGCATGAGACCTGGAGAAAAAAATTTCACACACACACACACACACACACACACGCACGCACACACACACACACACACACGATCTGCTTAGAAACATCTGTTTTTATTATCTGTTTCGCTGCTTCCTAGAATTAGACTTAACCCAAAAAAGAAAGGAAGAAATGTTCTCCTTGGCTTGTTTCCTTCAGTCTGTAGACCTGTACGCTAAGAGTCTTACTCAATAGAACTGTAAAAGAAAATCAGTAAAAAAAAATATGATTGCCCAGTTAAGAATCAAGATAGGGACCATAAAGAAGTGTTATTCTAAATAATTACCTACATAATTATAATTCATTACTCTAAACTTCTTTTATCTGCCACTACACTTGCTTTTTTATGTCAGAGGTCCTTGTTTTCTTTCTTGGCCCTGAAACCTGTTCTAGACCTTGCTACATCTCCCAGAGAAAGTGTGTTAAGCACATATGAGTGCAGAGTTAGATAGTCTGTGTTCATGTGGACCTGCTGGAGATTACCCAAACAGAATTACTTTACTTTGCACAACCTGTTCCTTTATCCTGGGATACCTGTCCCAATCCAGCAACATCCTACGCTTCCTTTAGGACCTGGTTCATCTCTTCCAGGAAGCCCTCCCTGATGATGTCATCACACATGCTCCAGTAAAACCTATAGAACTCACCCGGAACAGTAGCTTCTTTAGCACTTCCCATTTTGCTAATTTTTTTTAAAACTTGTCAGACTCTCACGTGAAATTATGAACTCCATGAGGGTAGGGACTCTGCTCTATTCAGATCTGGATTAGGAAATAAATTAGTATTTCAAACTTAACAATTTGTTGTAAAAATTGAAGATCAGTGCTTTCAAGATATGAAAAATACATTATAGGAGCATCTGGGTGGCTCTGTCGGTTAAGCGACTGCCTTAGGCTCAGGTCATGTCAGAGAGAGAGCCCCATGTCAGCTCTCAGCTCAGTAGGGAGACTGCTTCTCCCTCTCTGCCTGCCGCTCCCCCTGCTTGTGCTCTCTCTCTCTCTGTCAAATAAATAAGTAAAATCTTTAAAAAAGAAAAGAAAAATACATTATAGTCTTTTTTACAAATGGGCTTTAAAGTTTTAAATTTCCATAAATATTAAACTTTAGATAGAGGCACCTTGGAAACAATTTAAAATGCTTCTAGTAGGGACATTATAAATAATGTTTATAAGAAAATAATAAAACAATGGTCCTTTATCATTAGCAGTATTTTTGGATACTCCCTTAAAAGTTTGTTATAAAAGCCCATAAACTATCTCAATAAATCAGAATGCAGACTGGGATTGGGACAGCTACTGTCCTTTAGGTAAAAGCATTTCTTTACCAAAGTAGCGATTAGAGAAAAATACGCAAGGAAATAGGTTAAAAAGAAAAATCTTTGAATTTAAACTTTGCATGGGGAGAGGGGGAAACTTTGCATCTATCTTCTGATAGATGGATGGAGGAAAGATCGGGTATTAAATCTTACCCAGGCTGGGATGGCAATAATGTCACTTCACCAAAGAAGTCAATGAAAATATCACAGATAATAAGTACAAAATCTGTCAATCTGATTAGTAACATACATTAAAGATTTATGAAGCGATGTCATTGTGTTACAGAATGATAGGAATTGTGTCTAGGGGAGGCAGATCTCAGAGTGGCAGGTACTGCAGAATACCAAGATAAATTTAAGGCGTTTTAAAGACAAATCGCTGAAAATGATCTGTGAAAAGCAATTCAACTAAAAGAACCAGTGTGGGACGATTTTCCCACAGCCACCGTCTAATAGGTCACTTTAAACCATGCAACATTGAACATTAAAAATACACAATGATACAACCACATGCCAGGCACTTATAGTGGGTCTGTTTATGCAAGAGACACATGTCACGTGCCCCAGACTCTTTTCCCAGGGGAAAAAATAAGAAGGGATTTGGCCTGATCCATCCCAATTCTTGTTGAAGCTCTTCTAAGCACAGATTGAGAAGACCAATACCCAAGACAAAGGGAGTGGCTGCAATCATGAGAGAGCAGAAAGCTGACTGGTATAGCCCAAGATCAAACTTGGGAACTGCTCTGCTCCAGGAAGTATGAGCGAAGTGAGGGGTGGGGAGGGTAGGAGACCTAGGACCCCCCTCTGGCTTTGATCTGAACTCCGGGGGAAATGAATCACTCCTTTGATCTCAAGGGAGAGCCTCTGATCATAGACATGTTTAAGGAGGGATATAAGCCTCCCCAAATATAGAAGACCTGAATCCACAAGCTTCTTGGCAGGCATGAGCTGGGCAATGACAATCTGTACTTGATATAATAATAACAGATTGATGATAACGATAATAATATTAATTGCCACTTATCTGTGATATAGGAACGGTGGGTGAAGTTTTGTGGGAATCATTTATATTTGTAATCCACTTGGAACAAAAAGGAAATATTTGCTTTTTTTTTTATTTAAAATGTGTGAGATTTCCTCTCTCGAAGACTTTTAACACTTTAAGTGTGTCTCTAAAAAAATATGTATCTAAAACAGGGGTCGGCAAATGTCTTATGTAAAGGGTCAGATAATAAATATCTTAGGCTTTTCTGAGCCATACTGTCCCTGTCCCAGCGTCCTGGGATCAAGCCCTATGTGGGGCTCCCCGCTCAGCGGGAAGCCTGCTTCTCCCTCTCCCACTCCTCCTGCTTGTGTTCCCTCTCTTGCTGTGTCTCTCTGTCAGATAAATAAATAAAGTCTTAAAAACAAACAAACAAACAAAAAACCCTGCAGTGGGCCTGTTCCAGATAAGGAAACTAAGGCATGAAGAGGCTAAGTCCCTCGCCCAAGGTCACACAGCTAATCATCATAGAATTATCAGAAGACAGAATTAAAATTCTCCTTTCCCGAGTAACTGGCCAAAGTAGTCTGCACACTTCTCCAAGTACCAGTTTTCTCCTCAGAAAATTTTGATCATAATACTGCCCTCCCTCCCAACTCCACAGAGTTCCTACACCGCTCAAATGTGATTAGACATTTGAAAGTGCTTTATTTCTTCTGTTTCCCTTCCCAAAATATTAGTTATTATCAATCTTCTGTTATCTAACAAAAGTAGAGAGAGAATATCAATTAGGAAGCACTGGGAGATACAACGCACACCAATAGACCCGCTACCTTTTTCAAATATACAAATCAGCAACCAAAATACGAAATGAAGTATGTATACTAGAACTAACATTCATGGTTGAAGAGTGTGACCTAACAGTGCTCCAGGATCCAGACAACCATAAAACCTGCCTTTTCACTGCCCTTGGCTCTATAACAATTTTTCACCTATATGAATTCATTTGATACTAACAATTGTTTTGGCAGCCTAGCAATCTAAGATTCAGAGGACCAAATTCACCTGCCTAAGGTCATATTACAAACCAGTGCCCCTGACTCTTTCCAATGACTCGTAATAACAAAGTAGCTCAGTGGGAGAGAACGGGTACGGTAAGGCATAAGTAGGTTTCTTATTTTACTTTCATAAGTGTTTTCTAAATGCTTAAGGGTGCCTCATTTATTTTTACTTCCTTTCCTATCAATATTCACATGTTTTATCTTGTCCTCTTAGCCCAGATTTCAGCCACCCCCATCTTGCAGGATAGTAGTGATTATTATAAAAGAATACCAATTCTGGAGCATGCCGTTAGGAGTTATAAACAACGAAGATTCTATATTGGATCAATTCGGATCTTTTCAATCACTGAGAACAGAAAACCCAACTCCAACTTAAACAATAAGGAAATGGATTGGCTTTCAAAACCCCAAGACCAGAAGTGTAGGCTTCAGGGCTGGTTTCATGCAGCAGATCTAGTTCAGTTTCTCTTGGACAATCTTGATTCTGCTTATCACCCGACGGCAGCTTCATACTCAGGCGAGATTCAAGATGGTTGCAGGCATCCCATAAAGAAGATACTACTGTCTTATCTAGCTCTCTGGAACACAAGAAACTTTTCCCTCAAAATCCCCCAGAACACATCATTTTGCATCTAATTAGATCAAAATGCGTCAGATGCCTATGTATAAGCCAACCTTTGAGGTCAGAGGAATGCCCTGTGCTATCTGGCTTAGGTCTGAATTTGTGAACAAATCAAGGAAGGTTACATTATTAAACTTGGCTTGGATAAAGCATGGGGTACATTTGGAGCTGGGATTAATCTTCTAAGCCTCATTGTTGTTAAACAATAGTGGGGTGAAATAGATTAGGGAAAGCATTTGTCATTGTTTTTGGCTGAGCAAGCTCTGAACCTCCTTCTTATGTTTGGGATAAAAATCTGGATTTATTTCCCCAGATTATAAAAAGCAGACTCTACTTCCCACAACTGAAACTGAAAAACAGATCTGTGACTCCCCAGTTGCCCACTAGCGGGCAAGTGACCCAGGTTTGACCAGCTTAATACCTCCCTTCACCCAAAGCCACCCTTAGAGAATCAGGAGAAAGTGACCCAAAGAAGCGGGCCAAAATAGAATCAGAATGGTCTGCCTTGCAGGGATCTTTTACCATGGCTAACTGACCCTAGAATCTCTAGGACCAAAATCATAAGGCGCTCACTCAGGTCTGATAAAGAGAGGCATGATCTGACCACTGCAATAGAGATTCTCAAATCCTGGGCTTGAATAAGTTCACAGATGCAGAACCTCTTGAATGAAGGAAAGACCAGAAACTCTTACTAAAGAATACTACAATAAGATCACAAATATATATTGTAAATCTTCATCCTGATCTTCCTCCAAAACAGATACCATTATTAATCAGGATAAATGTGTGCTACAGAAAAGGAAATACCTAGCTCTTTGGAGGATTAATGGAAACTGGGACTATTACTAATGCTAATTCCTGTGGACCCAGAATGCTACTGTTGTCCTCCAGTCAGAGAGGAAATTTATAGGGAGTAAGGTAGTAAATTGAGTTTTGATTTAAGTTTATCTTCAATAGGCTTAAGGAGCCCCCAAATCTGTATTTATGTCCTCAGTTCATGAAAGTATAAGTAGAAGAGATACACAGAACAAACAGCAAACCCCCACATTGGCTTTCTATCCCATGAAGTAAGGGCCATTATGATAGGAATGGCCCCCCTGTAAGCTCATAGAGCTCTCCTTAGGTAAAACAGCACATCACAATGGATACCACATCCCTCATAGAATTTCAAAGATTAAAAGACTGAAAGATCCAGAGGTGATGACTGCTATCATATTCCCATTTAACTCTCTAGTTTGGCTGGTGAAGAAAACCAGGTGGGTCTTGGAGAGGACAATGGATTATCATAAACCTAATCAGTTACATCTGCTGTTCCAGCTGGCTTCAGTTGACAAACACAAATATACAGAGCCCCTGGCACATGGTATGCATCTACGGATTTGCCAAAGTCATGTTTTCTCTGTCCCAACACAAAGAATACCAAAAGCAAGTTGTTTGTTTGTTTGTTGTTTGTTTGTTTTACCTGGCAAAGACAACAGCGGGCCTTTATTGTCTTACCTGAGTATTGTTCCGTCTCTGGTGCTCTGCCACAGTTTGGTCTGTGGGCACTGGGTCATCTCACAGAATATCCGGCTGATAGACTCCAAGGAGCTGAAGTAGCAGACATGCAGAATGCCTGGATAAGAAAGTTCACCTCGAAGCGTGGAAAATAAGTCTCACAAAGTGGCAGGGGATGTGGGGCAGAAATGGGAGGTTTCCAATAACGCAGGGCATGCAGGGCTCTGTCTCCAAAATGAACAGGAGTCTGCTCTACCTTGCATGTCCTATCACTAGGAATCAGGTGCAATGTTTGTGGGCTTCTACAGGATTGGAGACCTGCATAATCCATTTGGGTGCGCCATCTGAGTCCATGGGGGCCTCAGCTGACTCTCGGCTTGGGGAGTGAGAAGGCCCAGAGCTGGTCCAGGCTGCAGGGCAAGCAAGGAACACTCTGCTGTTTAACACTTGTGATCCAGCGGATCCAATATGGCCTGAGTATCTCCAGCCCACTGGGATGCAGCAGAGCCCATGGCAGGTGCCAAGAGGAGAACCCAAGTAGAAGCCCCTGTGGTTCCAGGGAAAGTCAAGACCCCTCAGCAAATAACAAACCTTTAGAGAACCAGCTCTTGGGGTGCTGTGCAGGGCAGCCTCACATAGTGACTGAGAGTTTCTCAGCTCTGAGCTGCCCGAGTTTGAATCTCTTCTTCTGCTACTCACTAGCTCTGAGGCTAGGGACCATAGCTTATCTTTCCTTTATCTTGACTTCCCATCCGTAAAACTGGCTTCGTACTAGAGACTTGATGGGAAGATTAAACGTGCTAACGCACGAAAAGTGCTTGACGTCTGGCACATGTGAGTGCTCCATAAATATTATTGTACCCAACATGTTCGACAAGCATGAATCGCGCCACAAACAAAACCCTAGTTCTATGTTTTTCCCCTCACCCTTCAGGCTTTCTTCCACGGAGGTCATCTTTTCTGAGCCTGGATGAAATTCTAGCAGGTCTCGTAGCTTATCAACTCATTTCTGGGCAATCCATGAGTCACATTAAGTCATTAAACAATTTTGATTTAGTCATTAGAATTTCAGAGCACTGAACGTGACAGTGTTAAAACTTCCTTCCCTGACTTTTTGGCTGGGAGCGTGCAGTGGGGAAGAGTGGTAGCTCTCTGTCCCCTTCTCACCCGCCCCGCCCCTGCTCACCTTCTCCTCCGCTTGCCACTGGTTGGTCCAGGCCCACCCAGGTGACGCATTCGTGGAGAAGATGGAGAGGTACGGGTCTAGCCCAGCTCTACAGCTTGACCTTGGCAGGTGGCTTCATGCTCAGGCTCGGGGCTAGCAAGACGGTCAGCGCTAGCACTTTCTCAAGGATGCTTTGGTGGGCTCTTCAGAGATCCTCTTCTGGATCTTCCTCCCCCACTTCCTTTGACCACGAAGGGCACACCAATTCTGTGTGGTCTCTTGTAGTTCTTTCTTTAATCCCAGCACATGCAATCCCTGGTCCCAATTCCAGGCTCTTCCTCCTCAGGTCTCCAGGTGGCCTATCCAGTGAGACCCAAGTTGAACCATATCACTGCTGTCTCCCAGTCAATCCTGAATGGGCCTCAGGAAAGAGTCCATCACTTCCCCTACTTATCCTGGATCCCACTGTCCTAGCACCTGCCACCAACGTAGGTATTCAGCCCATTGCTCACCCTCTGGATTTCCTAGGAGTCAGACCCCAGCCCACAGGCTGCCTTAGCCGCCTGAGACATGGCTTAGGCACCAGTCCTCTCTCTCCCTACAGAGAACACATTTCAAAACCCTCCTAATGACACCTAAAGTCTTTCTCATGAGTTGTGAGGTTAGAATAGTCAAAAAACTTTTTTCTCAAGACAGCCAGGTGGTAAATATTTCAGGCTTTGTGGACTATCTGTCTCTGTCATAACTACTCAACTCTACCTTGTAGCTTGAAAACAGCCATAGACAACACACAAACTAATCAGGGTGGCTGTGTCTCAATAAAACTTTATTTATGAAAACAGGCAGTGACCAGATTTGGCCTGCAGGCCAAATGTCTGCCAACCCCTGGGTTAGAGGTAGTGTTCCTCCACCCCTTCATTTCATGCCCCATTCAGGGGAGGGATGGGAGCCTGAGACAGGCAACCACTTTCTCACGACAAGCCTCCTTACACCAATTCCTCATGCTCTGTGCTCTGGCCATTTTATCATCTGAAAGCGGGGGAGGGTGTTTAAGAGTGGCGAAACACCTCAGACCCTTCCCTTGGAAACCTGCATTTATGGATTTCCCTCACAATCACTTTTGTAACTGATAAGAAATGGGCACCTGAACTGAAAACGAGGCAGGGAAGAGTTTCAAGTGTGTTGAGCCTGAGGTAGCTGGGGACCTGCGCTGGGGCATCCGGTAGAGAGCTGGAATCTCTGCCTTAAAAGTCACAAGGGGTGACCTGGGCATAGTTTGTTTCTTGCAAAAGGCGTAGCCATCATCCTCCCTTCTAGCACAGGCTGTCTTGCTGTCTTAAACAGAGAATGCAGTGCATACCTTCAACTTCTTTCTTAACTGGGATCTGATATCACAGCAGCCTTGCTGTGACTTTGCTGTAAAAAACCGGCCACCCAGGGGGGTGGAGGCTCCTAGAACGAGTCGCCTTTAAACCCAGTGGCCCCGACAGCTTTGCCTTGTGCGTTCTCGCAGCTACTATCCAGATTTCTCTCTCCTCTGTCGCTGTCAGCCTGTCAGCAGCTGCTTCTGGATGCCGCAGTCTGCCTATCTCCAGCAGCCTCCTTCCCTGTTTTGCTTTTAATGTGTTTGTACTTAAAAGACTCAAGGGGTTAGAATTGTTAGATGATTATCCTAGGAGTGAGTGCTGAGTGTCCACTGGGTGGCATGTGTGACCTTAATATATGGACAATATCTATTTTGGCTGTTTACAGACTTGTTTTCATGTATTTGTTTGTTTAGATGGAACATGTACTATGGCTGCTTACAGACTTAACTGATTTATTCATTCCTTCATTTTCGTGTATTTATTTTTTGCTTGAATTCAGGTACTCAGGTACTCAGGTACTCAGCCATGTTGCTGATATGTTGTCCCAAAAAGGACCTAACGACCTCTGTGTTGGACCCCCCCCCAAAGGGGTTGGGATCCCCTTTCTAATCTTCTCCTTTTTTTTTTTTTAGTTAAGATTTTGTTTATTTATTTGTGAAAGAGAGCACACGTGAGCACAAGCAGGGGGAGCAGCAGGCAGAGGGAGAAGCAGGCTCCCCAAGGAATAAGGAGCTTAGTGTGGGACTCGATCCCAGGACCCTGGGATCATGACCTGAGCTGAAGGCAGATGCTTAACCAACTGAGACACCCAGGTGTTCCCCTTTCTAATCTTTTAATTGATATATATATTCACATATGTACAGAATTTTATATAAATGCATACATGTGATCTACGTATTTTTAAGGCATTTTTTTTTTCATTTTTGCTTGTCTCCCCTCCTGCTTTCACTTCCATTAAGGCGTCCCTTTCCCCACTGTGATGTAGCATGCCAACAACTGGGTATCTATCCTTTCATATTTTCTGCATGCTTATACAATCACAAACACACCCTCACACACATAGGATGTCTTTGTTTACATGGGATTCAATCTTGCCCACTCAACAACCATACTTTTGCTCCTTTCCTCCCCCTCTTTCCTTGCTGACATAATTTATTTGTTCACATGTAGGCAAATATCTCTTGGTCTGAAGGAAAGGCACCCATATTTTAGCCAACAAATCCTGGTTTGGTTTTAAATAGACAATTCCATTCTTTTTTTCATTTGTTTGGGGATGGGCATGTGGCTCAGTTCTGGTCAATAAGAAGTAAGGAGAACTCTGGAATAGCTTCCTTTCCTTACATAAGGAAATGTAGTGTGATTGCTGGATTTCACAATGGGCCCACTTGAGATTCATGGTCATGAATATCAATTGAGAATCAGATATGTCCATTAAAATACCAATGGATTTTGTTTTTTCTCGAAAATTGACAAGCATAAGCTAAAATATATATGGAAAGGCAAATGAACTAGAATAGCCAAGATAATCTTGAATAAAAAAATTAGAGGACTTACACTTCCAGATTTCAAAACTTTAACTATAAAATATTAGTAATCAAGTGTGGTATTAGTGATCAAAGGAACAGAATAATGATTTCAGAAATACAACCCTACATATGCAGCCATTTAATTTTTGACAAAGTTGCCAATGCAACTCAATGGAGAAAGAAAGCTTTACAGTAAATGGGGACAGAAGAACTTTTTTAAAAAGTGAAACTTGAACCCTATCTTACATATATACAAAAGTTAATTTAAAATGGACCAGAGACCCAATATGAGCACTACAACTTCCAATAAAGCTTCCAAAAGGAAACAAGAAGGATATCTTCATGATTTTAAGGCAGGCAAAAATTTCCTAGGCAGAATACAAAGAACTATAAAAGAAAAAATTAACAAATTTTATTCCATAATAATTTAAAACTTCTGGAAACTTCTAATCATGAGGTAGTAACAAAGTCCAGAATTACCCTTCCACCATAAAACAAACAAACAAAAAACCAGAAAACTGGAAAACATACAGGAAACAATACTAATACTAATATATTGTGGGTTTATAAAACATATGTAGCAGTAAAATATAAAACAACAATAAGCACAAGGATTGGAGAGGACACAGACAGGTTAAAAGAAAAAGGATGGAAAACATGTCATGCAAATACAGATCATAAGACCAGAGTGGTTATATCAATATTAGATGAAACAGATTTTAGGGTAAGGACTATTACCAGACAAAAAAGGAAATTTTCCTAATGAAAACAGGGTCAATTCATCAAGGAAAAATAATAATCTTAAATTTGTACAAACCGAATAACAAAGATTCAAAATACATGAAGAAACTACTGACAGAACTGAAAAGAGAAATTGAAGGGGCGCCTGGGTGGCTCAGTTGGTTGAGCGACCAACTCTTGATTTTGGCTCAGGTCATGATCTCAGGGTCATGAGATTGAGCCCAGGGTCAAGTCAGGGCCTACTTAAGATTTTTCTCTCGGGCGCCCGGGTGGCTCAGTTGGTTAAGCGACTGCCTTCGGCTCAGGTCATGATCCTGGAGTCCCGGGATCGAGTCCCACATCGGGCTCCCTGCTCGGCAGGGGGTCTGCTTCTCCCTCTGACCCTCCCCCCTCTCATGTGCTCTCCATCTCTATCTCATTCTCTCTCTCAAATAAAAAAATAAAATCTTTAAAAAAAAAAAAAAGATTTTTCTCTCTCCCCTTCCCTCTGCCCCTCCCCCCACCCCACTGGCACTCACTCGTGCTCTCTCTCTCAAAAAAATAAATAAATAAATAAAATACATTAACAAAAACAAAATAGATCCATAATCACAGCAAAAGATATCTAAGCAACTGAGAATAAGTAGACAGAAAATGAAGAGATAAATACTTAAACAATACTATCAACCATCCTGACCTAATTGACATTAATAGAACATTCCATGCAACAACAGCAGAATAAACATTTTCAAGTGCACATGGAACAATCATCCAGAGAGACCACAGCCTGAGGAATAAAACAAGTCTTAATAAAGTCAAAAGGATTGAAATCACACAAAGTCTGACCTCTGACCACAATGGAATTAAATTATAAATCAATAACAGAAAGGTCTTTTTTTAAATTCCCAAATATTTGAAATTTGAACAATACATTTCTAAGTAAATGTGGGATAAAAGAAGAAATTATAAAGGAAAATTACAAGATATTTTGAAGTAAATGGAAATGAAAGCACAACGTTTTGAGAGGGAAATTCAATGTTTCAAATGTTTATATTACAAAAGAAAAAGCCTCAAATCAATGATCTAGGCCTCCACTTTAAGAAACTAGAAAAGCAAATTAAATACAAAGCAAGCAGAAGGAAGAAAATAATAAAGGTAATAGTGAAAATTAATGAACCAGAAGCACATAAGCAATAGGATTAATCAATAAAATGAAAAGCTGTTTCTTTGAAAAGATCAACAGAATAGACAAACTTTCAACTACACTGAACAAGAAAATTTTTAAAAGAACATACAAATTACCAACATCAGGAATGAAAAAGGAGACATCACTACAGACATAAAAAGGGCAGTAAGAGACTCTTATAAGAAACTGTATGGCATAACAACTGTAAGTTGTTAACCTTTAAGTAGACAGATTTCACAAAAGATACCAATTATCAAAACTGACCCAAGAAATAGAACATCTAAAGAGCCCTGTATCAATTTTAAAAATTGAATAAAACCTTCTCATAAAGAAAGCATTGGGCCCAGATAACTTCGCTGGTGAATTCTACCAAAATCTTAATGAGGAAATAATACGGATTCTACACAAACTTTTTCAGAAAATAGAGAAGGAAGGAAACTGCTCTCAATTCATTTGATGAAAAAAGGCTGCTCAGATACCAGAACCAGTACAAGAAAGGAAACTACAGACCAATATCACTCATAAACATAGAGGAAATACTCTTGACAGAATCTCTACAAATTGAATTCAGCAAAACATATAAAGGGTAATACGCCATGACCAGTGGGGTTTATTCAAGAATGCCAAGTTGGTTTAATATTCAAAAACCAATCACTAGAATTCATATTTACAGTAAAATAGAAAAACCATATGAGTATCTCAGTAGATGGACACATCTGACAAAATTCAACACCAATCCATGATTTAAAAACAAAACAAAACAGGGGCACCTGGGTGGCTCAGTTGCTTAAGCAGCCGCCTCTTGTTTTGGCTCAGGGTATGATTTCAGGATTCTTTCTCTCTTCCTCTGCCCCTCTCCCTGCTCGCGTGCTCTCTCTCTCTAAACCAAATAAATAAATCTTTAAAAATAAATAAGTAAATAATAAAAAAATAAAAACAAACAAAACAACCTCTCAAGAAACTAATAGAAGGGAACTTCCTCCACCTGTTATAGGGCATCTATGGAGAACCTATAGACAACAACCTAGGTAATGGGGAAAGAATGTTTGCCTCTGAGATCAGACACAAGGTACGCTCACTACTTTTATTCAACATTGTGCTGGGGGACTAGTGATTGCAGGGAAGAAAAACACATAAAAGACATACACAGTGGTTAGGAAAAAATAAATAAACTGTCTTTATTTTCACAGGACATGATCATCAGCAAATGACCAATATGCAAATGAAAAAAAAAAGCTCAACCTCAGGGCCAGGTGTTAGACTCTGGGGGAGTAGTTCCAGGAGAAAGGAACTTCTGTTTTTGTTTACCATAGTATCCTAAACACCTAGCACAGTGCCCGTCCATAGAAGCAGTCATATTTATATTGTGAATGAATGAATGAATGAATGAATAGGCAAATATTAGACTGGGGTGGTTCAGTTCCGGAAGGTGACATTTCACTTCAGCCAAGATTTGATTTTAATAACTTTGAATTTTGGAAAAAATATCTTAGATCTCAATCTTAAGTCAAATAGGAAATTGCCAAAAGAAACTGTCTTCCTTTATCAGTTACGTGTGATGGTTAATTTTACGTGTCAACTTGACTGGGCCACGGAATGCCCAGGTTAAATGTTACTTCTGGGTGTGCCTGTGAAGGTGTTCCTGGATGAGATCAGCATTTTAATTGATGGAATCAGTAGAGTGGATTGCCCTCTCCAATACTGGTAGGCATCATCCGGATCTGTTGATGGCCTGAATAGGACAGAAGGTGCAAAAAGGAGGAACGAGCTTCTTTTCTCCTGCCTTAGTGCTGGAGCTGGGACATCTCACCTCATTTTCTCCTGCCCTTGGATTGGAATTTATACCACTGGCTTCCCTGGTTTTCAGGCCTTTGGTCTGGGACTGACTGCTAGTTTTCTTGATTCTCCAGCTTGCAGATGGCAGATTCTATACACTATAGACACACACACACACATAGAGATATTAGAATATATATATTTTCTCTATATATCCCAATATATATATGTGCAGAGAGAATATATATTAGAATATGAGAATTAGGATATATTATTATAAATTATATATTTAATTATACATGATTATAGTTCTCTATTAAATATATTTATATAAAATAATTCTAAATTATATTAAAATTATATTAGATATATTAGAATATATATATAAATATATTCCGTGTGTTTGTGTTTAGTCTAATAGTTCTGTTTCTCTGGAGAACCCTGATTAATACATTACTCATATGCTCACTCATATGCTCCTATGCTTACTATCATAGCTAAGATTATCAATCCAAAACATTATAGGTTTGCTGCACACGTATCTGTATTTCCTTTTTTAAGGAGCTCATGCCTTCTGATTACAAGAGTAATACATGCCTTCTTTTGGGAATCTAAAAGATACTGAAAACTCAAGAAGGAAATAAAAATTCCCTAAAATCCCATTGCCCCACCTGCCACTGAGCTCTTCCTCCTTCGGATTCCTGTTTTCCTCATAATCTGTTCCACTAATTTGGCACCAAAGGCTACAGGCGTGGAGATAGAGGTTGATATGAAAAGGAATCAGGTGGGTACCTTGGGGACAGAGGGGGACATCCATGTGGAATTTTCCAGCAGGAAATGCAGTCGTAAACCAGGAGAGATTTCCAGTCCCCATGTGAGGAGGGAGAGGGATCCCACTGGTGTCAGGTGAAATCTCAGGAAGGGAAGGAGCCTAGCCAGAGAAGAGAAGCAGACCAAGGAGAAAGGAAGAATCTCTTACAATATAGTTAGTTTATACTTGCTCCAGAAAGTATATGGAATAAAGCATTAGAAAGAACTTATTTTCTCTTGAATTCTTATCCATAAAGGTTTTCCTAGGCTCTTCAGGAGTGAGATGCTTTCTGTATTTTCTACACCTGTGGACTGTGGCCAGCATTCCTTTCACAAAAGAACAAGTTGACATGTGAAGGACACAGAATTAACCAGACAATTACTTCCTGAATGCCATCTTTTCCTTCCTCTGAATATTGATTTCACCTACTCTTTAAAAACACGAATTTGTTTGGAATGGCTTTTCAGAACTGTCTATTTTCACACCCACATTAAGAACAATGAATCTGCTTAAATCTATGTTCTCTGAGAGAAGGCAAGTTTGCAAGTTGTTAAAACGTCTTGCTGAGTTTTATCAGTTGCATGTATTTATCATCTTCCAGCCATCTTCTTAATAGGCTGCATTCCTACTGCTTCAAGGTCTGCTCACAAAGGACAGCCCTCCTGAGTTTTTGTCATTTGCCAAAAATTTCCTATTGGAAGATTTGACTTGTCTGCCCGGACAGAGACAGAAGTCCAGCCATAGCTGTACGAATGGTTGCTACATGTCCCCTAGCAGACAGAGGAGATGCCATCTTCTGAACAGAAAAATGGGAGAAAATACCACCAAGGCACCCACGATCTAGCTGATAACACATGTTCCCCCAAATAACTTGTTTAAAAGACTTCCCGAACAAAAGCAACATAAACACGAACAACTCTATCCAAAAAGAACCTTCTAAATCTAAATTGTCTACCTCAAACACAAGAATCATAGAAGCCAAATTTTCCCCCTTATACGTTCAAATCTCAGTAGGATGGTACACAGAAAATGTTCTCCTTCAGGCCCTCAATCCAACAGTCATTCCAGGGCCCAACCTCCACAATGCGTTGGATCCCAAAACAACATGCTTTTTTTTTTTTTTAAGACTTTATTTATTTACTTGACACACACAGAAAGAGAGACAGGGAGGGCATAAGCATGGGGAACTGCAGAGGGAGAGGGAGAAGCAGGCTCATGACACGAAGGCAGACACTCTTCACTTATTTGCCCCAGGGGCCCCTCGAACTCCACAGGCCACAGAAGCAAATCATCTGGCTCTGGGCATGTTAGTTAACGGAATTGGGCCTCGCTTCCTCAGCTATAAAACAGGGCATTACTGATAGCCACCTCATACAGAAGTCTGTTACAGAGATGAAATGAAATAACACAGAATTGTATATTGCGTAGATCTAGCACATGGTAAAGAATCTACAAGTGTTTACCATTATTCTACCTTCACTCAAACCCATTCCTTCCTCCCCATATAGTCCCCAAATTGACTCACAAATCCACCACCCTCTCATCAAACCAGAACCTTGAGCATTCTCCTTGAAACCTCCCCGTTCCTTAAATTCTGTCCCAGCTGGTTCATTCCACTTCTTAAAGATCTAACCTTGTCTTTCCCGCTCTATTGCCTTAAGTCCTCTGCATCCCCTGGGACTTAGAGCCATTTTTTTCCCTGACCTCACTCCTGCTGCTGTACACCTTTGTTCTAAAGAGCACATTGCGTGACACCACTCTCCTCTTAAAATCTTTCAATGTCTCCCCACTGCCCCGGGGCCAAAATCCAAACTCCTTGGAAGGGCACAGAGGCTCTGCAGGACCTGGTCTCAGTCACTCCCTCTCAGTCCACCCCACCCCTAAGCTCCAGCTGGTCCTCCTTCGGGGAAGGTGATACCAAAGTACTCATCGGCCTCAGTCCACAACTTCTCCAACTGCTGCTGCTTCTTCCAGATGTAGTTTGGGAGCCACTTCCTCTGACGAGCCTTCCTGGACTTCTAGTCAGATGAGTATCTTTCTTCTTTGTTCCCCCTGGGTCTCTGCCCTAACGTTTATCACGCTTTAGTTCTTATCTGCGCACTTATCTGTCCTCCCCAACTAAACGGAGTTGTCTGCCGCAGAAAGATCGCCTTTTATTTCCATATCCCCAGAACCTAGCACAGTGGCTAGCAGATAGTTGGTACTCAAGGTACGTGAACCAGGGCAAAGTGTTTCCACCAAAAAGGAAAGGTTTGGGGGAATCTGTATCAAGGGTTAGCGAATCCCGCCGCACAGGGCTTCACAGGGGTTCTTTCGGGCCTGCGTGGGTAGCCACTGCCTGCACGTCCTTCTCAGTGCTCCACTCTCGCACAGTTAGAGCAGACACAGGGCGGCACAGGCGGAGTCTGCACCGGCGCCTGCAAGTGCACGCTCAGCGGGCTGAGGTTAAATCTTGCGCCCTTTGTTCCAGGCAGCGGAGAGCGAGTGGGTCCGTGCCCGCCCAATCGCCCCGGCCGGGTGCAGGGCCTGCTTGGGCAGAATGGCACGAAAACGCACGGGGGAACGCCGCGTCGGGCAGGGGCGCGCGTGTGCGCGGGCCCTCTCCGTGCCAGCCTCCCGACTTCGGGGTGCCGCGCTCTCCGGCGTCGTCGCCGGGGCCCAGCCTCAGTGCCAAGCAATCTCCCGGGCCCGCCGCCACCGCCGGCGGGAAAGCGCCCGGCGTCCCAGCGTCACGCGCCAGCAACCGGGCGCGCGGCGCGCGGGACGGGGGCGGGGCGGGGGCGGGGCCAGCGCGCCCGAGGCGGGGCGGGGCGGGGCGGGAGCCGGGCACAGGAAGCGCTGGGAGGCCCGAGCCGTCCCAGGGTGCCCCGCGCGGCGTGGACTCGGGCCGCTGCCGCCATCCCGCTGGCGAGAGGGAGAGAGAGGCCCGCCCGCTCGCCGGTCGGGCCAGTGTGGGCCAGTGCGTGAGGGCGCGGGGGGCCGTGTCAGCGAGACGCAGAGCGCAGCCGCCACCAGCAAACGGACATGTTGGAGCCCATCGCCGCCGCCGCCTCCTTTTCCTCATCCTCCGAACGGGACTGAGAGGGGGCCCGCCACCCTCCGCCTCTGCCGCCCGCCCCGCCGCCTCGGCCTCAGCCTCTTCCTGCCCGGCCTCTGGCTCCGCCGCTCGTCGCTTCCCCCCCGCCCCTCAGGCCCGGCCGGTTCCCCGGCCCCGCTCCGCCGCGGCGCGAGGTCTATGTGACCGGCGGGCCCGGAGCAGCCGCCGCCGCAGCGTGAACATGGACGCCGTCAACGCCTTCAACCAGGAGGTGAGGAGTGCTCGGGGCTAGGGGGTGCCGGGCCTGCCGCGGGAGCCAGGGCTCCGTTTCTCCCGCCGCCGGAGGTTTAAAGCTTTGGTCGGGGTGGGGACGCTTCCTGCCCGGGTTTCGGGGCGGCGGGGCCTGCGCAGAGCGGCCTGTGGTCTGGGAGAGGTCGCGGCGGCCACGGGAACCGACCCCACACCCCTCCCCCATCGCCCACCCCCGGGCGGCGACCTCGGGCTGCCCCCCTCGCCCCCTTCCGGCCTCCCCCAGCCCGCGTCTGCGCCGGTGCCTCTAACTTCGCCCTCTTTCAGGTCCGGGCGCTTTCGCTCTCTGCTCCCAGCCCCGTTACTGGCTTCGCAGTGCCGGGAGCCCGCAAGGGGCTAAGAAAGAAGCGCGGGCGGGCGTGTGGGGTTGGGGGCGGGGGAGCGGGAGCATCTGCCGGTCGCTGGGCTGGCGGAGCGGCGGCCTCGGCTCTCCTGTTGCTCAGGCCGCGGCGCGGCGGCTGCTGGACTCTGATCCCGGGTCGGGGAGGAGTTGGAGAGGGTGTTCATCCCCTTCTCCCGGGATTCACATACTTGGGAAATGGGGTTCCCAAATGAAAAGGGGTGGCTCCTTATCATTTCCAGTCATGAACACAATGCTCTTAATGGTCTCGGTGGCCCCAACGTGACACCTAAAAAGTTGAATGGGAGAGGAGTACTTGCTCCGCCTCGGTCCGGTAGAAAGCCGGCTTTGGCCTCCAGTCCCCCACCCTCGCACTCCTCCCGCGGTAGTTAATCCGCGGCTCCCTTCTAGGGGAACATTTACATGTGAAAACCTCCCAAAACCGGGAACAAAGCTGCCTGCCGCCTTAAAGCTCTATAGTTTTGTCTCAAGTCTGATTCCAGGTGCTGTTTTGGGAGCGTAGAGTCCACACATCCTCTTCATCAGAGTCGATTTGGGGAGAGGGGACTTGACCATTGGTGATTTAAAAATACAGTTACAGAATGGAAACTGTTGTCGTATGTTGAGTTGGATTATTTTCCTTTTCCAAACACTAAAGATAAACCCAACATTGAAAAAGTGAGATGTAGTGCTGTAGCTCTAGATGTCTTGATACGGC
Source organism: Callorhinus ursinus (assembly GCF_003265705.2). NCBI lineage: Eukaryota > Metazoa > Chordata > Mammalia > Carnivora > Otariidae > Callorhinus > Callorhinus ursinus. The sequence continues at coordinate 5,408,748 of NW_027397063.1, forward strand.
GTTAAAAACTTGCATCTCACAATAAGGTTTTGTAATTTCACTTGGAACAGAATGAACGTGCGATAACTTTCCTTTAGATTTGCAGTCCCGTAATATGGGATCCTCCAGTAACACTGCAGTTAGGATCTTTTATTGCCTTACAGATTATCCTAGAAATGATTTGTCTTCAACCGATGGGTGCATAAAATGTCTTAACTGGAGTAGCAACTGGTGTTGGCCAGTGTGATGATTTTCAAAATAACGAAATAATATTTCCTAATATTTGATGGCTAGAGAATTTGTCATAATGCTCCAAAGATTTCAGGTCTGGAAATTGACTTGGTTTCTTGAAGGCAAAGTTTACTGGAATGTTGGCTCCATGAGGGTAGGGAGTTTCTGTTCTTTCCTCCTCCCCTCACCATAGGAGGCCAATACTTGTTGAATGCATGAGAATTTTACAAATGGTACAAGAGTTTTTAAAAATTATAAGTACATTTCTTTCCCAAGATAAAACCTTATTGACTCTTTTTAATGTTAACTTTTAATGAAGAAGGGGATTTTTAGAGTATTGTTAAGATCAGAAGTGTTTAATTCTGAGTTAAGCAGTGTGGAAGTTGACAGTAAGCACATTAAGCAAAATATCTTATGTTCTGGAAAAGTGTGATCAGGAGTTGATACTTTGAAAAACAAAAATAAGGTAGGATACTGACTTCTCAAAAAAGGGAAATGGTATTTTAACCTTTTTAAAATGTGCGAAATGAGAGTTTTCCTATCATTATTCACCTTTCTGCTCAAATTTTTATTTCCATTCCTACTCTTTATGAGCTGCAGATTACATTATGTTAGGTGTGTGTTGCCAGTTCTGATTTGGGAAGAAACTTTCTTCTGGAGAAATTAGTCTGACTTTAAAATTCATCTTCTTGTGTTGTTTGATTTGTAGTGCTTCTCAGTTATTACTCCCCATTCATGAAATGTTATTGGTTAGTTTGTAACCTCAAATCTCCCAAGTCTTACTTTAATTTTATAAACTTTTAAATGCAGGCTCAGCTACAAAGCTGTGTCCTGAGTACTGTGGTACTACCAAGGATCTCTGTCCCCTAGGAGCCTGATCTAATAGAGGACACAAGACTAAGGCAAATAACTTTAACATGTGATAGAACAACTTCCTCTGGGGCTCTTAAAAAATACCCTGGGATGGCTATGAGGGATCAGTGAAGACTTGGGAAGAGAAGGTGGAGTCAGTTTTAGGATTTCAGAAGGTGTAGGAAAGTAGTGATTGAAGGGCAACAGTGCTGAGGAGTGAACAGTGGTTTGATTCCAAAGGCTACTGGAAAGTAAAGATGGTTAAGTAATTTGGGGCCTGACAAGTTTCATGTCTGTCTAATATGTTTAAATTCCACTTTTAGGCTCTAGATAAACTGAAGGTTTTAAGTAGTGGAGTGATATGATCAAGAAAACTGCTTGCTTTGTATATATTGTAGAAGGCAGAGATTTGAGGAAGATTGGCATTTTGAGGACTGAGGTAGAATTGAGTAAAATCTGAACTTGGCATGTCTGTAGTGGCAGGGAGAGGAGGGATCCGTGGACCTGCCATCTGAAAGGCTAATAAGCCCCTTTTGCCCCCACATTCTAGGTGCTGGGAAAGTGGTGATGCTACTAGCACAAGTCAAGCAGTCATCATAAGCATATTTAGTGGAAGAGGAAATGTTTGGTTTTTTAACAGGTTGAGATTGAGTGGAAAAGTCATGTGGAAATTTTTGGCAAGCGGTTGGGCATGTAGGACTCAAACTTGGAAGCAACCAAGAAATAGAGGAAGACATATGGGAGTCATTCTCAGATGTGCCCTGGAGAAAATTGAGAGGGGGTGAGAAAAGGAATTAATATTTAATAAGCATCTATGGCATATCAGGCATTTTATAAATACATGTCGGATATTCCCACAACCTTGCACAGACATCCATTTATAGATGAGGAAACTGATTTTCAAAGAAGTTAAATAATAACTGGCCCAGGGGCATACTGTTAGCTAATGGTAGAGCTGGGATATGAATGCACATCTCTCCATCTTAATTGCTGCCTAAAGATAATATTTTGTATAATACCCAGGGAGCAGTTAACAGGTTAAGACTTAAGAAAAAAGCTACTAAAATTTGAGAGTAATGGGATCTGAAGTTTAAGGTTGAATGGTGATGAAGGAGATAAGGAAATAAAGGTCACAAATGTAGTCTTTTTTAGAAGTTTGGTTCTGAGGGATTTAAGGACAAAGTTGCCTCAAGAATGAAGGGAAGGAAGAGCATTTAACAGGGTAGTAGGCACTAGTGGTAGGCCATTTGTATGTTTGTGTAGCATATATGTGATCTTAGCCTTAATAAGTGATGTTGAAGCCTTGGTCTCAGGAGTGGAAGTTTGAGCGTGTTGGGGGAGGGGAAGTGTAGAGAAGCACAGTTTAAAAATAAAAGGGCTTGCTTAGCACACAATTGTGGCTAAAAGGAAGGGTACAGATCATAGGTAAAAGAGGTCAGTATCTCTGATATGGGAAGGAAGATAAAAAGAATGAAGTTATTAAAGATACCCTTTAAACAGGAGTTTTATGGTGAGACGCTTTGTTAAGTGTTGTAAAAAGTTGAGTGAAAAAAATGAGTGACTAATTATAGCCAATACTTAATTGTTTTCTGCTATGTTTATATATTCCTTAATGTGAAGAGTTTGGTATTTTGTAAGTTTGTTGAATGAATGAAAGTTACAGATTGGTTAATCCATTGATTTCATTTTTAGCCTTTAACCAGTCTTTTCTAATCCCAACAGATTGTATCTTCCCACACTTTTGGGAGGGAGCAGCGTTTATGATTTTAAGACTTTTAATTAGGGGCAGCTGGGTGGCTCAGTCCGTTAAGCATCAGACACGATTTTGGCTCACAGTCCTGAGATCAAGCAGGTTGGGCTCAGAGCTCAGCATGGAGTGTGCTTGAAATTCTCCCTTTCCCTCTGCCCCTCCCCCCACGAGCGCAGGACACCTGTACTTACTTGCTCTCTCTAAAATAAAATCTTTTTTTAAAAAAAGACTTAAAAGTATAAAAAAGTGCAGAGAAGATATAACAAGAATGGACAGTTGTTACTATTATAAGTGTTTTTAACTTAAGCTTAAAATATTACAAGTTAAAGTCCTTTCCTCCCACAGAGGCAATCAAAATGCATTTAGTATCAATTTCTGTGGTACATAAGCAGTATATAATCTGTATTTTGATATGCATAAGTGGTATATTGTATATACTCGTGGGCTTTTTTTTTTCTCAAACGTTGTTAACATTAAGATTTCATTCTAATGCTGGATATGCCATCATTTGAATAAACCATATTTTATTTATCTGGTTCCCCAGTTGATGAACATTTAAGTTGCTTCTCAATTATTGCTGACAAACACTGAATGAACTTTCTCAAACATATCTATCTCCATTGTATAAGAGTTTCTCTGGGACAGCTGTTCTCAAACTTTGGATTTTGACTCCTTTAACTCTTAAAGGTTAAGGGCTACAGAGAGCTTTTGTATCTGTGGATGATATCATACACATATATATATATATCATATGTCTTTGGGATATTTATCATCTTAGAAATTTAGTCTGAGAAATGCATTTATTGAAAATAACAAATCCATTATATTTTAACATAAATAACATTTTAAGTGAAAAATAATGTTTCCCCCCCAAAAGTGAGAAGAGTGACATTGTTTTACATTTTTGCAAGTCTCATTTCAACTTTGGTTTGTAAACCTGTATTCTCATATCTACTTCTTTATTCAGTCTCTTGTAATTAGACACATCAGGTAGCCTCTGGAAAACTTCGCTGTACACTTGTGAGAAAATGAATGAAGGGGGCAAGAAATGTTTTAGTATTAAAATGAAAACAGTTTTTACCTCACAGACCACTGAAAGGAACTTAGACTCCCAGGGATCCTCAGATTTTTAGAGAACTACAGCGCTGAGATACTGAGGTGATGTACATACAATGTTATGCTGAAGTGCAGGAAGAAAATACAAGAACTTTAACATTCATTTTTATCTTTAAACTCAGATTAAGCTTTATGAATATTTTATGTATGAATTTATGTTGGTACCCTTATCCACTGGGCTGTCAGTCTTGAACCACCACATTATCCTGAAGGAAGAGTTGTGTTACACATCTCAGCGGGGAGCTTGCCACCCCTTTCTTTTCCCACTGGAAATTTTTGTGTATGGACTATTGTATGTTTTACCTCTTGATTACTAGGTATGGAGAATTTAAATCAGATGATGAAGATACTTTGTTAAGTATTTTTTTTCTTAATCTGTTCATGTTCATCTTTAGTTCTTGATCATTTCCTTCCAAGTCTATCTAAAGCAGTGGAAAAGAGTTGACACAAGATTGTTACTGTGTGAAAGAGATGTAAAGGACCAGGCCACAGTTGAAGTAAAATTGGAGGTCTTTTTCTTGCCTCATTTGACCATGTTATGCTGTTACCACAGGAGTTTTAGATATTAAAAGTTATCGTGGCATTCTGCTCTTTCTTGACTCTCAGAATTGCTTATCTCCAACAACAGTAGATGTCTGGCCTTATGGTGAATTTTAATAATGCTGGCTCTTCAGAGCTTTCTGTTGCAGCATTTATCACTGATGTTCTTGTTGAAAATATCCCCTACCCTAGAAGTCTGGCATTTCATTTAGTATTTTGTTTCAGAAAAAATTACATGGACACGTGATAAGGAACTAATTGAGAGAAAAATTGGAATAATGGAAAAGTTGGCTTATAAATCTTGTGAAACAGGGTTCAGGACGTAAAACTACCTGGCAGAAAGTTGACAAATGGTAGTTGGTATTGGGGCAGGGTGTTTTTTGCCAGATACAAATTGTAGGTTCTCTGCCATGGAACCCAAGTGAATATAATTACTTCAGCATTCCGGGTAACTTGTGTAGATATCTGCACACATTGAAGTCTTGTTTTAAATATATTTTGGTAACATGGTAGGAAAAAAGTTCTTATATAAATGATGGACCCTTAGTATTGTTCATAACATTTGTTGAGATAATATGCCAGATCTTTTTTTTTAAGCATACTTCAGAGCAACGGCATACATCTTTAACGATGAGCTTAAAACAAGCTACACGACGTCATCAGCTATATAGAATAAGCAATTTGCCCATTATTCAAATTTTTAGTACCATTAGTTGATTAATATTCTGTTCCTATGGAACAGGAAAAAGTAGAGTTTTGGTAGTAGTTCAGCTTGCCTTAAAAAGATCCGTTGAAAGCTTAGACTTGAAGAGACGTGTCTACATTTCCGTGTTAATATTATGTGTGATTAGCAGTGTACTATCATGATTTTTTGTTTCTTGGTTTTTTTTTTTTTGAGAACTATTAAGATTTCACAAACAGTATTATAATTCATTATACCCTGGTCACCTTTGTCCTATTAAGTATTTGCATGGTTTATTGATTACATTTCATTGCTTTATAGCTAGAGTCCTTGTGAAGGCATAAATGTAGAAACTTTGATATTCCAATGAAGCACATTGTACTGATTAGTAGTGAATTCTGCAAGAAATCCAATGTGACTCTGGAGTGAAGTTAAGAATTAGAAGCTAAGGTTTTGATGGAGTCACGGGGTGGGTAGTGGGGGAGACGGCAGGGCTCAGTGAAAAGTAGAGGGCCATCCAAGTTCTTCTGAAAGTTAAAATTTGTGTTTGGATAATTGGTGATTTTGTTATAAACCTATGTGGGTCAGTAATCCTAGTTGGAAGAAACTGTAGAGCAGTGGCACGCCTTGCATATTTGACATCCAGAGCACAGTTTTTCTCTTTAATACATCCCTTTTTAATACAACAAAATTAATTCCAGAAATAATCATGAGAATGGCCAAGAAAGAAACGTGAACTTTATGCCGGTTGCAAATATATATATACTACAGTGGAAAAAAGTTAGTATTTTTAAATTGCATTGATACTTTTTTTGGGAAAAAAACAGAAAAGCTTACCTACATACTGGCCTGTCATACTGACTTACTATGATATTCCAGTTTCTTTTCAGGCCTTACCTTCTGCATATTTGTCAGTGACTATCAAGATGATCTTCACATATTTGTGTTCCGTAGACAGTATTAGCCCGCTTGATCAATCTTCACCCATAATTGATTAAAGAACACTTTTTATTAGTTTTAATTATGAAAAGCTGTATATAAAGCAACAGACATACACTAGTTAGGGAGTCTTTTTTTTTTTTTTTTAAAGATTTTATTTATTTATTAGAGAGAGAATGAGAGATAGAGAGCACGAGAGGGAAGAGGGTCAGAGGGAGAAGCAGACTCCCTGCTGAGCAGGGAGCCCGATGTGGGACTCGATCCTGGGACTCCAGGATCATGACCTGAGCCGAAGGCAGTCGCTTAACCAACTGAGCCACCCAGGTGCCCGGGAGTCTTAAATATAAGTTACCTTTGGTTAGAAATTTAGGAAAAAACCACTTCACAATAAATCTAGAAATCTAGAATGTCTTTCCACATTGATTGTAGTGACTTTCAAATGTCTCCTCACTAAAAAAAAAAAAAAAAACTCACTGAAATGTTTCCACCGAAAAATTCAGTATAGATTGCTATTAGTTAAACATTCTTTAAATTATGTGTAAATGTCTACTTCCTTACATTTTGTAAAGTAGTAATGGCATTCTCCATGATTTTTATTCATGGATCTTCAAGCTCTGTGTTCCACTATACCGTTGTTTTAGGCTGATTCTGGCTGTTTGTAAATATTTATACCAGAAAAATAGATTTCAGAAAGAAGAATTGCACTCAGCTATCATATTTTGAATGTACTCTTTAAACACACACACATATATAGGAACCACAGGATTGGAGAAACTAACTGAGCCTGAGTGCAGGCTATCCTAAATCTCTTTGTACTGACGCTCCAGATGAACAGGTATGGCGAATCTGCATATTTTGGGCACTGACCACATAACTAGAGGATTTCCTAATGAATTTCCACTTAGAATAGATGGCTTATTAGAGGATATGTAGTAAAAGCGTATAGATTTGATGCTTATATATTGTTAAAACTTAAAGTCACCACAGCAACAGATTAAAACTTAAGCATCTCAGTCAACAACATATTTTAGAGGAAGGACTATTTTATACCTGATATTATTTAGAATTGCCAGTGCTTAGTGATGATAAAATGATTTCAGTTTTATTAATTGTATTTAGAGTCTTTAGAGACAATTTACCCACTGATTGCCTGACCTGTATTTTCTTCTCCCATTGTCCCACTGTTACCTTAGAGAGTAGTAGTTGACCAACTCTATAGTCTGTAAATCTCCCTCTGCAATATTTTTAATACATCTTTATGCATTTTATCATGATTATTCTGCTTTTTTCCCCCTTTTGACTTTGTCGGAGCTGAGTTTTAGCTGAAGCAGAATTACACCCTGCTGAAAAGAAGCCTATAATATGGAAATTTACAGTAATATGCCTTTTAAGCCTTTAGGAAACAAAATATTCTTTAGACTTTAATGGCTATATATCACCTCATTCACCTTAATTAAGAGATGCTGAATAATAAATCACTTTGGAAAGGACAGCCAAGTTTGGGGTTTATTGGAGATATGTTCAAATCTTTATAAAGGCTTTAATTATTGTTTAATGTCAAAAATAGGCAAATCCATAGAGACAGTAGATTATTGGTTGGTGGCAGGGAGGAATGGGTATGGAATTTTTTGGAGGGGATTAAAGTATTCTAAAACAAAATAATGCTGATGGCTGCCCAACTCTGAATATAGTAAAAAAACAAAACAAAACAAAAAACCCACTGAATTGTATACTTTAAAGGGGTGAGCTTTATGGTATGTGAATTATATCTGAAACCTGTTTAAAAAATAGGAAAACGTTAGTTTTTAGCACATCATTTCCATTGTTTTGTTGCTTAATCTGATTTTCTTTCCATTGAAAACAGTATCTAGTAGGTACCGAGAGGCTCTGTAAATTATTTTGTTGATCCTGAATTGTAAGTTTGTTTTATAGGGTATCTTTAGTTTTTACATGCTATTTTAAGAAGTAATCCATTGGGGACAGTTCAGGGGAAGGACAGGAAAGGAATCCTGCATTTGCTCCTTAACCCACCAGCCAGATGCAGCTAATGGGCTGAGAGTTTTATATAGGTGTGTCTTTCCATTCTTTTCATTTTAAAGGTAAGGAAACCGAAGAGGTGGTGTGAATTGACCAAGGTCACACCGTGTAGAAATGGCAGTTGGGAGATTTGACTGAGTACTCTAAGTACCCATCTGAGCCCAGTCCATAGCCCCACATGGTTGTGCTGAAGGTTTTTGAGCAGTGGATCTTTGTCTGCTGGAGTGTTGATGAGAGGAGAGGGCTCACTAACAACTTTTGTACGTCTGAAGCATGGTAACAAGTGCACCAAAATGTATACTTTTGGAAGGATTTGTAGAAGTTTAAGAATAATGAAGTTTGGTAAGTTTTTAAGTCATGCACAGATAATCCATATTTAAAACTTAAATGCACTTTTAGGCCTTTATATTTCTTTCACTAATTTATATTCACAATTAAAATTTTAAATTGATTGAGGATTTAATAAATGCTAACATTTTCACTTTTAGTCCCATACTTGCACATAAATCCATTTGTGACAACTTTGTGGAAATAACTGGTTATAAATGAGATACATTAAGTATGGGATAATTTTTCTTTTTTCTTTAGGATTTTATTTATTTATTTGACAGAGAGAGACATAGTGAGAGAGGGAACACAAGCGGGGAGTGGGAGAGGGAGAAGCAGGCTTCCCGCTGAGCAGGGAGCCTGATGCGGGGCTCGATCCCAGGATCCTGGGATCATGACCTGAGCCGAAGGCAGACACTTAAACGACTGAGCCACCCAGGCACCTCTAATTTTTATTTCTTATATTGAAGTCTAGGAGGAAATATTTAATTGACAAAAATTTTTTTTTAAGATCTTATGTATTAGCACAGGCAGGGGCAGAGGGAGAAGGAGAAGCAGGCTCCCTACTGAGCAAGGAGCCCAATGCGGGGCTCCATCCTAGGACCCCGGGATCATGACCCCCAAGCTGAAGGCAGATGCCCTTCACAAAAATGTTCTGTAGCCAGTTTTGGGGGACATAAAGTTCACTAGTGAGGCACAGTAAAAGTAATTTTGCAATCTGGAGTCTGCTGGTAGAGGAATGGCACAGATAAAATATTTGCCATTTCTTAAAATCACCTTCTGCCTATTTCTTGATCAAGTAAAAAGAAAGAAGTGGAGGATTGATTGCAGTTCAGTGAACCAAAATGTAGCTAAGGAATAGAAAAATTGTTCTAAGCTGGAACTGAATGGGTTAAAAGCCCTGCTGAAGAGAGGAAGCCTTGGTTCTAAAGTGAAAAGTTTTGAATGAGGGGTGCCTGGTTGGCTGGGTGAGTAGAGCATGGGACTCTGGGTCCTGGGGTTGTGAGTTTGAGCCCCAGCTTGGGTGTAGAGATAATTTTAAAAAAATTTTTTGGGTTAAGGGTAGGTTCTTGGAAATGATAGAAGAGTTAGTTTTAAGTGAAGAATAAATTAAGGACATAGTTTACAGAGTAAGTTGTGAGAAATTAACTGCTTAGAAAATTAGTTCTGCCAGCAGCAAATGGTGACAAATAGGGCTTGATGATATAATTAAAAAGTGGGGAATAATGCAGATGATGTTTAAACTGTTGTTTGCCATATTCTGTTTTCTTTCTTTCCTTTTTTTTTTTTAAGGTTTATTTATTTATTTTAGAGAACTCCAGAGCGCTGGCGGGAGGGGCAGAGGGAGAGGGAGACAGTTCCAGGTGGACTCCCCGCTGAGTGCAGAGCAGACTCAAGACCCTGAGATCACGCCCCGAGCCAAAACCAAGAGTTGGGCGCTCAACCAACTGTACCACCCAGACGCCCCTGCCATATTCTATTTTCTTAATGCACATAGAAATATAAGTAGTTAACTCAAAAGTAGTTTCGTATTTAATATTAATGTTTTTTATTTGCACTTACAGATGTGTATTTTGTAAAGCATTACTCCAAATTCTGGAACTAGGAGAAAAGTTGGAGAGTTTGTAGGAGGATGTAGTAAGGTAAAGCAATGTAGGAAAAGTACGAAATTTTTTTTTGAACTTAAGAATACTCTGTGCAGCTGTGTTGCTTGTAAAAATATCTGGTTAGGGATCTTTAGAAATCTGAAAAGTGAATTTTGTGGAGAAATAAATGGAACTATTTTCTAGTGTTTAAGTCAAATGAAAGACTGCTCAGTAGGAGCAGGGAGACAATGGTTTCTTTTTCCTGACTCTTTGTTTTAAAAGGCCTTGTACATTTGCTCCGTCTTAGGAATATTTCATATTAATGCCAGACTGTCTTGTCTCTTTATACCTTCGTCTAAGCAAGTTTTGAAAATTGGTTAAAACATTTGGGTTTCAAAGGACTTTTGACTATGGAAGTCAGTAGAATTTGCTTGGCAGTAAAGTATGTCAGTAATTAAAGGGATTCTTTAATGTGCAGAGATCAACAAAATACAAAGATAGTGATTTCTCAAATTTGGGTTTTATATCCACAAGGGCATCAGTTATTATAAGGATTTAAAGGGGCAAAATTTTAAGTTTATTTTAAAAAATATGTTTTAATAATTTTGAAAAATTGTGATAACTGTTAACTTCAAAGACAAGGTTTAATCCATGAATAAGATATATCTGATAATGATGGTTCTGTGTATTTATTATATTTTATTTATAATCAAAAGTTGAGAAATGCATTTTTGTCTCAGACACAAAGTTTTTGATTTTTAAAATCAGTGGATTTTAATTTTTTTCCTTTTAAAATTAGTGCAAGTTATGTAAACTTAAATTAGGAAATAAAAGAAAATACCATCCCACTGAATAGCATTAACATTTTATAGTGTTTTAGTCTTTTTCCCCCTCCACTTGTGTTTGGAAATTTTTATATGGGTACCAGATCTTTTTAATAACAGGAAATTATTTTCTAATTTTAAAATAGTGATGGAAGATTTGAGCACATATGATTATTGTTTTAGATAAACTTCTAGAAGTGGAATTGTTGGCTTAAAAGATAAGTTGTTTTTGTTTTGTTTTGTTTGTTTGTTTTTACTTCTTGATATATAGCTTTAAATTTCCTTCTGAAATTAAAACTCCCCAGTTAGCTTTCATCAGTAGAGGGCTCTCTCTGCTTGATGCTAATCTACATTCATGCAGGTTAGACAATTGAAGAATTGTATCTCGTTTTAGTTTGTACTTTGATTATTGGTAAGGATGAACTTTTTTTTCTGTTAATTGAGTTATTTTACATATTTTTCAATTTTACTGTCTCTTACTGTTTGTACATGTTCTACTTTCAGGTAAAATGGCATAGTTGGTAGAATGGCATTGTTCATGTGATTGGTTTGCAACTCTCTGTACCTCCCAACCCATCCCCCATCATGTCAAATTGCCCAGTATTAAGAAAGTATTAGTTTGAACAAACTTTTGGTAAAGTGTATTTAAGGCATAAAGTGAAATGCCATGTAAAAGGAGCTGTTAACTATCCCTTTCCTAATTGTTCTAGCAATATCTTATAGAGTTGTCTTCAGGCTGTAATTAGATGGACAAAAGCATCTTTGCAGAAAAAATGATGTTAATTTTTTTCTATTTGTTTCCTTTTGTTAAGAAATGCAATGTGTACTTTTATAAAGTGTTTATATGTTAATAACCATTAAAGTTATGTTGAGTTTAACTCCTTGATTTGGTTGAAACCCATGTGTCTGATATATTGAGTCAAATGAATGAAACAGGAAGAAAGACTAGAATTAATTGCTATCTGCATCTATCAGTAGGGAGATTTGAGTACCACCCTGTCATTGTAAATGTACATACTTCCTTTTGGAAGCATTCATATTTTTCCTTTAAAGTTTGTAAATAAGTATTAATAACACCAGCTTAAGGCAGAATTTATCATCTTGGAGGTGATAATAGCAAGGAAGGAATACTGCATATATAATCAGTATAATTCGTTATAAAATAAATTTCAGGAAAGCAAATTTTTTAAAGTTTAGGGGGGAAAAAGGTAGCGATAAGTATTCCATTGGAAGATTCCTAAAGGAAACATTGAGGGATTAGGGATTAGAAGAATTATTTTTTTTTAAAGATTTTATTTATTTGAGAGAGAGAATGAGAGATAGCACGAGAGGGAAGAGGGTCAGAGGGAGAAGCAGACTCCCCGCTGAGCGGGGAGCCTGATGTGGGACTTGATCCCGGGACTCCAGGATCATGACCTGAGCTGAAGGCAGTCGCTTAACCAACTGAGCCACCCAGGCGCCCTAGAAGAATTATTTAGACTAATATGGTCTTCTAATTCTTTTCATTGCTTTTCCTATTTCAAAGAATAGGAAATGGCACATTCCAGAAATCGAAGACTCAATGCCAATAACTTTTATCTTAACTGGTTCTGTTTGTTTGCTTTATGAACTTCTAGAAATTTCTAATCTAGGAGCCAGAACAGATTCATTAACAATTCGTAGCAGACCAAATTAAACTTTTTTCTTTTGTGAAGTGTTTTATCTAGTGAGGACTATAAGCCAAATATTTCAGAAAGATATTTGTCATTATTTCATCATGAATAAGTTAGAAAAATATAGGCAGGATGAGAGTATTAAGTGAATTTGAGCTGACAGGCAGTGTCCAAGGAATATCCGGGTCATCCCACAAGTAGGTCCTGTTATTACTAATTTTTAAAAAACCATTGAGTTGGAAGAAGGCATATAAAGCACATTCATGAAAGTTCATGAAATTTATAAGCTCATCAGAGTAGCTGCTACATCAAGTAGCAGAAAATTATTTCCAGATGACCTAAGTAGATTGAAAGGACTGTCAGAAAACAACATAAAGTCAACATGAAGATCTAGTTTTGATAGAGATTCCATTGAAAACAGTTTGAGGGTTTTGGTTCATTATAGGTGTGAGTTAATGAATTAAGCACTGTTTTTTGTTTTTGTTTTTGTTTTTTAAATAATGTTCCAGGGACCCTGGGTGGCGCAGTTGGTTAAGCGCCCAACCCTTGGTTTCGGCTCAGATCATGATCTCAGGGTTGTGAGATGGAGCCCTGTATTTGGGCTCTGAGCTCAGCGAAGTCTACTAAATTTTCTCTCTCCCCTTCCTGCCCACACGTGCACTTTCTCTCTCAAATAAAGAAATCTTTTAGAGAAGGAAAGAAGTTCCTCCCCTATCCACTTCAGACTCCTAGAACTTATTATATGTTGCCTTACTTTGCGGATCTGATTGGGTTAAAGATCTTGGAATGGGTTAATTATCCTGAATTATCTAGATGAGCACAATGTAATCCCAAGGGTCCTTATACAAGAGATGGAGGAGAGTCAGTGATGTGACAGCAGAAGCGCAAAGGTAAGGGAGAAGATGCTACCCTGTTGGCTTTGAAGATGGAGGAAGAGACAGACCAAGAGCCAAGAAGCTGGAAAAGCCAAGGAATGTATTCTGCCCTAGCGCCTCCAGAAGGAATATAATAGCCCTGTGAACACCTTGAATTCAGACTAGCGAGATTCTGACCTCCAAAACTGTAAGATAAGTTTGTGTTGTTTTTAAGCTAAGTTTGTGGTAATGTGTTATTGCAGAAATAGGAAACTTAAAAAAAAAAAGCAATTCACTAGATTCCATTAACACAGTAATACATCTGGACGATGTCCATTTGGTGATACCATACTTAAAAGGAATAGCCAGGGTAGATCTAGAAATACCATTTCACTAATAGTTGAAGAAGATAGTTGAGTGGGAAACATGTTTAGTTATCTTTAAATATTTTATCATGTAGGAGAGATCACTATTCAGAATTGGAACAGGAGAGAAGGTATCAGAAGGGAGATTGGGAGTTAGTACACAGGAGGCCTCTATGACCATTGGAGCTGATTAGTTATGAGTTATTAAGCCTTATGTCATTTGGCGGAAGCTGTAGATATATTATAAAAGTAGTTCTAAATTTGGTTTAAGTACCACATTAGGTACTAAGGTGCTATACGGCTTTAAGGGTCTTTGATACTATGGTATTGTCACTGTAGAGAAGATTTCTCTAAATGCAGTGTTTGAATAGTAGATGTAATACGAGCAAGATTATTATGGTAAGCCATAACAAAAAATTAAGCTCAATGTGTGTGTAAAGATTCTCAGGGCATTGTATAGCTTTATTTAGTGAGTCACTTAGATGTCAGGTACTAGGCTGAGATTTATGTGTATTACCTCATTTAATCCTAATAGCCTTATGAAATGTATACTGTTAATCCCCCTTTTCATATTTAAAAGATCCTTGAAATTTAGAGAGGTTAACTAAACTTCTCAAAGTTTATACTGTTAGTAAATAGCAGATTATCATGTTACTTTGACTACTTCAAGCTATGAATTCAACAGGTGTCACAGGCCAAATATTCTCATTCTTTACATTCTCTTGAAACTATTCCTTATTGATATAAGGGATCGTGATGAATGATCCCCTTGTGTATCAGGCTTCTCTATATGTCATATAGCAAGACTGTATTCACATATATACTTTCTGTAGTCATTCAGCTAGTGACAGAGCAAAAAGCCAAACACATCTGTGTTTTTTCTACTAATGCCTTCCAAGCGGGTCTTGTACCTTTTTCAGCCTACTGCTGGTTCTGCTATTTTGTATGAGAATTGCATGGGTTTCTCTGGCTGCTTTGACATACTTGCTTTCATTGACAAATTACACTAATTGTGAATAGAGGCTGTAATAGTAGGGAGAGTGCTGCTCCTAGTGATATTTATTGAGCACTTACAGGTGATACACTAGTCATTCCATCTGCAAAAACTAACTCAGTTCTCATTGAAACCTCTGAAAAGTAGATAACTACCATGTCTTTTTTACATTTGAGGACACTGCATCCTACAGTGTTATGTGATTTGTCCAGAATTGTGTACATGGCTGGACTCAGAATCAAAACCAGGTCTTTCTGACTCTTTCCGGAATACCCAAATATCTGGGGTTTTTTTTCACTAGTAGAGTTTGTTGGAATTATATTAAATTTTATGGTTCTCACACTTTTATATAAAGCCAGTAGGTTTTTTCCCTTGAGGTTTGTTGGCTGAGATTGGATGTTGGTCAGAAATAACTAGAGCCCAAATTATCTTTACCCCTCTTTCGTCTCTATATGTACTATGTATTCTAAACTTGATTGAAAAATATGAAATTTTTTTCTGACTCGATGGTGCTGCTTTTTTCCCCACAGTTTGTTCATAAGAAATATGTTAATGGCTTAAGGAATCTACTCATTGAAAGTTGACAGCAGTTTGGGCTTTATTTCCCTCATTTCTAAAACAAAAGAATTTTTCTCTGAGTCAGCGCCTTTGACTGTCACCCCTACAGTAAGATTTATAATTTTACGTAGGTGTTTTTGCATACATACCCCCACACAAAACAGAGAAACTTCACCAAACAGTACTTACCCTTGCTGTGTACAATGCTGTTTATTTTATTTTTTTACTCTATTCCACTAAAAAAGTTCTGTCACACCCGTTAAGCTCATTTTTATATTCTAATGTATCTCAGCCCACAGTTTGAAAAACACTTATCTGAATTATTTCCAGAATTCTTTCTCCTTTCAACGAAATTATGTGTGGTGGTAATAATAGGTAATGTCTATTGTGTACTTACTCTGTGCTAGGTGTTGCATTAAGTGCTTTTTATATGTGTTTGTATTAAACTTCCCTTAATATAAGTAGGGGCTATTATTTTCATTTTACAGATGAAGAAACAACTTCTCAGAGCTAGCAGTGGGGGAGTCAGGATTTCCCAGACAGTTGATTATTGATCTTGTGTTCTTATCATTACTTTAACAGAAATTTATTGTTTTTAAAAGTTCAGGAACTATAATCTGAGTCTTAGAGCACCACAAGGTTGTATACTTCTGAGAGATTCCTCAGCCAACATGTCAATTAACTCTTTCTTATCTAAGCTTATTAAATTTCAGCTTTGCTCTAGATCTGGTTAAGGACTTAGTACATTACCTCTAACTTACTGCTTGGCTGGACATAGCACTTTACCTCTATGTCACTTATTTTTTGTTATTAAAAGATCTTTGGGTTCAGTCCTTCCATAACAGTTGCATATTGGTATACTTGCTTATTTGGGTCTGTATGCATACATATATGTGTATATATAAAACTTTTTTTATAGTCTATCGTCTTTAATGTCTGTGTGCTATTCATTCCTCCAGGATAATGTATTATAGTATTAATGAAATAATTTCTTTATTGTTAGGTAGTTATTGGAAAGAACTTGAGCTTTGGGTAGTGGTGGACCACAGATTAAATTTACCACCTAATCAGCTTTATGATTTTGAGCAGATTCTTAAACTTTTATGCCTCAGTGTTTTCATCTGTAAAATGGAATTATAATATCTAACTATCACAAAGGCTATTAGTGTTTCTATTTAAACAGGTAGTGTCAGTGCACATAATTACAGTAAGGTATATCAATTTCAACATAATGGGTCTCTGTATCCAATGAAGGTATTGATCTAGGTATCTGGGAGAACCTTTTTGCCTTGCAAAAGGTAGAGACTGATGAATTTGTATTTTGAAGAAGTCAATAAAATATCAGTAACATTCATTGAGCTTTTAAAAGGTAATTTTTTAAACCTCCAGATTTGAAACTTCTCTATCTGCCTATAATGTTTTTCTTTATAAGTTATATCAAATACAGATTTTCACCTTTAAGATTTGAGAAAGGCATTTGTAAAGGAAAGCAAAGAACATCTAAAAAGAAACAAATGTGATAGAAACATCGCAGTGCTTGCAAGTTAGAGGTGTTTTAAGGGTGGTCATGTCTAAAGCACTGAAACACGGCTCTGCCTCCTCTATGTACCAGTCACTGAGCTTAACACTTCCTAAGCGCTCAGAAATTTGTTAAATGAATGAAAAATGATCCAAAACTGCATTTCTACCTCCTCACTTGCCACTTCTTTACCAGTTGGACTTTGAAATCACTTTAAAAAACTGGTATCTGTTCAGCCACCTAATAGTCAAACCAAACAAGGTTTGGTTTGCGCCTCTTACCACATTTGACCATGCCAAATGCCTTTAATTTCTGGTATTTGTCCTGGTATTATTCATTTGTGCAACCCCTTTCTCTATACCCCAGTGGCATTTTTTATATACCCTAGGTTATATGTTCTTGGCTTGCTTCTTATTACAAATTTCTTCTCACACATACTCATGGCTTTGACTCTTTTTTCTAGCCTGGACCTTTTCTGTGTTCAAGATCCATATTCTCTTGTCTGCCTGAATTTCAGTAGGCATCCCAAATTAAATTCAGTATGTTTAGTCATTATCCCTGAGTCAATACTCTCTCTATATGTATATATGTGTATATACATATATGTGGCAGAGACGCCTGCTTGGTATTTTGTCTGTATTCCCCATCATAGTTAATGGTTCTTATATGTATTTAATCCATAAGCAGCATTGCATTAAGGATATGAATGTGCTATTAGGAATTGTGAGCTATAGGGGCGCCTGGGTGGCTCAGTTGGTTAAGCGACTGCCTCAGGTCCCAGGGTCCTGGAATCGAGCCCCATGTCAGGCTCCCTCATCCACAGGGAGCCTGCTTCTCCCTCTCCCTCTGCCTGCCAGTGCCCCTGCTTGTGCTCACTCTGTCAAATAAATAAATAAAATCTTTAAAAAAAAGAATTGTGAGCTATAAAATCTTCAAATTATAATTTCGAACCCATTCCCTGGGCATCATCCAAAACAGATGTAAGTAACCCTTTTGAGTATCATCTCAAACAGGTGGAAGAGAATCTGTTAGTTGTTAGTATGACTTTTTTTTCTCTCCCATGTTTTTATTTAAATTCTAGTTAACACATACGGTAAAATGGGTTTCAGGTGTAGAATTTAGTAATTCCACACTTCATGTAACACCTAGTGCTCATCACAAAAAGTGCCCTCTTTAATACCCATCACCCATTTAGCCCATCCCCCACCCACCTCCCTCCAGTTGTTAATATGATTAAATAAAATTATATACCACTAAATTTAATTCTTCCTTATACATCGTAGGCACTCAGATGTTGTTTCCCTCCTCTCTTCCCAAGTGATCCTTTTTTTATGAAATGTTTAATACCCTTTTTACTGTCTGTTAGATAATAGCACTTGAGGGTTCTCTTGCTGGTATTTTACATGAATGGTTATACTGCTGTATGATATAGGCTGTATTTTAATTTTTTTAACAAGTTGTGATTTCAATATAGACTGTGGAGTATTTTATCCAATGATACATTGGTCTGTTTTGTGTGCTCAGTTGGCTGAGGTTTTTTTAATATGGCAGGTTGCTTACTGCTGAAGTAATCAAGAAGTGCTATTTGACACATTAAATGAATAGTTTTTGCTTAGGCTTCATGAAAATATGATTCTCTAAGCTTTTAATGACCAGGGATATAGTTTTCACTGTTGTTCATTCTTAAAGATCATGTATAAACTTTTTTGCATCCCCTTTCTCTACATTAAGGTACAGAGAAGGAAATAGAACAAATAATAAACAGTTGTCTTAATAAATTTTATAACTTATAAATGGTAATATGTCCTTTATAAATGCATGCTATATATTTCATGCAGTGTTTACATTTTTAGAATTTGTATTTAAGTTGTAATATTTTAAATTGGTTTTTCATTTCCCATCGGTTTATATAATCTCAGATTACTGTCTCCTTTCCAATTGTTTTCTGTTAATGAGCATTCTCGATAATTTTTATTACATTGGTAAAGACATAATAAAGAATAATGATCCTCTTTAGAGAATCACATTTTTAAAAAACAAATTCCTTTGTTAATATCTGTGTTTCTCCCTTTTTTTTTTAATCTTAATATTACCTATGGAAGAATTCTACCTTTCTCTGCTTAAACCAGAGTATCTGGTTCTTGTATTGATTATCTCTGGCATTCCATGCCTTTTCTAATATTAATGTTACTGTTATCTATAGTCCCATTGTGTCTGTAGTTGTGTGAAAAGCTGTGAAAATTCTCTGAATTTTTAGGATATGTTGCCAGATAGGGCAGTTTACCCTATGAAAAGAGACTTTTGTACTCAGGTTAACTTCTTAGTGATCTAGTAAAGATCTGTGTCTTAGAGATTTCATATTTGGAGTATCAACATTATTTGGAAAGAAATGGAAATATTGATATAAAGCCCCGAAACTTTAATTATTTCACAATATCTTTTTAGGGGTGCGGGTGGCACAGTTGGTTAAGCATCCGACTCTTGATCTCAGCTAGGTCTGGATCTCAGGGTGGTGAGTTCAAGCCACATTGCATTGGGCTCCACGTTGGGGGTGGAGCCTACTTAAAAAAAAAAACCGCACAAATTATCTTTTTAGAAGTCCTAGGGTGAGTATGTGCCCATGATTAAACAAAATGCAAACGGGCACCTGGGGGCTCAGTTGGTTGAGTTTCTGACTCTTGGTTTAGGCCCAGGTCATGATCTCAGGGTCCTGGGACGGAGCCCCCACATGGGCTTCCCGCTCAGCCAGGAGTCTGCTGGTCTCCCTCGGCCCCCCCCAACCCTGTGAGCACAGGAGTGCTTTCTCTCAGATAAATCTTATTTTTTTTAACCAAAACAAAAAAAAGAAGAATTTAAGAAGCTAGATAGAAGTTTCTTAATGTCAGGATTTTATCCTTGTAACTCTTAGGGGCTTTCATTACGTCTTGGTTGGATTTAAACTTTGGAAGAAGTATGCATGTGTGGTTAAATCTCATGGGCAGCACCTGATTGTTGGATTGACTGTCATGAGATTTGTTAAATATGGTGCCATTTTTATGCCTGACTAAATCAAGAAGTTGTGAATGCCAGCATTTTAAATTTCTTGCCTAATGTAATACATCTTTCTCCAAACGACCCTTAAATTATTTGAAGATCTCCAAAATCTCAGTGAGGTTTGCATTAAATATTGAGTCATACAATTGCTACTTTCAGTCCAGAAACCCCTGGTATGTTTGCATTCAAATTATTTTTGAGTTCTTTAGTAAAATTTTACATTTTTTTCAGTTACAGGTTTTGTAAATTTCTTAATGTTTTTTGTTTTTTTTCTTTTTTGCTGTTTTTAATATCTTTTCCTATTGTGTTTTCTTGGTAGTGATGCAGGTATATAGGAAAGTGCTTGGATTTTCTTTATTAGCTGAATTGTTCAACTTAGTTCCAAAAGTTTGTTATTCTTTTAGTTAATAAATTGTACTATCTTTGTAGAACTGGGGGGAATTGACCTCTAACTTAATTTTTTTTAATTATTTTTGTTTTTTAAGCTCTTTTCACTTATGGATATGAAACCTCCCATCTCTCGAGCCAAGATGATTCTTATCACTAAAGCTGCCATTAAAGCTATTAAGGTAAGAATAAAATGAATATATTTAATTCAAAAAATGTTTTTGAGATTTTGAAAATATTGAGAATTCGTCCTATTAGTTTAGGCCTGATTTAAAGAGCACTAACTTTTGCTGAAGATACATGTTAATACAGTATAGTATATTTGAACTGTAACATATAATTTCAAAACCTGCTTTTTTCCTTTTTTGTTGTTGTTTAGTATCTCCACTTTATATTTTTTCCAGCTTTGTTGAGGTATAATTGACAAATAAAATTGAATGTATTTAAAAATATAATAGAACAAGATGGCTTGATAAACATACACATTATGAAATGATTAACACAGTCAAGCTAATTAATTAGCACACCTTTTGCCTCACATAGTTGCCAATTTGTGTGTGTGTGTTGAATTAATAGAAGTAGAGAGTTGAATAAAAGGGGTTTTTTCTTTGTTATAGTTTTTTTTTTTTTTTTTATTTGAGAGAGAGGGAGAGAGACCTAGAGAGCACGAGCAGGAGGAGGGGCATAAGGGAGAGGGAGAAGCAGACTCTGCTGAGTGGGGAGCCTGACGTGGGACTCGATCCTAGGACCCTGGGATCAGGACCCAAGCCAAAGGCAGACGCTTAACTGAGCCACTCAGGCACACTGTTTTAGTTAATTCTTTTCGTAAGTCAGCTGAGTATTAGCTTCATACTTTTATTAAAAAGAAGGGAAAAAAACAAACTCAGACTTCACGAAGTGAAATGTTTTCAAGATCACACCTAAATAGCTGACTCGCTTTAGAAACTGCATTATTTAGTTCCAGTTCCACTGTTCTTATCAGTCTCATAAAGTTGCCTGAATACACTACTTTATTAACGTTTATTGATTAAAAATCTAAGAGAAGGACCTTCTTTTGGGGGGATTTTTGTAGTTTCTGTTTTAGTTAATTCGCTTCTGATTTATGATTGTTCACTTGTTGACTAGGGATTATTTGTCATGGTTCATTCAGTATTATTTTGAGAATTCAGATTGTGCAATTTTAAGGTTTTAAGTATTTTCTAATTACATTACTGAATATGTAGAAATAAGTAAACGACATTAATTTTCTTTTAATTCTTTTCAGCTTTATAAGCATGTAGTTCAAATAGTAGAAAAGTTCATCAAAAAGGTAACTGTCCATTTCATTATTATATCATTTTAGTTATGATTAGTACTTGTAATTTACTTTGTAAATTGTAAGTTGGATGCTTGCTTCTAAAGCTACTCTACAAAAAAAGTTGTCACTAGGTGTTCTTGTTAATCTCTTGAGTTTGTTTTTTTTAACAAAATAAAAATCTATAGCAATACTGTTGATTGAGTGCTTAGTATGAGGTAGGCACTCAACAAGTTTCCGGTGTACTCAACACGACTCTCGCCTGAGTTTGATGTCCCTCCTGTGCCATTTGCCCTGTCTACTTTGTTGACATTTAACTCATCTTGAAGTATTTTAAGTGAAATCACTTTGTGAAGTTATTCCGGATTTTCCCTGCTCCTATCATAATTAAATCATCTTTCAGTTTTACAGTTGTATCTGGTTTTATAACCATGTGATTAGCACACATCTGTCTCACCAGAGGACTGAGAACAGAGACTTAGACATCTCTATCTTCTCCCCCAACCTGGAGCTGTGCCTTGTAGTACATACCAGTAAATGTGTGTGAATGTCTTTGATCCATGGCCTTTGAATACTAGATGAGAGATAGGAGTTAGAATCCCAACAGACCAAAAAAAGGTCAGTAGAAGTTTTTATAGTAGCAAATCAAAGTACAAATAAGTAAAATGGGAAAAAATTAAAATTACCTACATGCCATCACCCCAAATTACTATGATATTTATATTTGGATCTATTCATTTTTTATTATGTTTTTTATTATGTACATGTACATTCATAAAAGAGAAACTGGTGACTGATAACCTGCTTTTCCCACTGAATTTATCATAAAATGTCTGCAAAAAAGTATTCCATTGCTTGTTTCCACATTTACTCAGCTAGTTCCTTTTGGACATTTCACTTCAGTGGCTGGCCTTAAGGAAAAAATTAGATGAATCTTAATGGTTTTCCTTACGATAAATTTCTAGATGTATAATTGTTGGATCAAATAAGGCTTTGCTTTTATTGCTAAATCATCATCCACAAAGGTTGTACCACCAGAAATATATATGTGTCTGTTTCTCTTCTTGTTAATCTGATAGGCCAAAAATGTGATCTCTCCTTAGTTTTTCTTTTCTCTGATACTCTACTTTAGTAGAATTAAAATTGATGTTAAAATTATCTTTTTGATGACTTTAAAAGGTAGAAATTATTTTTTTAAGTAGGATGAATTGGAGTAGAGAGTATCATAAATAAGTGGATTAGTGTGGAAGTGGCTTAGGGACTGGTAAAGTAATGTTGATTCTGGGAAATTGTGGGGAGGTAGAGGGATCAGAGGAAAGTAAAATATTGGGGGTCTGAAGTATCAAGAGAATTGGTAGTTCTGTACAGGCCTGTGGGAAATTTGACATGCTAGCCAATAAGAGAGCTAAACATTCAAGCGGTTTCCAAATAGAAACAATCACTGGATAATACAGTTTTATAAAAGGGAGATTAATGTCAAATTGTGATTTTGCTTTTCTTCTATTAACTTTGTATCTTTATCTTTGTAGTGTAAACCAGAGTACAAGGTTCCAGGATTATATGTAATTGACTCAATTGTGCGACAGTCTCGTCATCAGTTTGGAACCGATAAAGATGTTTTTGGGCCAAGATTCTCTAAAAACATAACCGCCACATTCCAATATTTATATCTTTGTCCATCTGAAGATAAGGTATAGTTAATAATTTTTAAATTAAAACTTGTATTCTTATTTCTATATTTAAATCTATTTAAATATATATTATATATTTGAAAGAATTATATGGGGATCTCTGTGAACTTGAAACAAAACCCAGTGTTTTCTCTTGTGGCCATCTCATGTTTATATATTTTCTTGTGAAATTTCTTCTGGAATGTTGTACTGTTGAAAAAGGAGTTGGAAAGATTTACTTGTAGTTGAGTGATAAATTCTGCCATAGAAAAAGGCAGTACTCATCTCATATTGTTGCTTATTCCAGAAAGAAGGGACCAATAATTGATGGCTTTCCCCAGATTTAAGAGGCTGGAGTATAAATGGTATTCATTAGCAATCAGACTACAGTATTTAATTCCTTATACTTCCAGCTGATTTTACTATACTATAAAAAGGTAGAAGAACATTACAGACATAATAACTGGACTCCCAGCAGGTGGGAGAAATATACTACTAAATCTACTCAGAAGAATGAAGAATGAAGATATTCTTGACAGTAAACAGTATATAAATTTGAGTGTTGTGGATTCTTTCTTTATGTTCTTGGAGGAGTGTTCTTGTGGGAAAAATAAACGAGAAAAGATCATTTTTTGAGTAGGACATAAGAGTTATTTTTCTTATGAATAACACATCTCTGGATCTCCATCATATTTACTGGGCCATAAAACAACTTACCTATCAGTTACAGACCAGTTTCTTAAATATTTTAACGTTAATATCATCCTGAAGAAATTCTTCACTTCATTTACTTTTCTAAGATGATTACTTTTTTTGTCAGTGATGGTATTTCTTTGTGATCATAAATAAATATAATGAAAAGGTGAAATACATTTTTTGTTATATTTGTTTTGATTATCTAGGTTATATTTCTTTTTTGTTTCTTCCCCCTTTCCTCCCCCATCTTTGTTTTTTATTCTAGTTTGTACTACTGAAGAAAGGCTGATTAGGGTAGTTTTAACCAGGTCATAATTCTAAAGATAAATTTTTTTCTGTTTATAAAATGCTTAGAGATTTATTTCTTTATGCAAATATTTATTGTATATTCATGTTTTGTTACACATAACAGAGTAAAATAGTTCGTGTGCTGAACCTTTGGCAAAAAAATGGAGTATTCAAAATTGAAATTATTCAACCTCTTTTGGATATGGCTGCAGGAACCAGTAATGCCGCCCCGGTAGCAGAAAATGTTACTAATAATGAAGGTATGGCCAAGTATATCGGTGAACTTAGAAAATGGTATAACTTTTGTACATGAGAAGTTTGGAGTCTGTTTATATTAGTGGAACTTTTCCATAAGAAAGACATTTGAATTTACATCTTGGAAGGTATGGTTTTCTTTCCACAGCTCTTTCATGTATTTGCTATAGTACAGAGTCTAGTACCATGATCTTTATTTTAGTAAAAAAGCTTAATGGAGTTTAAAAAGGGAAACATGAAGATTAAAGTTTTCATAGGTCTTAATAACCTTTTCTTTTTTAGGTTCACCTCCACCTCCAGTTAAAGTTTCTTCTGAACCACCCCAAGCCACTACAAACTCTGTACCAACTGTACCACAGTTGCCTAGCTCTGATGCTTTTGCTGCTGTGGCCCAACTGTTTCAGACAACTCAAGGTCAACAGGTAAACTACCTATCTCAAGATTAAATTCCTTGCAGTTAGGTACTATTGTCAGTTTTTATTTTCCATTCCTAATGAATGAGCACATTCAAGGGAGGAAATATTTCTACTTTTCACCTAGAAAAGCCTTTACTGGACAGGTAATGGCATAGGGATCACAGGGGAAATGTGGGAAAGGTGAGAAATAAGGGAGCCATACACTGAGCAATAGCAATACCACTGTGACAAGGACTTCAGAACTGGTGACCGGTTGGTATTGTTGCTCATGATTCTAGCATTTCGGATTAACTTCAAAATTATTTGTATTGGAGATGATTTTTACATTTTTCTAGAAAACATTTCCTTACCTTGTTCACAGTTCAGTGTATTTTCTCTTAGTGTCATTTGCTGCCCGTTGGGGTATCAGCATACATGTTTAACCTTAAATGACACACATTGTATCCCTGGTATTTACAACAGACTTAACCTTTGCCAAAAGGTGTATTCTTTTTCCAGTTTACTTTGTGCCTGTGCTATTTTGAGTCACCTTTAAGTTTTTTGTGTTTTCAGTAAATCAACCTTTGATACTATGATTGTACTTTGTTATGTGGTTTATCAGTTTTCCCATTCTTTAAGCTTCAGCAGATCCTTCAGACTTTTCAACAGCCTCCAAAACCACAGTCTCCGGCCATTGACAATGCTGTGATGGCTCAGGTCCAGGCTATCACAGCTCAGTTAAAGACAGCTCCTGCACAGCCACCTGAACAAAAAGCTGCTTTCCCCCAGCCTGAGCAAAAAACTGCATTTGACAAGGTAGGCTAGCTTCTCTTATATAACCCACCTTAACTGTCTATACCACTCAATTTAGGATATGGAAGTTACTCCTCCTCTACTTATTCTCTGGATTGTTCATTTTGTTGTTTTTTGGTTTAAGGGATTTTCCCCATTGACAACAAAACACTGATTATTTTTCCTGGGTATAAGTGTGTAATATATACTCATTGCAGAAATTTTCAGTAAATAGGAAGTAGAAAAGTAAACAGGAGAACTTTTACCATTAACCCCCATACTAGGAGATAGCTACTGTAAATTTTTGCTGTATATCTCTTCTGAACTAATTTCCTATGGATATATTTTTTATTTGGTCATATGTATGTATATTGTAATATATAATATATGCATGTTTTATGCATAATATATAAATATATATACACAGTTTTTAACTTATTTTGATCCTAATCCTCTTGTCTGTTGTCATTGTTAAGGTTAATAGATTTAGATTTTTTTTTTTAAGATTTATTTATTTATTTATTTGACAGAGACACAGCAAGAGAGGGAACACAAGCAGGGGGAGTGGGAGAGGGAGAAGTCGGCCTCCTGCTGAGCAGGGAGCCCGATGTGGGGCTCGATCCCAGGACCCTGGGATCATGACCTGAGCCGAAGGCAGACGCTTAACAACTGAGCCACCCAGGCGCCCCTAGATCTACATTTTTACTGAGAGCTTATTATGAGGAGTATTCCATTATGTGTACACATCACAGTTTAACCGTTCCCCTCTTGACAGACATTTAAGTTACCTTTTGCTTTTTGCTCTTAGAACTTAGTTACCATATGTATAACTTGAGGGTTTTGTCGGTTCAGTATCTTCCAACTGCTCTGTTGTAGGCATGTTTAAGGAGCTGCAACTAAGGATATAGATGTGCTGGATTTGCAGAGCTCAGAGCTTCCTGTAGAAATGTTAACCCAGACGACTCTGTCTCAGCTGTTTTATATCTTGTCTGTTCATTGGGTTTATTACTATATAAAATTTCATTTTTTGTTTCACTGCCAAAAATACAAGTTTGAAAACCCTAGAACTAAGTGAAATATTTTAGCTTAGTCATCTCTAAAATGTTTTATTCTTTCCAGATTTTAATTTTAAGATACAATTTTATTGCTGGTAGTCCACATTAAGAATCCATTTGGTAAATACTAGTTATCATTAGGGGACAAAAACACAATACAGGAAGTTCTAAAGTAAAAAGGGAAGCAGTTATCTGCTTGGAACAGATTTGTGTATGTTCTTTCAGAGTTTAGGGAAACTCTCCCCACGTATGTATTTTTTTAATTTTATATTTTCTTTTGGTAGTTTTATACTTTTATGTTTGTCTCTTCCATCTGGAGCCTGTTTTAGAATATGGTTCAAGAGAGTTGAATCTTGAACTTTTTGGAAATAACCAATTCTCACTCACTATTTTTGTCATACATTGAATTCTGAATTCTCATTTGTTTCTGTGTCTATTTGTGGACATTTGGACTCTTGTGCCCCACTAATATAATTATTTCTGCATCATGACAATTTAAATGCAGCTTATGTACTATATTCTGTATTTCATTTCCAAGTATTACACACACACACACACACACACACACACACACACGCACGCACGCACAGAGGGAAATGGGAGAAGGAGAGATTGGTTGATTTTTAAGGAATTGTTTGACACAGTTGTGGAGGCTGGCAGATTTGAAATTTGTAGGGCAGAAGGCAGGCTGGAAATTTAGGTAAGAGTTAATGTTGCAGTTCTGAGTCTGAATTCTACAGGGTAAGGTTCCTATGTTGCTGTCTTGAGAAGTCCTTCTACAGGAAACCTTAAGTTCTTACCCTTACGGCCTTGGCTAAGTGGTTGAGGCTCCACCCATATTATGGAGGATATTTCTTTATTCAAATTCTATTAATATAAATGTTAATCACATTTTTAAAAGACCTTCACAGGAACATGTAGATCAATATTTGACCAAACAACTGGGCACTGTAACCTAGCCAAATTGATACAATTAAACATCACAGCATACTTTTCAAGATGAACTTTAACATAAATTTTAGAATTTCTAGGTTAATTTAAGAAGTACCAAGAGCTTTACACAGAATCTCTATTAAAATCCCTTTTTATACAAGTCTCATACATTTATTACATCATTTATTCCTAAGATATTTAGTCATTTTTCCTGTTTGCTTCTTTTATCTTTTAAATGATTATGATACCAAACAGTTCTTTCAGATTTCTGGATAGCTATTAAATTTGACTTTTCCTCTTCAATGTCTGCCTGTTTCTTTTTCTTACTGTATTGGTGGCTAGGACTTCAAGAAATGTTGAATAACAGTAATGCTAATGGAATCCTTTTTTGTTGTTAATTTGAATTGTAATTCCTCTAGTGTTTTACCTCAAGTGAGTTGGTTGGTCATGTCAGTTACATGAAGTTTAGAAAAAAAAATTCTGTGCTTTTTCCTTTGACTAAAAGTCTGTTTTAAGCTAGTAGAACAGCTTGACTGGGAACAGTTCATTCAAGCTGCTTCATAGATCTTCAGTTTCCTAAAAAGCAACAAAAATGTCTTTTTGGATCTCAGTTTAATTTTTTAATTTCCTCAAATCATTTTCCAAAGCAATAGGTATAAATCTTAAAACTTTAAAGAACATACCTACACGTGAAAAACAGCAAAGGCAGAAGTTTTGTTTTTTGTAGACAATTTAGACCTGAGTTTTAATTTTGACTCCTATCACTGACTCTGTCTTGATGCTGAGTCGCTTAAATACTCAGTGTGCAGCATTGTAAAATAGTGATGGCAGTGCCTAGACTTTACTGTTGCTGTGAGGGTTAGATACACTAACATGTGTTAAGGCAACAAGGTGTCTGGGTCATAATTAGATGGCTCAGTTACTATAAGAACTTTTAATGACATGGCCTAGGATTACAAAGAAGCTGTGTTGTCCAAGAAGGGGACTTCCCTTCTTAATTTAGAGATCTCTTGTCCAGTAAAGTAGAACCATAATTTCTAGGCAGAATTACCACAGAACAACACAAGTTTAGGAATTTGAAGTTGAAAATCCATGACCAGAATGGGCACAGGTTGAGGGAAAAGACTGCTTGTTTAATGTCAGAGACTGAGAGATTTGAAGTCGAAAAGAACAGTGTCCACATCCCGTTTCTACCATTTGCTGGCTGTGCAGTCTTAGTAATGTTTCTTAATCACCTGGGCCGCCAATATTTAAACACAGTAGATAGTAATAGAAGTAGTAGGTGTTGTGTTACCTTCCTTCCTTTTTTTTTTTTTTTTAAGATTTTATTTATTTGACAGAGAGAGACAGCCAGAGAGGGAACACAAGGGGGGGGCGGTGGGAGAGGGAGAAGCAGGTCCCCCGCGGAGCAGGGAGCCCGATGCAGGGCTCGATCCCAGGACTCCGGGACCACGACCCAAGCTGAAGGTAGACGCTTAAAGGACAGAGCCACCCAGGCGCCCCCCCTTCCTTTCTGAACAAATGTCATCTTATTTTTAAATGGCTCTTCTAGGCATGTGATTTTGTGAAGTGTTGAGCTCCCTCCCACCCTCCCTCCCTCCCTTCCTTCCATGTTTCTGGTAATCTGACATGAGCTGTGAAGTTTTAAGGAAGAAGTTAGTGCCCAGGTAGTAAGTTCTTTCTGGGCCTGCCTATACCATTCTCTTTTTTCTTGGTCATATTAGTATGTTTTTGAGCAAGCAGCATATGGACATTTTTCTTTAGGCCTTGATAGTGATTGGATAAGGCAGTCTTGGTACATTTTACAATTAACTGAAAATGTACACCCATTTTCATGTGTGCAAAGTTCTAAAAGTTATGAGTGTGTGAGTATTTTAATATTTATATTGCTAAATTAACTTTAAAATAAGCATATAGGAAATACAAAACACTGCATTTATAATTGAAGAAAAGCAGAGTAAAAATGTCCAAAAAAGACCCCGGGATCATGACCTGAGCTGAAGGCAGACGCTTAACGACTGAGCCACCCAGGCGCCCCAAAAATTCTTTTTCAGACGGCATTTGTGTGGCAGTGGTTTGTCTGTGAACCAGGGTCCTAAGGGGCAGGTGGGAACGTGAGACAGTAGGTACGTGACGACGGCACTGGCATCGTAGATGATAGGAAACCTCTGTTGTTTTTACCAAGTCTTTTGTGTAGTGTATCCCAATCCCAGTTTTAAAATGGAATATTGACATACCTATTCCAGAAGCTCCTTGATAGATTTGATTATGATGATGAGCCAGAAGCTGTGGAAGAAGCAAAGAAGGAAGACGCCGCCGCTGCTGCTGCTGCTGCTGCTGCCGCCGCCGCCGCCGCCGCCGCCGCCACCACCACCACCACCCCTGCTGTGGCTGTTGCGCCTCCAGCGCCCACCTCCGCCACTGCGCCCGCCACTGCACCCACCGCTTCCCCTCCACAGGCACCCTTGTAAGTTTCTTTACCGCACTCAGTGGGTATAGAGTTGGGCATCATTATAAGGCATGAGACAAGTACATTTGATCCTTGGCATAGCGTGATGATTAGGTAGGGGTGTCCACCTGCCCAGAGCCCAAAATGCGTTATAACTTGCCTCCCCCAAAACTTTTATATAGCCTACTGTTCACCAGAAGCCAAACCTGTACACATGGTTTGTATGTTATATATATTACATGCTATGTTCTTCGGATGAAATAAGCTAGAGAAAAAACAATGTTAAGAAAATCATAAGGAAGAGAAAATATGTTTATAGTACTATACCATAGCCAAAAAACTGTGTAAGTGGACTCACACAGTTGAAACCCATGTTGTTCGAGGGTCAACTATAACTTTAGTAACAAAATCACTTTTCATGTAGTCATTGTTTTTTAAAATTAGGATGTTTTGGGTTTTCTTTTGAATGGGGAGGGGATCCTATCAGATTTATAGTTAAAAATGGCTTTTATGTTGGGAATAATGCTGAGTGTATAAATTAATTTAGGCAAGTACATGATTCAGTAAGATATTAATTATTAATGACTCCTGAACAACATTCTTAATGTTTCTATAGTATAAATGTGGCTTAGAATCGTGTGTGTTTTTGAATGGATAAAATGAAGATTGTTCGTATTTTTTTAGTGGGTTTCCTGGAGATGGCATGCAGCAGCCAGCATATACGCAACATCAAAATATGGATCAGTTTCAACCTCGAATGATGACAATACAGCAGGATCCAGTGCACCATCAGGTATATACATTTTTCTTGCTGCTGAGTTTTAGCCTGTGAAGATCTATTCATTAGAGCATATGGATTGCACTTCACAGACCACTGTTATTTAACTGTGTGTCTGAGTAGTACTGCAGCTGCAATCAAAGCTGTTGAGCATATAATTGACTTGAGTTGTTTTTTTAAAAAGCTTTAATTAAAACAAGCATACTAAATAGTACATGCTTATAATTTAATAATAGGTATTTTTGTTAAAATCGTTTAGAGAGAGATTATAGCTCTGTTTCAGGGACCTGGCCTGCTTAGTGGTTCAGCTCTTTCCCTTGTGAGAAGCTTTTTTTGGGGTAAATGTTGTTTGGGATGCTTTAGAGGGTTTTTAGTCTCAGCATTCAGGAGTATAGTTTGAAATCTTCAGTGAAACGAACATAGCAGTCTGGAAAATTGCAAGAAGTTAGTAGGGATTTGTTTATTGGGTTTATTTTTGCAAATCCTTTATTCAGAGTTTCCTAAACTTGATTGCACAGCTAAATTACAGAGATAGGGATCTAATGCTAAAGTCAGATCTAAAGACTGTATATTTTTTTTTTTTTTAAAGTGTATAGATTCTGTTTCATAAACAGCCTTGGGAAATACTACTACTTGGTTTAAAAAGGTTTCTAAGAAATCTCTTTAGAGTGTGTTCATTTTCTTATGTGTATCTGTAATTTGCTAATATGAAATTGATACTGTGATTTTAATGACTTACTGATAAGCTTGTTTAAAATATGAAGAAAACCTGTGGACTTATTTCCAAATGTTTAACAGTTACTGAAAGTTTATAAATAAATTAGAAGGAGGGCGCCTGGGTGGCTCAGTTGGTTAAACGACTGCCTTCAGCTCAGGTCATGATCCTGGAGTCCCGGGATCAAGTACCGCTTCGGGCTCCCTGCTCAGCGGGGAGTCTGCTTCTCCCTCTGACCCTCTTCCCTCTCATGCTCTCTCTCTCTCAAATAAATAAAAAAAAATCTTTAAAAAAAAATAAATTAGAAGGAGTACTTCTTTGTGATGTTATAATTACACTTTTTTTTTTTAAGATTTTATTTATTTGAGAGCACACAAATGGAGGAGAAGGAGAAGCAGGCTCCCCGCTGAGCAGGAAGCCTGATGTGGGTGGGGCTTGTTCTGAGCCACAGGCAGATATTTAACCAACTGAGCCACCCAGGCTCTTATACTTTAATATTTGTTGGTATTGGAATGGCACATACAGAAATATGTTACATTGTGGTTTACTCTCATTATTATTATGGTATTTTAAACCCTAAAAGTAAGGATGTCAGTTGAAATTCCCCTTGCAGTAAATTTTTAAAAAGTGAACCTGTACGTCAATGCTATAATTGCCTTTGAAGTTGAAGGGAGGCAGTTTGCAGTACAGTACCTCTCTGACTTCTAAGTTTGTTCTGTCACATTGTTCCTCATATAAATGAAATTAAATATATTAAGTCAAGCCTGTGCATTCATAATTTTAAAAATGAGTTCTAGAATTTTTAACCTATATACTTGGATATGTAAAATTCTTCAGATAAAATACCTGTGGAAATTGTTAATCATTGTTAATTTCTTGAAGATATTTTAGTTTTATATCAGGTAACTAAGGGCTTTCTGAATTATTTTTGGTAGTTGTTACTTAAAAGTTACTTAAAATCTACTCACATGCTTTCTTTAAAAACAAAAGGTTCCACTTCCTCCGAATGGACAGATGCCAGGATTTGGCCTTCTTCCTACACCTCCATTTCCTCCCATGGCTCAGTCTGTGATTCCTCCAACTCCACCCGTGCAGCAGCCTTTCCAAGCTTCTTTTCAGGCACAAAATGAACCACTTACACAGAAGGCACATCAGGTAAAACTTTATTCTCAGATTGGTTATCTTTTTGGTTGCTTTGACTTATGTGCAGATTCCTGCCTGTTTGCTTGTTATCTTCATTTTTGAATGTGAAGATAGACTGTTCATTGGGCACATATTCACCATTTCTGTGCCTAAAGCGTTTCATCTGGAAAGTGGACATAGTAATAACACCAATTTCCGTAGGATTCTGTGAGGATTAAGATAGAGTACAGAATGCTTAACCAATGCCTAGTTTACCACTGTAGTCAATGGTTTAGTAAAATTGTATGTAACTTATATGAAGTTCCAGAACTAGAGAAGTGTTTCTTCTAATCTTGTAAACCATATAAAAAAATTTTTTTCTCACCGATGGACAGTCATTATTAAACTAGTAACTTGGTGTCAAGTAACCAGAGTAAAACTGCCAAGGTAAGAGATTTGTAATTTAGCATTTTTTTAGTTTTTGTCATCTTGCCTCTATAATTTCCAGTTCTCTCATTTAATGATGGGTGGTTATTTTTTGTTGTTGTTTTTTATTGATTTTAAAGGAAATGGAAGTAGAACAACCTTGTATTCAAGAGGTTAAACGGCACATGTCTGATAACAGAAAGTCAAGATCTAGGTCAGCATCCAGGTAATTGACAGAAAATGTTTTTCCAATCCTGTATGTCTTAGGAGACAGATTAAAATCAAACTGGACTATTTTTAGATATGCAGTGTTAATAAAATAATATTTGGTGTGTTTGTATGTCTGTATGTGTAGAGTGGGAACGGAAGTAGTAATTTAAAAAACTGAGGTCAGTCATCTTACCCATGCTTTCCTCCTTAGTTGTTCCAATGCCTGCAGGCATATGTGCCTAGAATGATAGCAGTTATGTATTCACAGTTCTTTTACAAGTTTATTGGGAAACAAAAGTGGAAAGGTAATAAACAATACTATAATCAGATAACATTTTTAATTGCTGCAGAAAAGAAGTTAACTGGTAGATACCAGTAGTGGCCAGTCTATCTCAATGATGACAGCTTCTTATACTAAGTACATGATTTATAATACTGAGTTATCAAAGATGAGAGACATTTTTATAAGCTAGCAACCTTACTTATCTCATTTAAAATATGTGCATGCTTTTTAACTTGCAACATATTAAAATTTTTAAAAATGAATTCCCTGCTCTTCAGTTATTATTATGTATTCAAACATTAAACTACCTAGTTCTATTTTTTCTTTTTGGGATTAATACCTGCCTCCATTTTCAGTTTTTTCTCTATGTTCTATCCATTCTCCCCCTCATGAAAATGTTAGGTCACCAAAAAGAAGGCGATCTCGATCTGGCTCTAGATCTCGAAGGTCCCGTCATCGACGTTCTCGATCACGGTCCAGAGATAGACGCCGACATTCTCCTAGATCTCGGTCCCAAGAAAGGCGAGATCGAGAAAAAGAAAGAGAACGCCGACAAAAAGGCCTTCCTCAAATCAAACCAGAAACTGCGAGTGGTAAATTAACCTTTACATTCAAACTTCTTGCATTATTTTTTTCGTATCCTGAGTATAACAAAATGTTTTATAACTGTTAGCAAAATACTGCTTTACTGTCTCTTGTTTGTGCTTTGGCGTATACCCTTGAGTTTGCTTTGATATGTTCAACTAGCTATAAAACAGCAATAAGGACTGAACCCAACTAATAGTGATGAGGAATAAAGTGATAGCATGTCTTGAATTTAATGTATGAAATGGAAAGCAATCAACTAGCTCTCCTGTATATGGAAGGGTTTTTTTCGCCCCAGATTAACTCTTTTTTAAGTATTTACAGTTTACAGAATATATTAGCTTACATTGTCTCCTGAATCTCATCATGCATTCAGAATATGTTTAATAAGGTATGCTAGACACATTCATGCTATAAGTTTGTAGTTACTGTTGACATTTTAATTTATAATACAAGTAGGGCATATGTAGAGCTTCTGCTTCTGGGAGGCTTATTACGTAGGATACAACATAAGAGAAAACTATCCGTGTCCACTCACAGTCAGAAAGGGACAGCTGTACTAGTGGACAAAAACGCTGGGCTGGTTGCTTATCAAGAGAGTTGGGATCGGGTCTTTTGCTCACTTGCCAAGGGTGGCCCTGGACAGGTTATTGCTTCTCTGGCCCAGTTTAGATCTGTCCACAAAAG
This sequence comes from Callorhinus ursinus, assembly GCF_003265705.2. Classification (NCBI taxonomy): domain Eukaryota; kingdom Metazoa; phylum Chordata; class Mammalia; order Carnivora; family Otariidae; genus Callorhinus; species Callorhinus ursinus. Next base: position 5,443,606 of record NW_027397063.1, read on the forward strand.
GGCCAGATTTTTTGAAGTCTTGTGTTGTTCACTATCCCATTCCATTTCTGGAAGTCCTACCAGCATTCTCTAGAATGTTTTTAGATGTATATGGGATTTACTGCTTAATCTTACTGTGTTGTGTGACTTGTGCTTTCTTCCTATAATGATTTTTTTGTTGTAGAAAAGTACAGTGCTGCTCATTATCAAAATGTGTATATTTTTATGATTATAATTTTATTTTAAGTTTGTAGTACTACCCTCTGGGTGGGACAGCTGGACAAAAGGACTACTCAACAGGATGTGGCCAGTCTATTAGAAGAGTTTGGTCCAATTGAGTCAATTAATGTGAGTTTTTATTAAATTATGTAATTATAGTGGACACTGATTAATGTCACTTTATGAAATTATGGACTTGAGACCCAAGTTAAAATTTGCCCAGCTTTGTAGAGGATATGGCTAGTGTAGGTGTGGAGTCCGTGTTTAGCACTCTGCATTTAACCACATTTCTTAGATAACCAAGTTTAATTTGAAACCCTTTTCTGGAAAAGTCTATATTAACAAAGCTTGGAGAACTGTAAGTTTATTAAAAACTGGTAGTTGAGACCAAATTTGAATTGCCAGTTTATGATACCTTAATCTCAGATTATAGACCCTGGCTTGGTGGGATGGGTAGGGGGCAGGGGAGTTGGGGTTGTTGGAATTGGTTATTTAGTGTTTATTTTATTTTATTGCTCTTTGATTTTATTATATTTTATTAAAATGTTTTGGAGCAGATGATTCCTCCCAGAGGTTGTGCCTATATTGTTATGGTTCATAGGCAAGATGCTTATCGTGCCTTGCAGAAACTGAGCCGAGGAAACTATAAAGTGAACCAGAAATCCATAAAGGTACAGTTTTATACCTTGTAATTCATTTTTTAAAAATTTAACACATAATACTGCTTGGCTTTTTAAAAACTAATTTTGGACACTGAGGCATTTCGTGTATGTCTTCAAGAGGTTATCTCCTAAATGTTAACATAAAATTTTAAATGTTGAATTCATGTAGAATTTCATTTTTTAACAAAAAATGTAGATAGGTTTGTCAAGGTATTTTTAATTGGTTCTTTAAATATGTTTAGTAAAAGATTTTGTCATTCAAGATTTTTTGGATTTTATACATTAAAAAAATTTTTTTAAGTTCTATTTATTTTGGGTGCCTGTGTGGCTCAGTTGGTTAAGCGTCTGCCTTTGGCTCAGGCCCTGGAATCGAGTCCTGAATTGGGCCCCTTGCTCAGCGGGGAACCTGCTTCTCCCTCTGCCTGCCGTTCCCCCTGCTTGTGCTCTCTCTCGCTCTCTCCATCTGACAAATAAATAAAATCTTTAAAAAAAAAAGTTTTATTTATTTAAGTAATCTCTACACCCAACATGGGGCTTGAACTCATGACCCTGAGATCAAGAGTCTTTCCAAATGAGCCAGCCAGGTGCCCCTGGATTTTACACATTTTTAAAGTTCGCCATCTCATTCTTAGAATAAACTATTAAAAATACTCAACAGAGGTAGAGAAAAGGGTGTAGTAGGTACATGGGTATTCTTTCCATAAGGGGCCAGAGTCAGCATTTCCTCAATGTCATAACACTCTAGTCTACCCTTAGATTGCATTGCAAAAGGATTTTGTCTAATGTTGAATAATTCCAAGGTACTCAAGACTTTGGAAAGTGGTCCCCAGTATGTTGGACTGTACAGGGAACTTCATTCAGCCTTTCCCTGATAAACATTATTTTCCTTTTCTCTAAGTTTTATGTTGGCTAAATTGAGAAGTGAGTGATTGGAAGAGTGAATAAGGAGGTAATGCCAGTTAAATTTGTACAAAGTGGGAGAAAAGGTTAACCAATTTCCTGGCATCAAAGTGAAATCCGGGGAAAGCAAACCCAGATTGTTCCCCTCTTGCCTCCGAGTCTGGGTGATTAGAAATTCAAAAAAGTTAACTCTCAAAACTGATATTCTTCTCCCTTCCTTTCTTTTTATATTTTGACTAATGGTGATACAGATTGCCTGGGCTTTAAACAAAGGAATAAAGGCAGATTATAAGCAGTATTGGGATGTAGAACTGGGTGTTACTTATATTCCATGGGACAAAGTCAAGCCTGAAGAACTGGAGAGTTTTTGTGAAGGAGGAATGTTGGACGGTGATACACTTAATCCAGGTAAAGCAGTATTTAATTTCTTTTAAAATTCATCTATTTTCTTGATTGTACATAGGAAAAATGTTTCTTCATAGTAGGAAGTGGATTTTGAAATTTTTCAAGTACCCACCATGTGCCAATCTCTCTCCATTATAAACTGAGGAAAAATGGTAGATAAGACAGATGTGGTCTTTGCCCTTGAGGCAACTTCTGTTTAGTGGGACAGATTCAGACATAAATGAAATACTGCTAATTGTGGGGTTAATCATTAATTACAGTAGAATTTTTCACTGTGAAAACCTAATAGATCAAATGAATCTTAAACTGAACATTACTAGGTATTGTGTTTTAATCCAGTGCTTCATAATGTCTTTGAAAGCATTTACTAGTCCAGAGAAGCAGTCGGAAGTAAACATGTAGATGAGGTGCGTTACCTGTGCCATGAATATTAAAAAGGCCAGATTGACAGTAGGGTTACAGTGGGGAAAATAGCAGGTGTGGGCATGATCTGGAGATTGATAGATAGCTGGATAAGGAGGAGTGCAGGGTAGTATGGCAAAATAGTAAGTGATTAAAGGAGTTTCAAGCAAGCAGAGTTGGTTTGAGAGCCAAAAAGGTGAAACAATGCTGGGCCATTCCCATACCTTGACCTCTTTACCCTTGGTGCGTGATGGCTTCACCTAGGTGTCTGTGCAGGCACATAGGTATCAGGGCTCAACTGTGTGCCAGGCATTCTGTCAGAGTAAAAAGAATCTTGCTCTTCCCTCCTGGGATCTTTATTCCAGACAGTACACTGTTCTGGTTAAGAACATAGACCTAGAGCCAGATGTGTGTTGAATCCTGCCTCTGCCACTTATTGGTGTGTGTGACCTTGTTTTCCTTAATTTCCAAATTGTTTTCCTCATTTATAAAATGGGAATAATAATGGGACCTACTTACAGATGGTTATGAGAATTCACTGAATTAATACATAGAACTGTAGGCATTCTTTTGCATGTTTGTTACTGTGGTCCATTCACTTAATATTTATAAGATTAGCATAGGCATTTCTTTAATAATCATACTGCTGAGTTTTTTATATAATCAGCATTTCAAAAATAATTTCTAGATTTAAAGTTATAAACTGAAAATGTTAAACTTGTATTGTTAAATTTCTTTAACTCTCATAGATTGGAAAGGAATCCCCAAGAAGCATGAAAATGAAGTTGCTCAAAATGGAGGGGCGGAAACCTCACACACAGAACCAGTGTCACCCCTACCTAAGCCTTTGCCAGTGCCTGTCCCTCCTGTGCCCGTCCCTGCACCCATAACAGTGCCACCTCCACAGGTAAGAACATTTGGGGCACTATTTAAACTTGTGTCTGAAAGATAAGCCTTTCTAAATCTTATTTATTTAGATGTGTGTCTAGATTAATGTTCAAAGACACGAATACATAAATGCGCATATTCATATTTTGGTATGTCGGACCTACTTTTTATAAACCCTTAACACATTTTTCATAAACATCGACAAAATCAAAATAAACTCACGTATCTGTCTAGATTATTCAGTGTCTTTATAATGTTTCAGACTTGAGATGCAAACCTAATAGCATTTTATATTTGGCTTCCTCTTGTTTTCTTTTATTGGATCTTTATTCTTTGGGGACTTTATGTTCTGAGGGGACTTAAAGTATATATTCCAACAAGCAGCTGATTTGAGGGAGAGTTTCTTAATTCTCAATTTGTGTGGTGCTATCCTGAATTTTTTTAATGGATGAGCTATTTAATAAATTGAGTGCCACTTAACATGAGGGTGTATTCTTAAAAACGTCTGCTGTCTGGTCAGTCAGTGCATTCCTTCAGAGGAGAGAATCCGGAATTCTAACAGAACATAGTTTGAATCCCAGCTCCATTGTTTATTCTCCACAATGTGACTTTGGGCAAGTCGGAATTCCCTTTCTTGGCTTTGGCTCTGGTGTTCTTCCTAGGTCAGAGTTGTTTTGAGGATTAAATGACATAATATATGTTAAATACTCAGCATGTTTCCTGTACCTTTTTCAATTTCTCACATTAAATCTGAATCAGATAAATCTGAACTATCACAAAAAGTGAGTTACCTAGCCTTTTGATTTTCCCTCCAAGGAGAAAATTACATGCTTTGATACATACTTAGCTGTGATTATTTTATAAATGGATTTCCTAAATTGGCAAACTCTTTTGCAAATCTTTTGGACATGCCCATTCAGCACAGGTTCTAAACAGGATTCAGTGTATATCCCCACTCATTTAAAGAAACCTGACTAATCCATTCAAATTGATCATACTTTTTTTTTTTTTTAAATAGTAGCTGACATTTGTTTGGTGTTTATTGAGTGACAGGCACTAGCACTTAACATGTATTACCTCTTTAATCCCCATAACTATGTGAGGTTGGCACTTTTCCATCTTACAGATGAGTAAACTGAGGTCTAGAGATTGTAAACACCTTACTCAGGGTCACAAAGCTAGTTAAAAGGGGAGAGGAGATAGGCAGTTTGACACCAGAACCTGGGATCTTAATCACTGTAAATTGCCAGGTGGCTTTTCTTAGAGTTGTATTTCTCATGCTTACCTGTCCATACTCATGAGATAAAATGTGAATTTGCTATCATAGAGAAGCGAACAAAAATTTGAATTCTGTCATTTATAGTAGGTACTAATTACTATCTGTTAAAAGATAAATTGATTCATACAGTAAGCACAAGTTTAGAAATAGCTTTTTCAACAAGATCTTTTCATCTCTACTTACCATATGGATGGGAAGATGGCTAGATATGTGGCTTCATTATTCTTTGTTTTTAGGTCCCACCACATCAGCCTGGTCCTCCTGTAGTTGGTGCTCTCCAGCCACCCACGTTCACACCTCCCTTGGGCATTCCCCCTCCGGGTTTTGGTCCTGGTGTTCCTCCTCCGCCGCCGCCTCCACCATTTTTGCGCCCAGGATTTAATCCGATGCATTTACCACCAGGTACACTAAGTTGTTAAAGAAGACATTCTTTTTAGAGACCAAAATAAGGTGACAGAACATAAGTTGACATTATTTTTCTTATTCTAGGTTTTCTTCCTCCTGGACCCCCACCTCCTATAACTCCACCAGTATCCATTCCTCCTCCTCACACTCCACCAATAAGCATCCCAAACTGTAAGCATGTTTTTCCTTTGTGTTCACTCGTCCTCTTGGAGTTGGGAGTAGGAGGGAGAATGGACCAGTAATAGGGTCTATAGTATGGCAAAAAAATGTTGACTGGGGAGATAATTATTCAGCTTCACATGTTGATGTAATTATATTCCTTAGCTACTATCGCTGGTATAAATGAAGACACTACAAAAGACTTATCTATTGGAAATCCCATTCCAACAGTGGTGTCTGGGGCTAGAGGAAACGCCGAGTCTGGTGACAGTGTGAAAATGTATGGCTCTGCCGTGCCACCTGCTGCACCCACGAATCTGCCCACCCCTCCTGTAACCCAGCCTGTTTCACTTCTTGGTAAGTTAATTTTTTTATCATTAGTTTTTTCCCCTCCCCCCCCCATCCAAGTTAGGTGTTTGTTTTGTTTTGTTTTGTTTTTAAACAATGCTAATTTTGGTAAAATGTTCTCTGAGACTGATATTTTTCTTTGAGGAAGATCTTTCTCTTAAATATGTGCACTTGGTCTTTACCAAGGAGTAGCCCAAGAGACAACCTCAAAGATGAAATCATGTTTGTTGTCCTGAATAAAAGTGTGGATTTGTACATCTTAATTTGGTATAGGTGAGGGGGAATTGGTACAAAGTCCATGATTGATACAACCCCAGACATCCAGCTTTATAAGAGATAGCTTTTCTTTGACAGCCTAGAATTTTTTCCTGTCTGGACCAATTTCTATAAAACCCTGGGCTGTGATAACCTTCTCTGTTGGCTAGCAAAGAAATTACCTTTGATACATTGTAATAAAATGGCTTTATTGTCTGAGTGACAGTTGCACAGCCTGGGGCAATTCTTTCTCACCCCTCAGTTTTCTCCTGCTAGTTTATCTATTGTACTCTTAACCCACAATTTTACTACTGCGATCAAGGGAAGTAAGATTTAGATTGTTTACATCTTTAAGAGGCTTACTTGAATTATAAATGATTATTTCATATACTTGTTATGGTGACCATCTTTTAAATTAATAAATTGTTGTATTTTGAAGTGGTTTTGCCAAGTATAATTAACACTTGATTCTCCTAATGGGTAGTTAATTCATCCTTAGTATTATAACATTGTAGTCCTGGAAGCCGATTGTATTCTTCAGAGGTACATGTATGTGCACATATGTGCTTTCATAATCTTAGATTTTTTTTTAAGGAGAGAGCACATTAGTTGCCTCTGAAATGTAGGACTGTGGAACATTAGTTTGTGATACAGGACTTTTACTTTTCACCTACACCTTTCAGTGCTGTTGGAAACTTTTACTTTGTGCATATACTACATTTATAATAAAAATCAATTTGTTTTCAAATAGCATTCTGTCTTCTGCCCTCTCTAAGACTGAGCTTAGTCTGATAATAAACTTGATTTTTATTTCCTTTAGTACACAGACTGGGTAATGGTAAAAGAGCATTTGGGATTAAAATTGTCACCAGTAATGTAGCAGTAGTCCTCATAACGGTGGGAAGTAGCTTGTTTAATGAGGAAGTTGCTTAAGACGTCTACATCATAATGAAAATCATGTAGTAGAAGGAACATTGTTCTAGGAGCCAGGAAACTTTAAAATCTTTGAATCTCAGTTTTGTTATGCATTTTGTTTTTCATATTTGTAGTAAGATCGTTGCATAAGAATCACAGAATCTGAGTTGGATAGTATTTTCTGATCCACCCCTTTCTTCCGCCACACACTGACACCCCTGATTGTGAATTCTCTTTGTAATGAAATTTCCTAGTCTACTAGCAATCCATGGATATTAGGCCGCCTGAGACCTATTTATAAAGTGGCATGCATTTGTGCTTTTTTTTTTTGGTGTTAGTAAATCCACTGAATGAAAGCTTTCTTCATCCCCAAGAGTTTAATAACCACTACTTTCAAACAGCCTTGAAGACTAAGTAGCCTGCCACTGATTTAACATTTAGGTCCTGAAGACTCCACCCTTTATTTCTTATCACCACAGAGGTGCATAATTTAAACTCTGCATCCGACATGTGAAACAAAGCACAGATCAAAAGTTGGTGAGCTTAAAAAAAAAACAAACTTAGTAAGTTAAGCGCTGCTAGAAAAATAATTACATTTCTTAGCATTTATCATTGCCTGACATGCCTCTTTGTATGTCTTCCCCTCCTTCTCCCTCCCAAATACATACTAGAATAGAAACTCCATGAGAGAGGGACATTTGTTACTTGAGGATGTGGATAGATGGATGGTTTTCAATGCAGGGCTGTTTATACTTTATCTCTGATGATGATCATTGTAACTTGCAAAACAAAATTTAGAAATTGAAGGCTGTTCCAAATGTGGAAAGATCAAAATGTGACATAACGTAAAAATGAAAACTGTTTTGTCAAAATAAGTACTTTTAACTAAGATGCAGTAGTTTAGTTCCAGTCACAAGAAAGAAAGCCTTTCATATTCCTTCAATTAGAAATCTTGAAAAGAATATCCCATAAATTTTGACCTTTAGAAAAAGACTTTTTAATGTGATGCAAATAAAGGAGAATTTACCCAAAAGAGGAATCATAGTTCCATCATTCTGATAAAGAAATGCAATAATCACATGTAATACTGCAGCACTGAAGGATTGCTAATTAGGTTGGGATATTGTTGATGTTGACCAAGTAATAGAATATTAGAACTAAGATGCTTTCAACTTTCTTCTTGGTGCTCTAATGTTTCTCTTATGATAATAAAAAGAAATTCTATGCTGTACCAGGAAACTTAAAGCCTAGAAGGTGATATGAAACTCCAGTTTCTTCATCTGTTTAAAAAAAAAAAAGAATAAAAATGACACACCAGGTGTTGTGGTGATTCAATGGGCTAATGTATATAAAATGACTGACATGTGGGGCCTGCCACAGGGTAGGCCATCTGTGAATGGTGGGTGCTTATTACAGGTAAGGAGTGCCCTGGGAGATTTAGAATACCTAGACAAGATCTATACTTTGTAATTCTAAAATTATATTACTTTAGCTGTGATTTGTAAACTGTTCTATTTGTTGGCAAAGGAAGCAAGCTTTTTAGGGAAAAAAATGTATCTTGACATAGTTGCCTCAGATATTTTCATGGTGGATTAGACCAGGTCATAAGTTCACACATTTTCAAGTTCCATCACTTGGCCTACTGAGGAAATAAGTTAGTTCATAGTGGTATTTCATTGAAACAGCATAATATGATATTTATATTCTTCTCATTAATGATACTCAGGTAGTTTTCTTACAAGGGAAGGTGAACCTATTCTTGGGACCTTAACTCAGTTCTTGGATCTTACTTTCTGAAACATGGCAATAACAATTTAAAGTGGCAGGGGCCAAACAACTGTTCATCACATCTCCCAGAATTCAGTAGTTAAGACCTGATTATTATGGAGAGGAGGCAATGCAGTGCTGCAAGGATTGGCTTAAAGAATTTTCTGAATGATCAGATGTAAGTGTGGGCATTAGTTTGGAAGTGTTAACTACTTATTTCTGGAGTTGGGCTGAGGTAGCCCACATTACCAAATTTGTAGAGAACTAAACCTCCATCTTGTAGAAATTCTGATTATTTTAGTAACTGGTAAGCTGAAAATATGAAGCTGTATGATGCACAGTAATAATTCATTATCACTTGATTTTGAAGAAGTCCATTCTTCGTACCTCACACTCCAAAATAGCTAGTTAGGACAGTGGTGGTTTCATAAAAGCTGTTGGTAACAGTTGTTGATCATTTAGGAGAGAAGGAATATTAATGATAATAGCAATTCAGTTTATTCTCTTTACTGTATTAAGTGTATGTGTTTAATTTTCAAAAACTTGTATAACATGTATCTCTAATATGTATAGCATATTTTTATTAAAAAGTTCATTGTAAATGTGAAATTTGGGTTACTTTGGTGTTGCAGACAATAAAAAAAATACACAAAAAAAATGTTTGTTTGTGTTACATATCTCTACTGTGTTACCAGTATATCCAAAATATCTTTTCAAGGAAAAATTATGCTAACTTGGACTCTTTCCTTTTGTGGAAAATGAAAGCCTTTTCTCTTGTCAGATACATTGATTCATTAATTGTTAATATGCAAATTCTCCCTAGTTTTGTCACACTGCTATAGATGATGGTGAAATTTATAAATAGGAATTGGGTATTTCTAAGATTGCTTCCTATTTACTGATGATTTTGGTTACTAAAGATCTAAAGCAGAAGTCACAAATTGGTGGCCTTCTAGGCTGAATTGCTAGACAGTGGTGTGATGGCCTTCAGACTTGGTTTCTACACATCCCTGCGTGAACTCAATAAGCATTTGAGTTGATGTTCCCAAATTTGGACACTTCAAGAAATTATGTGTACAGAATTGGTTTGTGAATTATTACATAAACGGGTGTGTTTGCTTTTATGCAATAGTTATGATCCTTAGAACTGCCTAGAAGAATAGTTTTATGATCACATTCAGTAATTTAAAATTGATATTTGATTTGTGGTGATTTCACTTAGCTTGGATTTCTCTGCCCAGAATTTTAATTTTTTTTATAGTTAGTAATTTTTAACATTTAAATTAGAACATTAGAGCACCAATCTAGTGTGAATAACATTCAAAGAAAATCTGAAGAAAATTCTAGAAAGTAGTTTCTTTAATGGTAATATTTAATTTTTAATATAACTTTTATGTTTTAATATTTTTTTCTTACTGTGAACTTCACTATAATGTTTGGTTATTTTAAATTATAAGCTAGAGGGATCTATGAGGTATTTGATTTGGTACCCCAGAAAGCTTGTTGACTCTGTCCTATAAAATGTTCCCTTTGAAAGCTTTAAAATACCTGAATTGGAACTCTAAATATTACATTGGTAATTATTTCACTAGTGTTACATAGTAGAAGTGGTTCCCACATACTCATCGCAATACCTTCAATTTAGTATATAACATTGTTCAGTGGATACAGTAGAGAATTAATAGCTATTAATCCACGACAAATACTTGCCTTGGATATGAGTTGATGCATGAATACACTATATTTTCTCAGAGGGTGAAGTATTTCAAATGAAAAACACAGGGAAGGTCTTGTACAAAAACTGGAAAGCTGCTTATCACATTGTCCCCATGTCCCTCTGTGCTTCCTAGGCTATAGAACTCCAGCCTAAAGACTCTTTCTTAAATTTAAATCTTTCTGACATATATCACTTTGGGCTTGAGGAAGGTGGGAGGGGCAGACACTCTGGGCTCTAGATTGATTTTGGTAGCCAATGATGTTGCTGTGAAGAATTTCAGGTAAGATTTTTTTTCCCCCCCCAGGTAATGTTGAAAGTAAAATTCCCTAGGGAAATCTCGTTCAGTGATAGGTTATTTATTCCACACTTCTTGACTCTAATAGTGCAACTCAACTCTAAGTCAGACCTGTTATACTTTGCCAGTTATAGTAAAATAGCAATTTGTGTGCAAATTCTAAAAAGCTACTATAAATAAACTATAGGAAATTGACCAGAGCCTATTGCACATTATTTTGCAAAAAGCCAAGGAGTCATTTTAAAATAATCTGTGTCTGATTTCTCTTCATTTGAAAATCTGGTTTTCATGTATTGGATTTTATCAAAACATAATGTACCCCTGTGCTAAAAATAGATCTGCCTCTCAGGATACCTGCTTATGTATTACTGAAAACTCACATTTCTCTTAAAGATCTCTGATTAACATTCTAGGCACGATTTGTTTTTGGTATAATCTTAATGTGTAATAATATCTAAATGTGCTTTCTCATTCTTTGAAAACTAGCTCCTTATTTTGTTCTCCCCAGCTCCCAACATAATAACTGCTATAAGAATTGCCTGGGAGTCTTTACAAAATAGTTATGCTCTAAATGTTACTAAATGGTAAATCTAAGCAAAGGAAAGACATGTATGAGTTGTACTAGTATTTTCATTTTCTGAAGGTCTGGAATGAAAAAAAGACATTTAGTGATTTTTAAAAATTACATATATATATTATATGTGCACATGCCTAGGGCTTTCAGGGTATTGGTGGGAGAGAGAAGAATGGTTGATAAATTTTTTTCCTTGTGGGAAAATTTCATTCTAGGTTCATGCAAATGCCACAGTAACATTCATTTTATTGGGATCAGATCAAAAAAGGTGGAACTGCAACTAGGAACAGAAAAGGAGGTTGTGTGCAGCTTTTCTCAAAATAAATTCCAGATCTTTGTAGGTTAACAGCGGAAAGACACTCCGCGCCTGGGGGAGAAACCTGGACTTAAAGCCTCTGCTCTTGCATCCTGAGAGAGATTTTCTCCTTGATAATTTTGGTTATCACCTCTGCCACCACCATTCATTCGTACATTCAACATGTGTTTATTCAGTACCTACTGTGTGCCAGGCACCCTTCTGGGTACTAGAGATACCTGAATGAAAAAGACAAAAGCCTGTCTTTATAGAGCTTATATTCTAGTAGGGACTTCACATGGAGATAATCCTACAAAGAGTGAAGCAGAGAACACAGGGATTTGAGGAGTGTCGCGTGGGATGTGCTGTTTTAAAGAGGATGGTTCAGGAGGGCATCTAAGGAGGTAATATGGAGAGAAATGATGGGGAAGAACCATAGAAATAGAGAAAAAACATTTCAAGTAGAAGAACAAAAGGAGGCCAGGATTGAGAATGAATTCGGCTTATTTGAGAAGGACCACAGTGAGCTAGTGTGGCTGGAGCAGGGTGAACAAAGAAAAGAGTGGCAATCCGTTCAGAGAAGGTTGTCAAGGGCCTGGTTATGAGTGCAGTGGGGAATGTTGTGGTTCTAATCCAATGTATATTTTATAAAGGATGACGGCTATTACATAGAAAACAGACCATAGGAGTTGGTAAGAGTGGAAAGAAGACACTAGTTTACATGCTGTTGCAGTCGATGAGATGCAGGCTAACCACTTGCATCGGGGGTGGTACAGTGGAGAAAATGAGTTGGTTGGACACTGAATTTATCTTGAAGATAGGGCCTCCCTATTGCCTTATTAAATATGGGATATGAGAGAAGGGAGTCAAGAATGAGTATTTGACCTGAGCAATCAGTAGGGTGTAATTTCCATTCCTGAGATGGGCAAATGTCAAGGAGGAGTGGATTTGCAGAGAGGATATCAAGTTAAAATGTTGGGTATTTTAACTTTGAAATTTAGGTGCAGATGGTAAGTAAACAATTTGGTGAATAAAGTCTAGAGATATAATTTTGGATGTCATCTGCAAACACATCAGCAAACCCACAGGAAGCAGTGAGAGTACCTACGGAGGGAATGTAGAGACATAAAGGGATGAGCCCAGGAATACTTCAACACTTGAGGATACAATACTGAGAACTAAGGTGGGCATAGTTCCATATGCCAGGAACTCTTCTGAAGAGTGTGTATGTATCAGTCATTTGAGCCTTACAGTCCTAAGAGGTAGGTACAGTTACCCTATTTTATAGAGAAGGAGGCTGAAGCGTAAAAGAGAGGAGGTAGCCTGGCCAAGTCAGCAGCTACAAGTGGTGGGTCCAGAATTGAAGCTAGCATTGCTCCAATACCTGTGGTTTTAACTGCTATTCTGTACTATTCTATTCAGCAGAGGATACTGGAAGGTGCAGCCTGTGGGCTAGGAGGCAAAGTAGAGGGGGTATTCTGGAAGCCAAGTAGAGTTCCTAGGAAGACGGGAGGGATCGACTGTCAGTTGTATTGATGGGTCAAGGAAGGACACTAAAGCTTGCTGCCTGGATTTAGCAAAATAAAGGCTCCTGGATAACCTTAGAAATGTGGTCTCCCCAGAATGAAGGATCCAAAAGCCCAATTATGTAGGATCAGTGGAGAATGAGAGCTGAAGAAATGGGTACAGTGATTTTGGACCTCTTTGAGGCTATTTGTTGTATAGAGGAACAGTGAAATGGGGTGATAGTTGATAGGAGATGCAAGGTAAGGGAGGGTTTTTGTTTTTTTAATTTCTAAAAGACGGATGAAACTAAAGCATCTTTATTGGATTCACCAGAGGGGAAGTTTTTGGTGCAAGAAGAGGCGTTTGCTGAGGGCATGCATGGATTCAGGGTTTGAATAAAGGGCTTAGCCCTTGGAGCGTAATGTTCTTGGAGTAATAGGGGTACAGGTAACTTGGTAGATGTGGTAGGTAGGTGAGTGAAAAAGTCTTCTTCCAACGACCTTTATTTTCATGATAAAGCCCTATATATATATATATGGTTTCCATTTCAAACAATATAATGGAATAGTACTTGGTAATTAAAAAAACAAAAAAAATCTTAAACGTGCTACAAAGTGGGTGAACCTTGAAAAGATAAGACTAAGTGAAAAGCCAGTCACAGAAGATCACATATTGTATGATTCCATTTAAATAAAATGTTCAGAATAGGCAGATCTATAGAGACAGAAACCAGAATATGTGGTTGCCTTGGGGTTGGGGGGGTCGGCAATTGCCCGGAAATGGGGGTGATAGAGTTTGGGTTTTTTGAGGTGACGAAAATATCCTAAAGTTGATTGTGATGGTTTCCCAGCTCTGAATGTACTAAAAACCACTGAATTATACACTTTTATGTGGATGAATTGTACACTATATGAATTTATCTCACTGAATTTGGTATAAAACAAACCCCCTAAGAGTAGACAGGATTAAGGAGAAACGGGAGCAGGTGAATTAGATATCTAGGGAAATGAAAATGCCAACAGACTAGGAGAGTTAGGATCACTAACCCGAATTAAGGAAGCACTTGTGGTTGCAGTTGTAAACTTAAAATGAGACCAGTCGGCATGTTGGGGGTGGGGGGCCCCCCCGGCCCTGTCTGTGTACAGATTAGGTAGAAGAGTTGCCTTCAGAACCATCGAGGTTTTTCCAGGCAATTGTGAGGGGGAACCATGGACTCCGAGGCAGGTAAGGAGGGGAAGGTAAAGACAATGAAGGGCATTGTGGGGCCCTGACCTTTGTGAGATAAAAAATTATTCTGAGAAGGGGGTCAGAGAGTGGGATGCTTGCAGATGAGAAATTGGAAGTAATACAGGTATTTGTAACAAAAGGTCCAGGACTTGAAAGAAGCAGTGGTTTTGGTAGGATGGGGGACAAGATCGTTGGTGAAGAGGTAGAATTGCCTTGCTTTTTCGATGTTTCCTTCTCATATTTTTCCTTCCTCCCCTTTTCACCTAGCAAGTCCTTGCTTTCCTTAAAAGATCCCCCTTAAATTTACATCCTCTTTAAAGGCATCCAGCTAACTGATGCATTTGGGTCACTCCTGCAGTATTTAATTCAAACCTTTAGTAACTTTTTATGTGTCTCCCTGTCCTCCCCCCCCCCCCCGTCCCCAGTCCTTAGCAGAAAGTTACCTGTTAGGCAGAAGGACTGTGTCCCTTATTTATGCTCTGAGATTTCAAGGTCCACATTGGACTCCAAATGTGTACCAATTTCCCCTTCCTCTCTGCCCCTTTAGCCTTTACCTGTTCTTTATGTCACATAATTCTGGACAGCTTTGCGCTATGTAGCAATGGCACCTCCCCTTTAAACTTGACTTATTTTTTAATTGTGAAGTGTCTTATTTTTTACTCATAGGAATATTCACAGTTAAGTCTTGGTTATTTTGAGTTAAACTCCAACGTATTTCTTATACTTCTCAAATTTGAATACAGACGTTTGGGGCTGTCCTTTTCTTGCATTAAAATCTGCTGTATTAAAATTTCGGAGACTTTAAGGTAGTGTTTCCTCAGGTCTGAACTCTTCGCTTTTCTCACCTGAACTGTGGGTAACACTGGGACTTCTCTTGCGAACTCTAGATACACATACCAGTTTCTTCTGCACATTTCCACCAGATCTAACTCAGTCTCCTCTAGCTCTCGCTAGAAATTTGTCCTCTGTCTTCCCAAAAATAGCTTTTCTTCCTAAATTCCTGCACTGTGTTGATGCTTCCATCTACTCATTCAGAGCAGAAAGCTGTGTTTCTCATCTCTGTCCCCTCTGTCGCGGTTCAGTCTCTCATTTCTGTCCCCTGGATTCTGGGGGTAATAGTCCCCCAGCTCTCCACTGTCTTTCCCTTCCTGGCTCTCCTGTACACTGCTGGCTAGGAAGCTCTTTCAAAAATGAACACGGGATCATCCCTGCAAATAGTGCCTTGGTCCTCGCCCCATCACTTTGAGTCAGAGTCCAGCTTTCCTCTTGCAGCGGCATAACATACCTCTGAATTGCCCTAGCCCGTCTGCTCAGCCTCATGAACCTCTTTCAGTTTAGCTGATAGTAAGTTTGTATTCGCACAAATTCTCGCTTGCTGCTTCAGTAATAAACCTCATCTTGCGTATTTGTTTTCTCTCTCTTGTCAGAAGATATTCTTTTGCAGTTCTCTTGTCTGGTGATGTCCTTCCTTCCTTCCTTCCTTTCTTTTGAGACCCCATTCAGACACCCTAAGCCTCACACTCAGATTCATGCACACCAGCTTCGTCAGCTCCACCTTTGCCACCATACTAGCTTGTGCCATCTCTTCCAGCAGCTGGCATGTTTCTTTCTACTTAGGCTATATCCTGTTCGAAGTAAAGGACTATGTCCTATTTATCTTTGTATCTCTAGCACATGAAACGAGTTAATGTAAAAGTTCAGGCGTTCAGTATGTGTGAGTTAATTTTTTCTTAATTTGTAACTCTAGAAGACTTGTCAGTGGCATTGCATGTTATACTTCCAGATTGAATGAATAATTGCTTTGAATGCCCTTTAGACCAGAGTAACTCATGATATAGTCCATTGATGTATGTATAATGTGAACTTGCCTAATTAAAAATGAAGTTCAGCTAGCATGCCTATCGAGGGCTTAAGCCACCTGGTGTATTTTTAGTTAAATATAGCTTTCATTATAAAAACAACACACGTTGACTGCCAACAAACATAATCACAATTTTATCACTTCTGTGGCCTGAAGGTCAACATTTAGGACTATGGGAATAGTCTGTCAGGGGAATCTAAATGTTGGTCCGTGAAGGATTAAATGGAAATCTGCTTATTTGCAAATGAGAGAAGGGATTTGAGCATGTAGTATTTTAGGCAAATACAAATGTCCACACATACAGAATCAATGAATTAGGCAATATTTTTGCTTTATAAAAATATTATGCTTTGTAGGTAGTTTAAATACATGATTACTATAAATGTTAACCCTATTAAAGCAATCTCTGTGTACTCTCATATGCATGTTATAAAGGACTTAAGAGAGGTGTTCCTAGAGACAGGTTTGTATTTTAAAGAGTATCACTGCCAATTTATCTGTTGTGTGCAAGGGTGAGGTGGCCTTGCATCCTTTGGCCACTGTCAGATTGGTAGTTGAGGAAGCCAGTGTTGGGTAAATCAGGAAATGGGACCTTTCCATTATCCTGCCAGAGTCACTGTTTCCTTTTAAAGATTCATCTGAACCTGATTCTTTTGTTACTATAAGATGCTTTGAACCTCTTTCCCATGTTTCTATCATTGTTTAAAAATTTGGCATTGGCCTCTTGAGCCTATGAAGTACTCGAATGTGCCACACAGTTTGAACTCTAGAACAGAGTAAACAGTGGTCATTTTAAAGGCTGGTGGGAAAGTAAAGCTCAGTTTGTTTGAGTGTATCTGTGTGTGGTTATCTCCATTAAAAGGGCAGTAACTTCGGGACATACATTTTATGTTGTTTGAGTTACAGTCCACAGATGTTGGGACTAATTTCTTTTAAAAATGAGAGAAAGGAGGTATCTTAGGTGATTTTGTTGCCCCGCTGTATGGTATACTCTCAGGGTTTACTAAGTGATAGGAACAGCATTTGCCATTGTGAATTCATTTCGATCTGAAATGTGGGTAGGTTCTGTATATGTTCATTGGGATTTTCAAGGAGAGTCTGAAGAGTGTGTGAAGAGACAAGGTCTGTGCCTCATTTGTCCATTTCTAGCTTTTTACAGTGGTGTTTAGCATATTTTACTTTTAGACCTGACAGGTGGAAGCTCAGTGCATTCACATTTTTCCCAACTACCAAAGTGCTTGACTTTAAATTGTGATGGATATTGGGGGGCCACAAGAGGTTCATAAGATCCAAATGAGAAATGGAAAATGCATTCATTTTAGTGAAGTCAGATATTTAATGTTAGGATATTTATCACCTGTCACATAGATGTTATTTCAGCATTTAACTATAGACAAGGCTCTGAGCTCACTCTTAGTATTTTATCCCATTTAATCTCAACAAGAGGCAGGTATTCTCATTTCTGAGGCACATGTCCAAGGTCATTCCTAAGTGAGATTATACTTCACCATACTTCTTTTTAAGCATTTGAAGGAAGATGATGTGTGTAAGTAAATACCAAGGCTGTTGAGTCTTCATGTTAAAAGTTACAAACTGCTGTACATATATTTTCAGGTCCACTCTATTTAGTCGTAAGTCAGACAGAACAGTATTGGACCACATGTTGTGAGGAGCAGAAACTGAAGTTAGACTTTTGTTTCGTATTTCTTATACGAAAAATTTAGGAGCGAGCAGGACTTGTTAAATGTTTGCTGCTGAAGCACGTGGGAGGAAGTGGTTCAAGCTGATGTTAGGGTGGCGGGGGGTGGGGTGGGAAGTACTTAGTATTAAAGTACTGGGTTTGCTCTTGGGTTGGTTTTTTATCAGCATCACCCAAGCATTTCTCTTACCATTTTTGGTCAAGAATCATAACCCATAACTTGCTCAGGGGCCTTTCTGCAGTACATGGGTAAATAGTACATATTCCAACATCTGGAATATTTTCCAATGTTACAGTAATGAGTTACTCCTGTTGGTCATTGTATTTGGCTTGTGATGCTATTTGCAAAGAGAGAGATGATGCCTTTCTGTTACTGTGGTGAGCTGAAACAAATCCATACTGTTTGCTGTATCATTTTAAATGCTGGATTATTGAATTTGTATGACTTAAACCAAAATGTGAGCAAACTCTCATGTAAATGGGAAATAAAACCAGTACGTCCTTGTTGCTGTCAACAGCACCAACTTCATCTTGTCGCCTTAGGAAGAATGAATAGAAAATGAATGGCTGAACTTTGAGCATACTTCCGTCATTGTGGCCTAGCAAGTTACACCTTACGCTGTGCTTTGAAAAAGAACCTGTAAAAATAAACTCTCCACTGGTGTATCAATCTTTATTTTATAAGCATTTACTGTTCCAGTGATGCTTATTGCTGTATAGTACGGCATCTAAACGACATGGAATCGAAGAGACCTCCCTTTTCGGTGGATTTTCTGGGTCAGTGACCCCATTTGTTTCTAGTATTAAGACTTTAAAGTGTAAAATTTCCTAAGGGTACACCTGAGCTGGCTTTCAGTTGGCTCAGATAGTTCAGCCTTTTCTCATTAGGCCTAGTCTACTGTATCTCTCAAATGTTTTAAGTACTTTAAAAGTATTTTACCAAAGAGCTGCTAGTGAAGGCTACAGGAGACTTTCCAAAATTGCTATGTTGTAATTTCCTCTTCCAGCTTATTTTGACCTCCACCAATGTTAGATACTAATTATCCATACACTAATTCTATAGACATATATCTTCATAGAATATAGATATAGGTGTATGTATCTATATATATATAGATATATACTATATATATCTTAAGACTGTGCCATGGTTGTTACTGGGCCATCACATCGAGTCTCTCACAGGTAGACTGGCAAACAACACAAAATTGGAAGATTCTGGATTGAACTTCATTTTGATTCAGGCTCCACAGCAAACAGGTGAAAACAGAATGCCATCTTCTCTGTTCCTTTACATACTTTTTTTTTTTACTTTCTCTTAGGTACTCAAGGAGTTGCACCTGGTCCCGTGATTGGGCTCCAGGCACCATCCACTGGTCTTCTTGGTGCCCGCCCTGGCCTGATCCCACTTCAGCGCCCTCCAGGAATGCCTCCACCTCACTTACAGCGGTTTCCTCTGATGCCACCTCGCCCCATGCCGCCACATATGATGCATAGAGGCCCCCCTCCAGGACCGGGGGGCTTTGGAATGCCTCCACCTCATGGAATGAAAGGTCCCTTTCCACCGCATGGCCCCTTTGTTAGGCCGGGCGGAATGCCAGGGCTTGGGGGCCCAGGGCCAGGCCCAGGGGGCCCCGAGGACAGAGACGGCAGGCAGCAACCCGCCCAGCCGCCGCCGCCACCCCAGCCACAGCCGCAGCAGCCGCCGCCTGCCCAGCCACCGCCGTCCGCGCAGCCGCCGCCACAGCCGTTTAGAAATGATAACAGGCAGCAGTTCAATTCAGGTAGAGACCAAGAGAGGTTTGGAAGAAGATCTTTTGGAAATAGGGTGGAAAATGACCGGGAACGGTATGGGAACCGTAATGATGATAGAGAGAATAGTAATCGTGAAAGGAGAGAGTGGGGAAGAAGGAGCCCTGACCGGGACAGGCACAGAGACTTGGAAGAGAGGAATAGACGCTCTAGTGGGCATCGGGACAGAGAGAGAGATTCTAGAGATAGAGAGTCTCGTAGAGAGAAGGAAGAAAACCGAGGAAAGGAGAAGCCTGAGGTCACAGACAGGGCAGGTGGTAACAAAACCGTTGAACCTCCCATTAGCCAAGTGGGAAATGTAGACACTGTTTCAGAACTTGATAAGGGGGAGTCTGAGTCTGCAGTTGTAAAATCTTCTGAAGAGTTACCTGCTGAGGCTACCTCATCCGTTGAACCCGAAAAGGATTCTGGCTCAGCAGCAGAGGCTCCTCGTTAGAGACTGGAATTTGTCAAAATGTGACAGTGACACTTCGGGAGTGTAGAGCTTGAGGTGTACAGATGCTGTATTATATTTGCTCCTGCTATATCACAGCCCCGCAGTAGTTGGTGGGGAATTGTAAGCAATTTGATTGCTTCCCTTCTATTTAAAAATAGCCACAAAATAACAAAAAATACTGAAAATATGAATAAATATTACCCTTTTTGCTGTAACTTTTTAAAAGTTTTGACTTTAAAAAGTTTACAAATCGTAATTAGAAGTGCTCTTTTTTTTTTTTTTTAATTTAAGACAAGGTAACGGTGAAAGCTCCTCAAAACAATAGGGATGTTTTTAATAAACTCTATTTTCATAACAAACTTTAATGTGTGCTATTCTTCCTACACTGCATTAAGGTGGAAAAGGATTGTTCACCATCAAAGTTTGAGCTGTTAATACTGTATTGGAGTCTAAATTAGACTTGTTTATTTGATGGAAATAGACATCTTTATGTAGTTATTCTCAAACACTTTCATTTGTAATACTTTTGAATTTTAGCATTTCAATCATAAGGTGTAAAGGTTAGTTGTTTTAATGTTAATCGAAAAGCTTGTTAGTTTGCAGTTCAATCAAGGTTTTCTTTTTTGCCATTGGATTTGTGGTAAATGTTGCCCTAATTAATTTGTAAAGAGAAATTTTGCTGGGGGAAAAACTGGATCCCAAAGTACCCGACTGTACTATAGAATTATCTGATTGCCTGGGTATTACTTACTAGAAATAAGTTTGAGTGTTTTCTTAACATCCCATTAAATTTTTCAGAAGGGTGAAAGAAATCAAGGTTAACAACATTTGCAACCTAAAAGCTTTTTGTCTTATTTTATATGTTTAAGGACTTAAATGCAACCTATTGTTTCCTTATAAGCCTTGACTGTTGCCTTTCTTTACCATTTTTTAAACTCCCCTGCTGGGCAGAGGTAGACTGAACTTTTTGTCACATATAAGAACATACAAAGTATTTTCTTTGTTTAAATTGTCGGGTTAACTAGGAAAAATAGATGTAGGTTTTCCAAGAACTATTACTTGAAGACGTCCAAAGCCAAATCAAACCTGTATCTAAAATAGTCCATAAAACTGCTTTCCCCAGTGCCAAGGAAAAGACCTGTCATTACACAGTCCCAAGTATTTATGGCCTTGTTGAAGCTTCTTTTTCTTAAATTACCTTTTTAAACTGTCCTAGTTTTAGTGTGCTGAGCAGGTAACTTTTTCTTTGCCCCCATCCCCAGGTGAAGCTACTTTATTTGGTTTTTAAATAGTACTCTGCAGCAAGACCTTTGTTTTGATGGGGAGAATGTATCTAGGACAATGTTCTTGTGTTCCTGACTTTAGAGAGAAAATCCAAGTTAATATCTGCACTTCAATTATAAAACTTGTCCTTCGTTTGATGTTGGCCCACCTGTGAGGTTTAAAAGTCCTAACTGAAACTGCTTCTGGAAAGAAATACACATCTGATTAGTGTTCAGATTTCAAGGACTGACAACCCGTATATCCAATTGTAAGGTATTGGAACCATCCTATTTGCACATGACAGCCCCCCCCAGTACTAAGTGGTAGTGATTACATTTGAGGCTCACAAGTGAGGCCCTGTATGTGAGTCTTATCCCACATAGGTACACCAGACTGTACTTTAGTGAAATCTGTTACTGTGTTTAAATTCTGACAGTGATTTTAACCAGTTCTGAGCATGTGGTTCAAACACCAATTTTAAAACTTTGAGAACACTACAAATTGTCCTTTTCCACATTGGCTTTTCCTCTCCTAACCAATATCCCACATTTGATAAAAGTACGTATTTATGATCAATCAGAATTGTAGCTTATTTCTGATTTCTCAGAAATATTCTACAATTTTCAGTTAATAACTGTAATCCAGAGTCAAACCTGAATTAGGTTAACATTTCATTTGAAAAGTTTCTCATAGGTACATAATTATTTACAATAAGAGAACCAGACTTAAAATTTACTAACTGGATGTGTAAATTCTTAAATAGACATAACCCACATTCAAACATTTCCTTGGTTCCATCTTAAAATGCTATGGTATCTTTCTTTAAATGGCTAATTTGGAAGCAGACTGTGCCAACCTCTACTTAAAACTAAATGTTCATAGGTGTATAAAACGTGGATAATGTGCCATTTTGGCAGGTAGGTAAATTTACTCTTAGCTGAGGCTATAACTTGCTGTTCACAATTTCACTAAAAGTTATCCAAGGGTTCTCTCAAACCGTAACATCTTTTTAAAATAAACAAGTACCTTTTGAATCAAAATGCTAAGTAGCTAATCAGGAAAACCACCTTAATTTCCCTGAAACTGACAAAGGATATCTATCTGTCCAAGATTCAAGTTGAGGTTATTAGTGTTAGCTAAAAGACCAGCTGCTAAAAATTTAAACTCATTTAAAACACTCTGAAAAGCGACCTCTATGAAACAGGTAGTGTCTGTCAACGTATTACTAAATCTGTTCCATTCAAGCTCTATGTATGAGTATCAAGAGCTAATTCAGAGTTTCAATTTGGATACTTTAATAGGTTCAAAATTCAGTGCCATATGGTGTATTTATTGCGGGCTTGAATGAGAATTGAAGAAATTCAGACAATTTTAAGTTTAATACCCATATATGATTATTAAGCCTGGCAAAATACAGAGATCGTTGAAACAGACAATTTTAACTGAATAGGAGTTTTATAAAATTATACAAATCTTCCAAGTGATCATCAATCAGTTCTCATTACAGGTACTTAAAGCAATTAAAAAGTCACACAAATTACACTTTTAAGGTTACAGTGTTTAATGTTTATCAAGTTAAATTTCTACAACTAGCAAGGTAACATAGGAGCTACTAGGACTCAGATCACATCCTAGGGAATATTTACTTGGCGATCCCAATGACACCACAAGCCAAACGACTCCCGGCGTTTCCCGTCTGTGTACTTTCTTCATTGCCACCTTTGCCCAAGTCATCTCGTTTCTCGTGGACCTTTAGAAAGTTTTAAGAACATTAACATAGCACTGTCAAATAATTACCACCTATTCCCAACAATACCCAAAAGACTTAAGAACCACTTAATATTAGAAAAGATCATGTTAAGATAATCCTAGCAAGGAAATATGCTAATATTTAATCTAGTGGTAAACAGTAGAAACTACTACTCAAAGCTTTTTCTTCATGATACAGACTAAGTTTGTTGTAAACACTAGGTAAGTGTTGCTATCTAAACGAAATACTAAAAACCCGAGACAAGTGTTACAGGCTGCCATGTGCCAGTTTGAATCCTCTGGGAGAAATTTTAGTAGCCTGAGTAATAGCCTTCTTTTATAATAAACACTTTGGGGGGGGGGGGAATGAAAGTGAATTTAAAGAAACTCAAAAATGTGCCTAATGAACTGTGAGTCTGTAAATAAGTATCTTCAACTATTTAAATAGTATTTTAGATTTGGCTCCTCAAACATTGATCAATGATTTTTCTGCTTCGCAACTATAGCTGAAGAAAACTCTAGGGTCACCTGGAAGGAAAGGACTACAGAACGTTAACTGTCCTCTGGGGCAGGCAACACAGAGCCTACGCTACTTGGTGTCTGCGAGAACCAAATGCAGCTCCCGTGGGTAACTCAGGGCAATCGCTTCCCACACGTTAAACAAGTGATGGTGACCTGCAGACATGAATAAAATACTAACACTAAGGTCCAGCTCAGATTTTAGACTTAACAAAATGTTTAACTATAAGGGGGACACTCAATTGTGGCAGGAAAATCTGGCCATTTTAAAACTAGACAAAGACTACTTCTGTTTCCACAGTACACATCTAATATGACCAAATGTAACTTACTTAACGACCACAGTTCCATAGAAGAGTGTCATAACCACCTACATCATTAATTCACCTTCACTGTAATCATCAAATAAAGTAATTGCTTTTCCTAATCTGAACTAAAGGTACAATGTACGTGGATCCTTAGAAACCAGGATTAATAATCATGAACTCGTGAAAAGATACATGTCTGTGTATTAGAAGAAATGGTACGCATATCCTAGCATATGAAAACTCACCACCATTGTGCGGCCAATGATGGAATGGTCTCCTGAGAGTGCGATCAGAGAATCTTCCAAGGACACGGTGGCCACACCATCCTTGCCAGCAGTCACGTTGCCCAGGTCTCCAACATGCCTAACAGTTTTGAAAAAGCATCAGGAATTAGGACTGACTTCCATTTAACATCAGGCTAGCTGGTGAGTCAGATACATAAGGGTGGACACTAAGAGGTGGATATGGTATGTGTCAGATAGGACCCACTCTTCCAGACGGACAGATTTTTAGAACATACACAACTAGAAACAACTTGATATTCTAGACACATTGCTCTTCAAACAAAGCTTCAAATCTACACAGTAGTGCTCTGGGAAGAATCATGGGATGGGGGCACATCTCTAATGTCAGAGGTAAAGTACCAAAGGGTAAATTCTGAGTTAATGAGTTACACCTGTTAATACTTGGCATGGCTAAGAATGCTATATGCTAGGCCTCTGTTATTAAAATAAATTAATCCCTGTCCTTAAATTTAATATTTTCCTGAAAGGCTCTCAGGAAACACACAAATGGACTCACTGAATTTTCAATATCAAATTTTTATCTACAAGGCTTCCTATGTTTCACAATGGTTTATGTTGCTAGTGGTTGACAGTACTGTTTGTTATTCATGACATTTCCTGTATTAGTTCCCTTTGGCACTTGTATTAGTTCTATATTCAATAAATGCTACAAAACCAAATCGTCTTAATTGTCCCCATTTGTCAATTCCTCAGCCCAGAGAGTAAGCCGCTCTAGCACCTGGAGCCAAGGGGTTACTTGGGGGGGCAACAAATTTAAGAGCAGAGATGGGGAGGCCTACTCACAGTTACATTAGCATGCAATCTGCAAGTAGTACACCCATACGGATCCCAACAAGCCATCGCCATAATTTTAGTAAGCATTAAAGCACTTTTGTCACTCACCTCTCTTGATCGTTTGGCCCACCGTGTTTTTTGGATAGAGGATTAAAGTGAGGACCTGCACTGGTACAGCCTATTTGCCAAAAACAAAAACAAAGGTAGCCAAATTATGAATCAGGATTTCAAAATAAATTCTAAAAAGAAACTGGTCATTGCTAAAACCTCAAATACAGAAAATACTGACCTACCATCATGACTTCCAGGTTCATAAAAACAGGAAGCAACACTTTAGTATAAACAAAACAGGCAAGCAGTAGAAACAATTTCTATAACACCAGTAAAGCTAATACCCTTCTCTGGGCTTTGGTTTCTTCACTGCCCTGTAAAATAAGAGGGCCAGGATTTGATCTTCATGGTTCTTCTATTATTA
This sequence comes from Callorhinus ursinus, assembly GCF_003265705.2. Classification (NCBI taxonomy): domain Eukaryota; kingdom Metazoa; phylum Chordata; class Mammalia; order Carnivora; family Otariidae; genus Callorhinus; species Callorhinus ursinus. The sequence goes on from NW_027397063.1 coordinate 5,469,004, forward strand.
AAATCCCATGATTCTGATCCTGGTTTATACGGTAGCGAACCTTAACTACAAGAAACTCACCTCCCCAGCAACATACTACCAGCAACTACTGTTGGTGCCTTTACTTGGTGCAAGCAGAATATAAATGGCACCTTCTATCTATGAGCCAAGGCTGTTGCCTCACAGAATTCCAAGGGGCGGCATTCAGAATATATTCTGGAAAAATGGCACTCCTGTGCTTCAGGGAAAGCCATTCTCACAGAACCACCACCACAGTGCAGGAGGTTCTTTAGTGACAGGCTTTCTTCACTCAGCAGGTGACGGAGGAGAGTTTCCATTGTTTTACAGCTTCAACCCAGCTTCCCCAGGGAGAAGACACACAGGTTACAGGAAGTAGCACAGTAAATCAAAGACCCAGGGCAAATGCCTCCCAAAGCAGAGGCAGTAAAAAAAAGAGCAACCTGAGGAATTTCAATCGGCAAAATGGATCAAAGCTGTCATTAAATCACAATTTTTATAGGAACCAAATCATAGAACATAAAAACAAATCCAGCAAGACGAATGAATCAGGTTCTCATCATAAAAAGTAAACACTGAGTTCAGGTTACTTGAATATGGTAAAAGATGACTAAATGCATTTTAACCCATAAGCTTTTGTTAACTTGCTTCTAATCCCAAACTGAGAAAATGAAACTCAACCAAAAGCACCGCTAGTTTACATTCATTTTTCAGATTTTACCTTCTGTCCCGCTAAGGCTCTTGTGTTGGAGGGATGGAGCTATTCTTACAGAATAATGCAAATAAATGCAGACCCTGTGCTTGAAGCACCCACCCTCAACCCCAGCTCACAAACACCTGAGATTACTATGGAAGGTAAGAAAGTAGGTTAATTTTTTGTTTTTTTATTGTTTTCTTAAAAAATACTTGACTCTTTTTATAATCAAGGTATAAACATGTTTAAAAAACATCAACTTCGGGGCGCCTGGGTGGCTCAGTCATTAAGCATCTGCCTTCAGCTCAGGTCATGATCCCGGGGTCCTAGGATCGAGCCCCTCATTGTTGGGCTCCCTGCTCTGAGGGAAGCCTGCTTCTGCTTCTCCTTCTCCCACTCCACCTGCTTGTGTTCCCTCTCTCACCTTCTCTGTCAAATAAAATCTTAAAAAAAAAACACACACACACACACAAAAAATCAACTTCTTCCCCTTCCTTTCCACACTTAAGAGTCGCAAACCAGTCTTTTGGCTCATTTCCCTAAGGTTAACCTTAGTAATCCTACTGACTTTATTTTTTTTCCTGCATGTTGAGGGTTTTTAATGTTTAGGGGTAGCTCTACCCAGTCCTATTTATCTTACTAGCTGAGACAAGTAGGAGTCACCAGACCAACACAATACTCACCTTGGGTATTATCTCCAAATTGATGGACGTGGAATCCATGCTCACCTTCAGTCAATCCCGTAATGGTTCCTGACACCACAACAGGCCCATTTCCCTTTAGTCAAAGAAAAGTGCAAAAAGTTTGAGAGAGCAAGTGCTTCTGAACAAAGAAAACAGTTGAATTACCTTTACCAATCACAAGAAAATGGAAGGAACATGGACGTGGGAGTTGAAAGATCTGTGTCCAAATCCCAGGCCTACCACTTTTCTAGCAAGCTATTTAACTGTTCTAGGTTGGGGACCAACACAAGGGAGATGTGACCTTGCTCTAACACTCAGAGCCCAGGAGCCATGCAGCAGGTATCACAATTAATAGCACAGAAAACGCACCTAGCAGAGGGGCGAGTGAGCACGAAAATGGAGGATTTATAGACTTTGTAGGGCTTGACTCCCCTACAATGGATATATAACAAGAATAAGTTCTTCTTTATTTTGCAAATGCTTTTGAATACATTATATTTGCACCTGCTGAATATGAATATGTATCAAACTTTTTAACCCAAATGGTAGCACCAACATAGCACCTCGTTTTCTTCATGCAGACATTCTTCCATAGAGCAAACATACAGATTTGCCATCAAAAAAAGAAAAGAAAAAGACACCTTGGAAATGTCCAACTGGTTGCCGCAGGATCCCTATTCTCCACTCACCCACTAGGTGGGTATTTATCAGTCTCCAGCATAGATATTTTTTATTAATAGCCAGAAAATATTCTATCCCACTTTCCCTGGGGGACTGATTCTGGTCTGTTGTTTTCCAAACTCATTTTAGGCCCTCAAACCTAGATAACCTTTCCACTCGAGACCAAAAAGAAAGAGCAATAAAAACACTAAAGCAGAAAAACACACAGGTATCGCCATGCAGGCAATGGTAATAGGTAATAGGGCTGCAGAGTGCATAAAGAAATTAAGGAAGTTACCTTTTACAACTAAGAGATCTTAGGAACAAAAATAAAATACACACAGCATCCATACCACACAGTTATACACATGATGGTGTCTCTGTTTTTAGCTAGGTTTTTTAACAGCCAGGGCCAACAGTTACAAGAGGTTAATGTTTGACTTTCCATTGGATAAATACCACTGCTCAACGGAAGCAGTATGTCAACTCCTGCCCCCTTCTTTGCTTTTCTTTTTGAGAAGAGACTAGGATTCTTCTAAGCTTTAATTCTGGAAAAACTAAAACATGAATGTTTCTCCCCAAAACGCACTGTGTTATCAACAGCAGAGACAAAAGGGCAGGTTCTTCCAAGCTTCCATTAATGGGTAATGGGTAATGCACAGAGCACATATGAGCATTTCAACAGTAAGCTGCCTGGGTACAACCCTATAGGGGCCAGGCTGTTATCTTAAATGACTGAAAACAGGTCAGGGAAGCAAAAAGGAATATAAACTCAGTCCTGCAGGGTGCTGCCCTGAGCTAACGAGGGCTCAGTGTGGGCAGATCTCCAAAGTTTTCAAGAAAAGCTAGTAATTTGGACTTACAAGTGAAAATTTCTGATTTTTAAAAATTGGAAATTAATCCAAAATTTTAACACTCTAGGCCAAACAAATACAATTTATTTCCAATTTAACATTCCTGCATAGCCGTAGAGCTATAATGCTTAACTACACAAGGATCTTTTATCAGGTACAAACAGCACCACCAAAATGAAGTTTGGAACTTAAAAGAGGGAGTCACACCCGCAACTCAGGTGAGGTGGAAAAACTCAATTATGTATGGATTCACAGCTTGGCTTCTGAAGGTAACACCCAAGCCATTTCTCCATGGCCAGAGGGAAGGTATCCCTCAAAGGCTTCTCAGATTCTCTAATGCTGGTGAAATTACATAAGGAAAGGAGGAGCAAAACAAAGTCTGGCAACTGAAAACAGCAAAATTTAGTCAAATGACAAAGCCTTTTCCAGAAAATCTGGAAACCACCTATTAAAGGAAAAAAATTAAGCTCCCTCGCATAAATTTCCAAGATTACTTTTCATGTCCTCTCACATTTCTGTAAGCCACTTTAAAGATTAAATCTCATTCGTATATTAAATATTGTTACGATTATCAAGCCAAGTACAACCACAATTTTCCATCAGTTCCTAAGATTTGGGGGACAAGTCTTATCACAAGCACCTTCCTTGTAAAACGTGTTTTGCAATTTTTTAAAGATTTTATTTGACAGAGAGAGAGAGAGTATAAGTAGGCAGATCGGCAGGCAGAGCGAGAGGGAAAAGCAGGCTCTCCACTGAGCTGGGAGACCGATGCAGGGTTCGATCCCAGGACCCTGGGATCATGACCTGAGCCGAAGGCAGCTGCTTAACCGACTGAGCCACCCAGGCACCCCATGTTTTGCAATACTATTGAGTACTTCTGTACAGTTTATTTTTTGACCATTTCAGCAATGGGCTTATTGGTAGAGCAATTTCAAAACCATTTTACAGAGAATTTGGTTAAATGAATGCCCCAACAACAGAGTTAAGTGAAACTCTCCACATCTGACTTCCAACTCCCAAACCCCACCCACTACCCTCTGCCAACAGTTCTCAATTCTTGGTGCAAATTAGTACTACTGTGGAAACTTTAAAAACAGCAAAGGTCAGACTGCACCCTGACAGATTTAAATATAACTGATCTGGAATCAACATTTTTTTTAAGTATTGGTTTTATTTTATTATTTTTTAAAGATTTTATTTATTTGAGAGAGAGAGAATGAGCGATAGCACGAGAGAGAAGAGGGTCAGAGGGAGAAGCAGACTCCCTGCTGAGCGGGAAGCCCGATGTGGGACTCGATCCCAGGACTCCAGGATCATGACCCAAGCCGAAGGCAGTCGCTTAACCAACTGAGCCACCCAGGCGCCCTGGAAACAACATTTTTTTAAAAGCTCCCCAAATGAGCCTACTGTGCACCCAGGGGTTTAAAAAAAAAAAAAAAATCACAGGTTTGGAAAACAACCAACAAGGGAGTCGATCAGATCTCCGGAGGTGGAAAAGGAGCTTTGTCCAAGGCCATCTTCTCTGCCTTTACAGCCTGACCCTGACCTACAGCAAGGGTCAGCAAACTTTTCTGTTAAGGGGCCACATAAGGTCTCTGTCCTGTTTAAAGTCAAAAACAAATGGAGACCAGCCTTGAAAATTCCCTGATCAGACAAAACAAATTTAGTCATACAAGCATAGCTTAATTGGTTTATTTTGCAAGACTAACTTGACCCGGGTCATTTCCTATTTATGCTCCTGGAAATCCTAAGCAAAAGCTAAAACTGTTTGAATCCCTAGGCCGGTATGCGGTAACCACCAACCAATTTCTCACCATTTAAGAAAACTATCATGACCCATCACTGTGAAAAATAAACAGTCCCTGCCTTCTCACTATATAAGCTGCTTTATAACAAAATACCCCTCATCCTCATTCCATGGTTTGGTCTGAGTGCTCCCGGTTCACGACTATCTTTCGGTGTGTGTGCACATTTAAGCTTTCACTAATTACTACTTCAGGACTCAATGGTTTTCATTGCTGCCTCGACAGTCACGTGATTCCTGTTTTTCAGTACCCTCTCAACTAACCAAGTTCCAGCCACCCTCTTAGCTCCGGGCCTGTACAACACCCGCCCCGGGACCGGCTGTGCCCACAGGCTGCAAGCTGCAGACCCCTGAGCGGAAAGGAAGCCCCAAAGTGGGCTAACGGATGCGACCGTATCCAGGCGGCCCTGCCGCACTCCTTGCTCCCAAAGGCGGGCCAGGCCCGGGACTGCGCAACTCGAGTCCGCAGGAGCCTCAGGACCCACAAAACGACCCCGCAAGGGAAGGGCCACAGCCTCTTCAAAAACGTCACGTCTCCGCCCCGGGCTACAGACGCCACGGAGGCGGCGCAGGCCCTCGGGCCAGCCGGCCTCCGCCCTCCTTCCCGGGCCCGCGCTCCGAGCAACCCCACCAGGGTCGGCCGCTGCTCCTTCCCTGCACCCGCGCCCAGGCCTCGCCACGCACCGCCGCCCCCGCCGGGCCCGCCCGGTGACTCAGCACTCGGCCGCCGCACCGCCGCGGGGCAGAGGCCTCGGGCGGCGCGAACCTGCAGACACGGCGCGGCGGGGGCGTGACGAGAGCGGCGCGAGGCCCGGGCGGCCGCCACTGCCGGGCACAGGTGCGCGGGCACGGCCTCGCCGCCGGCCTCCGCCCCAGCCCTTGCCTTCTGCACGAAGTGGATGGTGCCCTCCACCGGGCCCTGGCCCTTCAGCACGCACACGGCCTTCATCTCCATGACTCGCGAGGCCGCGCTCCGGTCCGGGTTCCAAAGGCTGTGAGGACTCGGAGGGTAGCGGAAGACGCCGCAGCAGACGCCGACGCAAACCGAGGTGGTCGCGCCGCGCGCTCTTATAGGGCCGGAGCTCCGCGCCCCGCCCACCCTGGCCCGGAACCAATCGCCGGCCGCGCGCTCAGCCCGCTCCCCACGAGGCGTCCGCACGCGAGTGGCCGGGAGTGACCGACCGGGGGCGGGACCAAGGGGCAGCGCGGGGATCCTTGCGTCCCGCGGCTCTAAAACGCCCGGAAACCTGGAATTGTGGAAAAATTCGGCCTTTCTCTTCCCTTCCGTAGATGACAGTACGCGAAACTGGGAAAATGAGGTATACGTGGCACACCTTTAATATTTTAAGTCACTTTGTGTGGTGACTTTCGGTTGTAAGAACATTGATCTGTTTCTTAGAAATTGGCTCATCTGTTAAATTGGGACGCGTCGAGCTGGGGGTGCTTTTTGTCGTTTCATTTCTTGTGTTTTGGGTTTCCGAGGGTGTGTTGAGTCGGCGCATCTCAATCCCTGCCCTCGCCTTTTCTTCCCTGCAGTTTTTAGTCCTTAGCACACGGCGTTACCAATTTGGTTAGCGGAATTCTGTGTTCTCGTCACCTTTTCCGTTTGACAAGGCCCACAACCGTAAAAATACCAAATCGTCAGCACACTGACTTCTGCACATCTCTCGGGTGTTGTCGGGCTCTGCTGCCTCAACAGTCAGGGAGAAGGGCAGAGTGGGTACAAGTTATACCCCCACGCGGAGTCTTACTTAGCCTTCAAGAGAGATATTTCTTTTCTTTTTTTTAAAAGATTTTATTTATTCACTTGAGAGAGAGAGGCAGAGAGAGAGCATGAGCAGGGGAGAGAGGCAGAGGCTGAGGGAGAAGCCGGCTCCCTGTTGAGCTGGGAGCCAGGACGTGGGGCTCCGTCCCAGGACCCCCGGGATCATGACCTGAGCTGAAGGCAGACGCTTAACCATCTGACCCACCCAGGCGCCCCCAAGGGACATATTTCAAAAACATGTTATGAAATGAGCCAACAGTACGAACTATTTTTGTGTATTTTAAGGATAAACATATTCGCTGTGTGCTCTGAAATGTCTACAAAGATATACAGGAGACTGTAGCACCATTTATTAAGTTCTCTTAGAATTTTTTTCACAACGGCCATGAATTTGTTTGCACAGACAGGGCTTTGAGACTCCTCCCCGCCCTGTCTTTTGTTGGGAAGATAGTTTGATAAGCCATGGGGGCTGGGGGCATGGAGGGGAGTAGAGTCTTCATCTTCCATCCCCACAGGGCATGCCTGATGGAATGCCAACAAAGGTGGCTGAACTGTTTTTGGAGGAAGGGGTGAGTTTACCTTCACATGGAAGTGTGCATTACACTCACCCAAAGGGCTTGTTAAACTGCAGGTTGCTGGGTTTGACTCGGTGGGTCTGGGATGGGAACCCAGAACTTGCATTCCTAACTTGTTCCAAGGTAGCACTGGTGCTGCTGGCCTGCTACCTCACTTTGAGAACCTGTGACTTGGCAGGTGTTCTTCTTGCCCAGGGAAGCAGGCAAGTTGGGGCCAAGAGCTGGAACTACTCGACTCCAAAGAAGAGATGGGGAAAGTGTCCTGAAAAGAAAAGTGGAAACAAAGAGACCAGGACAGGGACCAAGAAGGGACAGACCTAAAGGAGAACAACTCTGCCTGCTGGGGATTTCTGTTCCGTTTGCTTTGTGGGATTTTTAAATCCTCCCCATTTCCTGAGAACTCTTCACCACAATCTGTATTTCCTTCTAATGCTCATTCAGGAGGATTCACTTGTAAGGATGACAAAATACTGAGGCCTAATTCAACGCCAGAGTGAAACAAGGACAGGGGCTGCTTCAGCCGCACGTGGGCTACACTTCATCGTATTTACTTATTTAGACCCTTGGATTCTAAGGCGTCCTCTATCAAAGATATACAATCCCCATTTTTTATCAGCCTCTAGAAAGTGCACATATTCGTAATTTTCCTGCTTATACTTACTAGTATTTGCCAGATAATTGGCGTATGCTAGTAAGTTGCATAAATGTGCAAATGCTAGCCAAAGGGCCTTTGCCCAAGGTCTAAGTTTCTTTGGGTTCCAGGAAATTAGGAAGTCAGGTTTCAGTTCATTATATGAGCTGGCCAGGGGACCAGCCCAGGGACCAACTCCTGGATACAAAGAGCAGCCCTGGGACAGGGAGCTGGTCCTCTTTTGAGATAGTCAGATGAAGCCTGGAGAGCCCCCTGTTTTGGTCAGTGGAAGGGCTTTGTCTCCTACAGGTTTAGAGGACCCCAGAAGGTACTCTAAATTCATTCCCAGTACTGCCCTCCCACCTGCACAATGGAGTCCCTGGCCCTGGGCCCGTACTTTAGAAGGCTCTGTTCTGTCCCTCCCCAAGCCAGATATCCTGTGAGGGAGAGTCTGTGGAGCCAAGAGGGTGTTCCCATCCAGATCCTTACCCCTCCTTCTAGAACAGGATTAAGGAATTTAAATACAGGCATACCCCCATTTTATTGCGCTTCACTTTATTGCACTTTGCAGATGTATTTTTTTGTGAACTGAAGGTTTGTGGCAACCCTGATTGAGCAAGTCTGTGGGCACCATTTTTCTTTTCTTTCTTTTTTTCCCCCAAAGATTTTATTTTTAGATAATCTCTACACCCAGTGTGGGGCTCACACTCACAACCCTGAGATCAAGAGTCACACACTCCACTGACTGAGCCAGCCAGGCACCCACTGGCACCGTTTTTCCAGCAGCCTTTGCTCACTTCATGTCTCTGTGTCACGTTTTTGGTAATTCTCGCAATATTTCAAACTTTTTTATTATCCATTATATTTGTTATGATGATCTGTGATCAGTGATTATGAACTGGCTGATAGCTCAGGTGATGGTTAGCATTTTTTAGCAATAAGATATTTTTAAATTAAGGTATATACATTTTTTTAGACATAATGCTATTGCACATTTACTACTGTGTGTGTAAACATAACTTTTACATGCACTGGGAAACCAAAAATTTCATCCAACTTACTTTATTGCAATATTTACTTTATTGCGGTGGTCTGGAACCAAACCCACAATATCTCCAAGGTATCTTGTGATCTTGAACAGTATTTGTTGTCCAACCTGCGGCAGGATATCTCAGTCTTGGCACTGTTAACATTTTGGGTCAGATAACTACTTGTTGTGGTGGCCATCCTGTACCTTGTAGGATGTTTAGTAGCATCCCTGGCCTCTACCCACTAGATGCTCTTAACACCCCCTTCCTCAAGCTGTGACAAACAAAATGTCTCCAGAAATTGCCAAATGTTCCCTGAGGGGCAAAATTGCCCCCAGGTGAGAACTACTGTTCTAGAACACTCATTGAATACTTAAGACATTGGAATTTCTTGGCATCCTCGGTCTGTTTCCAGGGCCTAGACAGGCTAAAGATGGACTGTGCCACCATGGGTATACACCTAAGTTTGACCATAGGCCCCCTCAGTGCAGCATGAAGCCTGCAGTGGGGAAAGAAGGAAAGACCAGGGACAGGGGGCTGGCTCTCATTCTATCGCTGCCACCTTCCTACATAGAACTCAAGGAAGTCCAAGAATGCCATATTTGAACCTGCCTTCCAGGTCTTTATTAAGATATATTTGTTAAACCAGAAGATAGGATCTATTTTATCTGGCTGTTATCTTGATTTATATCATTTAAAGATCTAGTGTATGGTGTGAGGGCCTCCATTTGTGCTCTTGACCCAGTCTAGTAAATAATTAGGGCAGGCCTATTCATTTTGACCTTGAGATTCCATGGTGGCTTTGGAGTGCTCCTGCCCCAAAATTTTGTGCCCCAGAGTTCATGTGTTTCAAACTGCAGTGTGACCAGAGTACTCAGGTAATTTTGAAAAGTTCACTTTTGTACCAGGCCAATCCTATTGAGAGTCATTATTTCCAAGAAGTCAAAAAAAATCCAAAAGTAGCTTGGGTTGTCTTGAGCCCCAAAATGTGGCCAGAATCTGACGGTCAGAATGGCGCACGAGTAATCCAGAGAGACTTTGATTTTATAGGGAATGATGAGGAGGGATAGATGTCTCAGATATCACTGCAGCCTGAGTGGATGACTGAGCAGCTTACGGCGTGTCTTTCTGGCATTCCTGAGAATGAAAGTCAATGTTTGGGGACCTCTGTAGTTAGGATGTGAGTGAGAAGGTAGACCAGAAGTTCAGTCTTACATTTCTTTTCTTTTCCCCTTCCTCCTCTTCTTTTCCTAGGGTTCATTTTTCTATTTTTCTCCTTTATCTCTTCTTTCTCTTCCCTAAATCATTTTTATTTCTGTGACTCAAGGCAGTTTTCCCTTTATACCTTCATCATTCTCAGTAAATATGTAGTTTTCTATCAATCTCCTTCACATCACAAAGGGATTATTACCACAGCCTTTGCTTATGAAAGACATATTTTTTTTAAGATTTATTTATTTATTTATTTTAGAGCGAGAACGGGAGGGAGGGGCAGAGGGAGAGGGAGAGAGAGCATCTCAAGCAGACTCACCGCTGAGCATGGAGCTGACGTGGGGCTCAATCTCAGGATCCTGAGATCATGACCTGAGCAGAAATCAAGAGTTAGGTGCTCAACTGACTGAGCCACCCAGGGGCCCCCCAAAAGACATATTTTTATGTGACTTGTAGAAAAATGCCAGAGTTAGGGAAAATTCAAAAGAAGCAAAGTACAAAGAGAGGTTTTTAAATGCTAAGAAACAAATGCACTAACAGTTAGGAAGCAAAGGAGAAACAAGAAGTGGCATTAGCTGGTTCTGCCTGCAGATACTAAAATGCAGATGTCAGTAAATCCCCAAAACTGAAACCTATTACCAATAAACCCTCTAGGAAGATTATATCACAGAATCATGAGGTATCTGAGGCATTCTTAAAAGTTAGAAAGTGAAAAGTGTAAAAATTAATGTAGATGGCTAGTAAGCAGGAGTGAACAGTCTGCGATTAGAAGTTTGCGAACTGTAATTGCGAGTTAGCTGTATATTTAATAATCTTGTCAATAACCTATGTCATAGGCTATATTTTTAGCAGTTCCAGCCTGGGCTCTGGCTCAGTCTGGCCCACTGTATCTTCCTGGATAATCCTCTCTAGACCTCAGCTGTCAATCACAGGTACCTGGGCTGCACATTAGAACTACCTGGGAGCTTTTTTGAAAACACTGGGCTTGTGCCCGATTACATTCAAATCTTCAAATTGTATATATATAAGCTATAAATGCACATTATGTTACTATAAGACATAAGAAACTAACAACGGTTTGGGGTGCCTGGGTGGCCCAGTCAGTTACCTGACTGCCTTCAGGTTGGGCTCCCTGCTCAGCAGAGAGTCTGCTTCTCCGTCTGCCCCACCCCCTCTGCTCGTGCATGTGGACTCTCTCGCAAATAAATAAATAAATAATCTTAAAAAAAAAAAAAAAGAAGAAACTAACAATGGTTTGCATTGGGAATATGCCACTTACCTTGGCACTTCATCACGTGAGAAAAATGCACCTTTATTTGGTTAAACAAGCATAACCAGGTTTCTGGTACATGTAGTCAAAAGCAGTTCCTAACTGATAAAGATGAGAAGCCACCAAAGAAGTTTTAGCAGGAAGCAGTATGAGTATGTCCATGTGTAAGAATGATCCCTGGGAGGGGCGGGGGCTGTGCCTGGGCGGCTCAGTCAGTTGAATGTTGGACTCTTGATTTCGGCTCAGGTCATGACCTCAGGACTGTGGGATCAAGCCCTGTGTGGGTTCTGCACGGGGTCTGCTTATCCCTCTCCCACTGCTCCACCCCCCCCCAACTAGCGTGCCCTTTCTCGCTCTCTAAAATAAATAAATAAATAAATAAATAAATAAAATCTTTAAAAAAAATGATCCCTAGACTATCTTGAGTGTGGACTGACAGGGGGTGGGGTGAGACTGAAGGCAGTGAGTCCATTTGCAAGTCATGATAAGGTCCTGGCGTAAGGCCATTACTGGAAAAAATGGAGAGATAATGGAAACGGAATGCAAGCCTCAGTGACTATCTAAAGTGCAGGATGAGGGAGGGGGAAGGCAAATGTAGTTCCCCTGTTTCAGGCTTGGGCCACCGGGTGGATGGTGGTGCCATTTACCAAGGAAAGCAAGTAGAGGGATAAAGAGCCTCATTCAGGAAAGGGTGCATCTGGGGTGCCTGAGGGACCTAGAAGTGCCAAGCTTGAATTGTCCATTTGGATATGGGTCTGAATCTCAGGGTCACTTCTAAGTCTGGACTCTATGTCAAATTTAACATGCATGCTATTCAGATTTGTAAAGAAAATGTAGTTATTTATTCCCTCTAGGGGATGTAATTGTCTTCATGAACCTCTACCACTTTGGATGGGTAAGAATCAGATAAGACTTGGATGTGCCAATGATGTTATGTCAAGTTCATTTGTTTTAAACAGTCTCTTTAGAGCAGTGATTTCCATACCTTAGTATAAGAATTAGCTGGAAGGCTTATTAAAACCCAGATTGCTGGTCCCCATCCCCAGAAACTTTTAAAAAAGAAATAGCTTTATTAATATATAATTAAATACTATAAAAAAATTCACGCTTTGTAAGTGTACACTTTGGTGATTTTTTTTTTTTTTTTTTTTTTAGTAAATTTATGTAGTTGGCCATCATTATCAAAATGCAGTTTTAGAACATTTCCATCAGCCCGGTAAGTTTCCTCCTGCTGGTTTTTGCTTAATCCCTTCTCCTATCCCAAGCCCTTGGCAACCACTGATCTGCATTTTTCTCTATAAATTTGCCTTTTCTGTATGTTTCTTATAAATGGAACCATACAATATGTAGTCTTTGCATCTGGCTTCTTTCATTTAGTATGTTTTAGAGCTTAATCTATGTTGTAGCATGCATCAATAGATCATTCCTTTTTATGTCTAAATAGTAGTTTATTATATGGATATACCACAGATTATTTTTCCACTCACAAAAGTTGCTGGACATTTGGATTTGTTGTGGCTTGAATTGTGACTCCTCCAAAATTCGTAACTTGAAGTCTAACCCCATGTGACCTTACTTGGAAATTGGGTTTTGTAGATTCCTGATCTATTGACTCTTTTATCACTATGAAACATCTCTTTGTCTCTAGTAATATTTCTTATCTTTACATCTATTTTAGCTAATATCCACATAAGCCGCTTCACCTTTCTTATGGTTGCTGTTTTCATGGTATATCTTTTTTCATCTTTTTACTTTCAGCCTATTTGTGTCTCTGAACCTAAGTGTGTCTCTTGCATGTAGCATGTATTTGGATCTTGCTTTTTGTATCCAATCTGAATATCTCTACTCTTTGATTGGGATATATAGGCCATGCACATTTAATGTAATTCATAATATGTATGGATTTACATTTGCCATTTTGCTATTTGTCTCCCATATGTCCCCTCTCTTCCTTGTTTCTCTGTACCTCTTTTATTGCTTTCTTTTGTGTTAAATAAGTATTTTTTGGTATATCATTTAAGTTCCTCTGTTAACTTTTCTTACTATCTTAAAATGTATTTTCTTAATGGTTACTCCCTAGAGTATAGCATCTTAACTTACCAAAATCTAGTTGAGACTAATACTAATTTAATTCTGGTAAAATAATAGAAATTTTACTGCAATATAGCTCAATTTTCTCCCCTCTCTTTTGTATTATTATTGTTATACATATTACATTTATATATGCTGTAAACCCAACAATACAGTGTTTTGAGTATTGCTGTACACAATCTTATGTCTTGTAAAGAAATTAAGAGGAGAAATGAGGCAAATATATTTATAAGTCTTTTATATTAACCCACATATTTACCTTTTCCAGTGCTTTTCATTCTCTCCTGTGCATCCAATTGCCCTCTGATGTCACTTCCTTTCAGTCTGAAGGACTTCCTGTAGTATTTTCTGGAAGGCAAGGCTGTCATTACTTCCACTGACAGTGCCATTGGCCATGGACATCACCCACTACACCAAATCCTGTGAGCCCGCAGTGGCATAGCTGCCAGTCCTCATGACCTGTCCTGCCCTAGCAGAACCCCTCCACCCACTGGGCTGGAGGAGATGGAAGAAGTGCTAGGCCAGAATGCCTCAGACATCTACTATTCTTACTCACAGTTCGGCAGTTTTCAAGCATAAACACTTCTCAAATTGTCATCTGCCTTTGGTTGGTTTCCAGAGCACTGAAATGGTCATTCTTGTCAATTTTGTCTAGCTTTATATTATAGTTGCATTCTGGGGAGAGGATTTGCTGACCTTTTCACTTGACCATAGCCAGAAGTCAGCTTTCTCCCCCTGTGTCTCTGGTTCATTAGGACGTGGGTGTAGCTGGAGAATTTACATTTTAGTGAGTTCTCAGGTAATGCTGCTGGCCCAGAGACCACACTTTGAAAACCACCACTTTAGCTTAACTCAGAGTCTTTTAGATACTAAAACAACTTTCTTATGAACTCATTATGAGCACACATAAAATTTTATTTAAAATTGCTGCAGGGTTGTGAACCTGCCTGGCTCAGTCGGTAGAGTATGTGACTTGATCTCAGGGTTGTGAGTTCAAGACCCATGTTGGGCATGGAGCCTGCTTAAAAAAAAAAAAAAAAAAAAAAAAAAAGTGCTGCAGGGGAACAAGGCCTGAAATAAAGCCAGTTCAGAGATTTCTTTTTAGTAGAAACTTTTGATAGAAGTAAAGGTGACTAAAAATATTGTTAATATTAGGTTCAAAAAGGCCTTTCAGGTGAACAGTGGTCTATTCAGTGCCAGCCTGATGGTGTTAGCAGTTCAGGTGATTCATAACAAGACAATATAGGTAAATCTAACTGCCCACAGAGGCTCTTAATCTCATCAGAGTCTATGAGAAAATTGCTCAATTATTTTCTCATAAATGCTAGTCATTTTCCAGAGGGGTTGTAATTATCCCAAACACCACAGTGCTCCAGACTGCCTTCCTTAGACTGTGGACAGTTTCCTGTTTCACTGATAGATGCTGAGTTTCCTCCCATTCCTGTGATTGCACTCCAGGATAGACTCTGGGCATCTCTGGCAGCATTGGAGGAAAGCACCTCCTATCCATCCATGTGATGTCACCAGGAACCTTGTTGGTTTCAGCTGCAGAGCAGCTGGTCCAGTCTGGTTCTGGACTGGTGACAGCCATGGTGTGACTGGTCCCACCACTGTTGTCTGTGGTTCAGACCATTTGCTTTGTCACCAAGTGCCCACTTTTTTGCACTGCTCCCAGTCTTCTGCTAGTCTACCAGTTGACTCATTTTTTTTTGTAATCCAATACTGGGCCCACAGAAACTTCTGGGTGCTGTAGGTGCTAAGCATAGGTGATGTGAAGCTCTTCAGACTTCCCTCTTCTTACATCACCCTCCACACCCAGCTGTGCTGGCCTGGCACCATGTTGAAATCTCTCCCATGGACCCTCTCCAAGATCTTTGATCTTCTTCTACTCTTAAAGTAGGCCACTAGCCACTAGCCACTCTTAAAGTTCTCAAGATCTTTCATTTCTATCTAGGTGTTTCTACCTCTGCCCTCAAAACTCACAGGGAGGGGCGCCTGAGTGGCTCACTTGGTTAAGCGTCTGCCTTCGGCTCAGGTCATGATCCCAGGGTCCTGGGATGGAGCCCCACATGTGGCTCCCTGCTCAGGGGGAGTCTGCTTCTCCATCTCCCTCTCCCTCTGCTCCTGCTCCTGTGCTCTCTCTCTCTCAAATAAATAAATAAATAAAATCTTAAAAAAAAAAGAACTCACAGGGAAAGAGGAAGTAAGGACCCATGTGGCTCACACTGCTTGTCTCCCCTGTAGCTCTCCTTTTCCCTCTCTTCCCACAGTATTGAAGAAAGTGTTCCACTTGTTCCACCTCAGAGGATCTCACACTTTCTCTGAATCAGAACCCCCTGGAGAGCTTGTTAAAGCACAGATGACTAGCCCCACCCTCCAGAGTTCCTGATTCAGCAGGTCCGAGATGGGGCCTGAGAATGTGCATTTCTATCAAGTGCCCGGGAGATACTGCTGCTGCTGGACTGCTAACCACACTTTAAGAACCACTGATCTCTACCTTCAATGCTGATTTCTTGCTACCCCTGATTTATAGTAAAATTCTATACTCTTTTTATAAGGGTTGACTTTTGATTTGTTAATGGATGCTAAGGAATCAAGAAAAGGTTTTCAAACTATTATCTTCTAAAGTGGGGTGATTCTATAGTTTACTGTCCAAACTGGGACACCTTTGATAGTAAAATGGATTGATACTTAAAATAATGCTAAGACCACAAGTGTAGATGGGACTGTGCTAGAAAAACCAGGATGGCTGGTCACTCCATGCTACAGCCTCAGGAAAGTCTACTTTGGCACTCAAAGCAATTACATCCTTGTTCTGGGGGTGAACAGCCTCTCCTTTTCTGGGACAAAAAGGCCCATGACTCAGACTTTCGAGTGGGAGGCTACCAGGGAATGTGATTTCAGAGAGAAACAAAAACACAGTAGTTTATATATTTTCACAATGCCATCTCCATCATACATACTTGTAGTTATCCACCGGTAGTCCCGAAGAGCCTGATTAGCCTGTAGCCACAAATAAAGGCAGTTTGCATTTTCCTCCTGGCACAAGTCCCCACCAGCCCTTCTCCTCATCCCCAGGTGTCCTTAGTTATTTCCGGGCATATCCAAAGTAGCAGCTCACGTGTCCACAAATCAGAGTATCAGCTACAGCTTTCACATGCTCTGGCTCCTTGTCCCCATCCATAGTCCACAGAGCTACCTGGAGAAGTTTCATCCCTGCTACTGCCCGTCATGAGGACACCCAATTCCATGCCAAGGATGCTGCCTCCAGATGCTCCTTAGTCTGATGCTGGAGCATAGCTGGGTTTTATGCAAACCTTCCCCCAAAATCCCTGTTTCCTGGGCCCCGATTTTTGAAGGCAGTGTCAAGAGGATTTGCTGATGGTTGGGATGTTGGGTGCAAGAGGAGAGAGGTCCAGCATGATTCCAGAGTTTTGGCCCAGTGCGTGAAGTTGTTAATAATTAAGATGGTTGGGAAGACTGTAAGTGGAGCAGGTTTGAGGGAAAATGTCCGTGGTTTCATTTTGGATATATTTAAGTTCATGATGTCCTTTGGTTATCTAAGACAAGAAAGGTAATAATGGACCTTCCTTTTCAACGTCTAAGCAATTACTGTAGACAGAGTTGAACTGAACCATAAAGATTATTTTCCAGGGGTGCCTGGGTGGCTCAGTCGGTTAAGCGTCTGATTCTTGATTTCAACTGAGGTCATCATGTCAGGGTCATGAGATCAAGCCCTGAGTCTCTCTCCCTCTCCCTCTGCCCCTCCCTACCCCCTTCCAAAAAAAAAAAAAAAAAAAAAGATTATTTTCCAGTTCCAGCAGGCACTGTTGATCACCAGCCCAATAGCCCAGATTTTGTTTCAGAGTCTGCCCTCCCCTGTGACTGGAGGAAATCATAAATCCTGATTGTCTAAACCAGCCAGGGTCACCCCATTCTGTAGGTCAGTGATGAGTTTAGGGGTAAGCCTGACACCTACCCAGTCCTGGTTAGTGAGACATGAGGGGCATGCATTTGGAGGCTTCTGGGAAATGTTCCCTTTCTTTAAAAAAGATCTGCAAAATGAAGGATTGGTCAGCTTCTTCTGGATGTCCTGGGGCAACCATCTTTCAAATGTGACGGGAGCTGAACTGAGTAAAACAAGCTGAGGGTGATCAGGCTGAAAGATGGCATCTTCTAGCCTGTTGATTCACAAGCTGGAACCACCTATCTCCAGAACTCTTCTTCAGTATACCTCTTCTTCATCAGTTAAGCCATTTCTGGATGAGTTTTCCTCACTTGTTAAAGCATCCTAACACAACATATGAGGGGAAGGTCATCCTAAGGAGGAAACCACAGAGAGTTCCAGGCAGTAGATTAAGAGGCCCAGTTAATTACTGGCAAGGTCAGGCCAGTGCAGCAGCAGGAGGATTTCCAGTGCAAGGACCTGACTTGCTCATGAACTTCCACAAGAAACTACTCGTTTGCTCATAGATCTGTACTTTTCTTTTGCCAGTAAGGGCAGGAGTTCCACAAGTGAGGGTATCTGCACCAGTGGCCCTTGTGGGATGAGGCCTCCCGTCTACTCCTAGCTTGCCCCTCATGCACAGGGCTTTTCCTCGGCACCCAGAGTAGAGTCTGTGAATTGTTCTCATGCTCCTTATTCCATGCTGTACTCACAAGTACCTGTTAGAAGGCCAGGATGGTATCATAATTTCCATTATTTATTTGTTTGTTTGTTTGTTTGTTTGTTTATTTTAGTGGGGGTTTTTTGGTTTTTTGGGGTTTTTTTGAGAGAGAGAGAGCAGGAGAGCACAAGCAGTAGGAGCGACCGAGGGAGAGGGAGAAGCAGGCCCCCCGCCAAGCGGGGAGCCCAATGTGGGCCTCGATCCCAGGACCCTGGGCCAAAGGCAGTGGCTTAACCAACTGAGCCACCCAGGGGCCCCATAATTCCCATTTTATAAATTGGGGATTAAGACTCAGGGAGGTGGTCATAACCTCGAAAGGGTAAAACCCAGACTTGAACCCAGATTTTCTGAATTCTAAGCCAGCACCCTTCAACAATACCATGGAATTTGTTTTAAAGTCTAAAATAACATCTTATATTTGTCCTTGCTTGATTACTCTAATCTTACATTTTAAGCATGATTAACTAAATACCATAAGATTCCCATGAGTCTTGATTCAAACAAAACACACACTGAGTACTTAAGGTCTGTAGGACAAATTTGGTTTTACCACACTGTCCAAAAATAACAGTAATCTTTTTTTTTAAGATTTTATTTTTATTTTTATTTAATCTCTATACCCAACATGGGACTTGAACCCACAACCCTGAGATAAAGAGTTGCACGCTTCACTGACTGAGCCAGCCAGGTGCCCCCCACTCCCCAGAATAACAATAATCTTCCTTCATATGCCACTTGATCAGGACTCTTTTTCCCCCTTACAGTTTTCTTAAAACATGTGCTTTCTGTTAACCTTTTAGTGCCTTAGAGAACAGGGCTCAGAATCACATTAATTCTAGAAGCAATCTTTTTATTACTCTTGACAGTGAACAGGGATTTAAATTTATAGCAATCCTGTTGCACATACATTAACTGTACGTGCAATGGCATGATAGGTTTTTCTTCTTGTGAAGCTCTTCATGTGCATGGGACTGAAAACCCTGAATTGGCTTGAAGTGAGAAATCTAGTCCAGTTTTACCAAGGAAGATAAGCCAGTTCAGCTGGGTGAAAAAATGGTTCTTAATAAATTGGTTTGAGAGTGAGTATGGAATATCCTTATTGTTTATTTTTGTTTTTAAGATGAGAAATGTTCCAGAAATGTTAATAAGCTGAACTTTTCAAGGAACAATTCATATTTTAAATGTTCCAGAGAAGTCAATTATAACAAAACATGTTTGACTTGAAAGGATGTTTATCTTCTAAGTTATTATTTGTGTAACACATTTTATAGTGAAAACACCCTTATTAACCAGGAGACCTGGGATTGAGTGTTGATTCTTCTCTCTGGTGTTCCTGGATCTCAGTTTCTTCCTCTGGAAAAGGAGGAGTTGACAAGATGTCTGTTTCCTAAGGCTGCTATCACAAATTACCACAGACTTACTGGTTTAAAACAACACGCTTATACTGTCTTACATTTCTGGAGGTCAGAAGTCTGATGGGGATCCCACTGGGCTAAAATCAAAGTGTCAGCAGATCCATGTTCTTTTTTGAAGTCTCTTAGAGTGAATCCATTTCCTTGTCTTTTCCGGTATCTAGAGGCTGCCTGCCTTCCTTGGCTCCTGGCCACTTCCTCCATCTTCAAAGCCAAAGGCAGCAATGACCAGTTGAATCTTTCTCACATCGCATCACTCTGACACTGCTTTCCTGCATCCCTGTCTGATTTTTAAAGGGATGGCACTGAGCCTACTTTTATGATTATATCGATCTGGCTCATCCAGAGTCATCTTTTTATTTTAGGGTCAGCTGATAAGCAACCTAAATTTTCCATCTGCAACGTTAATTCCCCTTTGACACATAACCTAATGTATCCATAGGTCCTAGGGATTAAGTAAGATGTGGACATCTCTGGGAGCCATTATTCTTTTTTTTTTTTTTTTAGGATTTTATTTATTTATTTGACAAAGAGGTAGAGTCAGAGAGCACAAGTGGAGGGAATGGCAGAGGGAGAGGGAGAAGTAGGCTCCCCACTGAGCAGGGAGCCCAACACAGGGCTCAGTCCCAGGACCCTGAGATCATGACCTGAGCCGAAGGCAGACACTTAACCATCTGAGCCACCCAGGCGCCCCTGGGAGCCATTATTCTGCCTACTACACTAGGCAATCTCTTAGCTCTTTCCAGCTCAAAATTGTATAAAAAAGAATCAGTATAATTGTCCACTATTATTTAAAGCAGACTGCTTTAAAGGGCAAAAAAAATAGGGATGCCTGAGTGACTCAGTTAGTTAAGTGTCCGACTCTTGATTTTGGCTCAGTCATATCTCAGGGTTATAAGTTCGAGCCCCACATCGGGTTCCATGCTCAGCAGGGAGTCTGCTTGGGGTTCTCTCTCCCTCTCCCTCTGCCCCTCCCCCTGCTCGTGCACACACACGCACACTTGCTGTCTCTCAAATAAATAAATCTTTTTAAAAAATAAAAAAGCACAATAAGTAAAACTCAAATAACTAGGTTATAGAGAAAGAAATAGAATCGTATTTTATTTATTGTTTGAATTTTATTTTATTTTTTAAAAGGAACTATATTCACATAGTTCAAAGACCAGAACATAATAAGGAATAGCTCAAGGGTCTCACTCCCAACCCTGTCATGTTTATATACCATCATTTATTGAACTGATCCCTTTTGTATCAATCTCCTATATCTGCCATAACAAATCACCACAAACTGGGTGGGTCAAAATAACAGAAATTTATGCTTCTACAGTTCTGGAGGACAGAGGTCTAAAATCAAGGTGTCAACAGAGTTGTGTGATTCCTCCAAAGGCTCTGGGGGAGAACACTTCCTTGCCTCTTCCATCTCCTGGTGGCTTCAGGCATTTCTTGGCTTGTGGCCACACCCCTCCAATCTCTGCCTGTGTGGTCACATGGCTTTCTTCCCTGTGTGTATGTCTGTGTGTCCTCTCTTCTTATAAGGATACCAGTCACTGGATTTAGGGCCCACTCTAATCCAGTATGATACCATCTTAACTAATTACCTCAGCAAAGACCCTATTTCCAAGTAAGGTCATGTTCACAGGTACTAAGGGTTTGGACTTACCTTATCTTTTTGGGGATTACACCTATGGGTGGACTTATGGATATTTCCCATGATTTGCTGTTAGAACAGATGCTGCGTATTTTCTTATGGACTTGCATTCATATTCTCGTGAACTTGCAAAATGTCTCTGAGATACGAATTCCTACAAGTGTACATGCTGATTCATAGGTTTTTGCCAAATTGTACTTGCAAAAGGTTGCGTTGGGGTGCCTGGGTGGCTCAGTCAGTTCAGCAGCCAACTCTTGATTTCAGCTCAGGTCATGATCTCAGGGTCGTGAGATTGAGCCCCTCGTCTGGCTCCACAGTCAGTGGGGAGTCTGCTTGGGACTCTCTTTTTCCCTCTCCCTCTGTCCCTCCACCTGTTCCCACACTCTCTGTCTCAAATAAATAAATCATTTTAAAAGTAATTTTTAAAAGATTTTTTATTTATTTTATTTGTGAGAGAGAAACATATAAGCAGGGGGAGGGGCAAAAGGAGAGGGCAAAGCAGACTCCCCGCTGAGCAGGGAGCCTAACTCGGGGCTCAACCCCAGGACCCTGAGATCATGACCTGAGCTGAAGACAGTTGCTTCACCAACTGAGCCACCCAGGCATCCCCATAAATAAATCTTTAAAAAAAAAAAAAAAGGTTGCACTTATTTTCATTCCCACCCTCAGCGTTTGTTTCCCTGCATCCTCACCAGACCTTCATAGGACCAGTCTCTTTATCTACCAGTCTGAGAGCTTAAAAATAAAATCTCATTTTTAATTTCCATTTCTTTGATTATTCACGCAAATGAGCACACACCTTCCTGTGTTCAATTGTCTCCATAAGTCTGTGAATTGCTAGGTGTTTCCTATACCCCTTTGAGCAGCTGGTCTGCATTTTATTTACTCCATTTCAGACACTTTAAGTGCTTATTTTTTTAGGTCACCATCCTTTCTTTTTCTGTCACTTGAATGGAACTTGATCTTTTACATAAACCTAAGGTAAGAGATTGTGTGAAAGAATGTATCTCCAGTGAAGGGGTATTAGCTTCTCAGTGTTGAAATTGTTTGATGCAGCTGTGATGTGGTTATGCAAAGCCCCTAATAAGATTATGGATCTGGGCTGGGTGCAGTTTCTGGACACACACACGCAGAGCGTAAACAGTTACACCAGAAACAAGGTACGTTTGAAAGTATGTCAGTGAGTGGGACTTTCTGTGAATCTGTGAGAAGGCAAAAATCCCTCTCTCCTTAAATGAGAGGGCTTCAGCTGGGTTATCAAACTGGTGCTAAACATCCAGCAGACTACCTGTCCATTCTGACTTTCTCTTGCAACAGAGTCATTTAGTCTGTAATTAAGAAAAGCAAGGAGGGCAACTCCACTTCCAGGCATATACACAAAGGAATTGAAAGCAGGACCTTAACAGCTCTCTGTACACCCAAGTTTATAATAGCCTTATGTGCAATAGCCAAGAGGTGGAATCAACCCAAGTCTCCATGGACAGATGATTGGGTAAACACAACACCGTATAGATTACGGTGGAATATTATTCAGTCTTAAAAAGGAAGAAAGGAAATCCATACACTTGCTACAACATGAATGAACCATGAAGTGATATAGGCCAGACACAAAAGGACAAATACTGTATGATTCCACTTATATGAGGGACCTAGAGTAGTCAAGTTGTAGACACAGAAAGTAGAATGGTAGGTACCAGGGGCCGGGGGTCAGGGGAATGGGAGCTGTTGTTAAATGGGTACAGAGTTTCAGTTTTGCAAGATGAAAAAAGATCTGGAGATGGATGGTGGTTATGGTTACACAAGTATGAATTCACTTGGTACCACTCAACTGTGTACTTAAAAATGGCTCAGGTAGGGGCGCCTGGGTGGCTCAGATGGTTAAGCGTCTGCCTTCAGCTCAGGTCATGATCCCAGGGTCCTGGAATTGAGCCCCACATCAGGCTCCCTGCTCAGCGGGGAGTCTGCTTCTCCCCCTCCCCCTGCTTCTCCCTCTGCTCCTTCTCTCTCTCTCTCTCTCTCTCTTTCTCTCTCTGTATCTCGACTGAATAAAAAAATTAAAAATAAATAAATAAATAAATGGCTCAAGTAGGGGGTTGCCCAGGTGGCTCAGTTGGTTAACTGTCGGACTTTGGCTCAGGTCATGATCTCAGGGTCCTGGGGTCGAGTCCCCACATTGAGGCCCCACCTCTGGCTCTGTGCTCATCGGGGAGTCTGCTTGTCCCTCTCCCTCCGCTCCAACCCACTGGCTACAAGAAGTCTTCCTGGAAACCAGAGATAGCTCCTTGTCCAGAAGTGGCAGTGCAGAGCACTGCTTGGAGACAAAAAATGGGTGACTCACTGGACCCCTGTGTTGTGAGGTCTGTTTCATTTTGGTGTTGAAGGAAAGCGCAGTAGAACATTGTTCGGGATCGCTTGTTCATATTAGAGGCATCGGTGGTAGCCACAGATCCCTTGCACTGTAGAAGATTAAGGAAGGAGGGTACTTAGAGCTCTTTAGTTTTCAGTTAGAGTAGTGCGAAGGGGGATGTTTTTGCCCAGGTTCTCACACCAGGCCCTCATCCTCCCAGCCCTCCCCTGCTCTCCACCTCCAACAAGGAGAGATGGCTAATTCCCATAATTTACTTATCATGTTTATTTTTCACTCTGTCTTCCCATGTTAGAAAGTAAGCGCTCATGAGTGCAGAGACTTTTGTCTGTTCTACTGGCTGGTATATTCCAAATGTCTGGATCAGTGTCTGGCAATCAAGCATTTGAGAATGAGTGACTTCTATCTCTACTCCAAACAGCTGGTTGGATGTGAGAACTCAAGGCCTCACGGGGACTGGGGACTTGTCCTCACCCTTGCCCCCTTTGTCCAGCAAGCCAAGACCCTCTGGTCCAAAGATCTCAGATCGGTCTGTGGAAGAAAGAGAGTTGGCTAGGAGGCCCCACCTGGGCATTAAGCCCAAACTTCACCTACCATCCCTGGGGGAGGGAGCTGGAGCTGGGGTTGGGAGAGGAGGGAGGGGCTGACTTTTTTTTTTTTTAAGATTTTATTTATTCATTTGAGAGAGAGAGAATGAGAGAGAGCACAAGAGGGAAGAGGGTCAGAGGGAGAAGCAGACTCCCTGCTGAGCAGGGAGCCTGATGTGGGACTTGATCCCGGGACTCCAGGATCATGACCTGAGCCGAAGGCAGTCGCTTAACCAACTGAGCCACCCAGGCACCCGAGGGGCTGACTTTTATCCATATCCCCTTTAGGGCCATTTGATTTTGCCATGTTCATGTACTGTAGTAATTTTCCCAAAATTATTATTGTTTTAAAAATGCTTAACTTTTAAAATACTACTAAGCAAATTTTTGTAAGAGATAAGATTCACCTTTGGTTGGGACTTAAAAACAAGGCAACCAGTCCAAAATTGGGGTGCTTATGTTAAGCCCCATATCACCAAACCGAGACTTACCTGAATTACAGTTTTGGCTCTCTCAGAAAGGGAGTCTTAAACCAGTCAGTCAGGAATCAGCACTAGTTAAGTATTCCGCCTGATAGACCCCCTGCCATCCCCTAAAGGAAAGTAACCTTGCATTAACCAACCTGCTTTTTTGTCTAGTCAAACTTCCTTCTCCCTGCCCCCTTCTGACTAGAAGTCTTTCATTCTGTACAGCTCCTTAGGGCTCCTATCTGTTAGATTGGATGCTGTCTGATTCCAGTCAATTTTTGCTGAAAGTCTTAAAATGTTTAATATGCCTCCATTTACTTTCAACTAGACAGAGGTAAACTTCTCAGTTCTCAGAGAGTTTTTTCCTCTAGAATTAAAAATAACTGAAAGCCATCTCATAGGGGTGTCTTTCTTTGACTTTGACTTTGGCTGTCTTGTTCATTATTAAATCTCTCTCCCCCAGTGCCAGCATGGCATTGCCACAGAGTAAACCCTTAATAAATATTTGATGAATAAATTAATTTGGTATCAAAAGAAAATTCAAGCTGCTTTTGTTCCTCAATTTTGCATTTTGCTAAGGAAAGGATGTATGTGTCAAGTGTGATACTGTGATTAAATATATATTTGGTCTTCTTCCATGTCTGGCCCAGAGCTCCTTAAGCCCTTGGAATTCCCTCAGTGGTAAGAGCATTAATGAGGTGACTTTTGGAAGCACCTGAGGATGGGAACTGGTTGCCTGAGAACCAGCCATGTGATTAGGGGGTTAGAACTGGAAATCCCTGACCTATATTTTTTTTTTAAGACTTTTATTTATTTATTCGATAGATAGCACAAGCAGGCAGAGTGGCAGGCAGAGGGAGAGGGAGAAGCAGGCTCTCCGCCAAGCAGGGATCCAGACGTGGGGCTCGATCCCAGGACCCTGGGATCATGACCTGAGCCGAAGGCAGCCATTTAACCGACTAAGCCACCCAGGCGCCCTCCCTGACCTACATTAAGGGCAAGACCTGGAGATTGGATCAATCACCAGTGGCCAGTGGTTTAACCAGTCAAGCCTATCCGATGATATATCCATAAAAACCTAAAAGGGCTGGTTTAAAGAGCTTGTGGGTTGGTGAACATGTGGAGATTTGGGGAGAGTGGTGCCTCTGGAGAGGGCGTGGAAGCTCCACACCCTTTCCCCAAGCTTTGCCCTGTGCATCTCTTCCACCTGGCTGTTCCTGAGTTATATCCTCTTATAATGAACCAGAAATCCAGTAAGTAACATGTTCCTCTTAAATTCTGTGAGCTGCTCTAACAAATTAATCAAGCCCAAGGAGGGGGTCATTGGAACCTCCAGTCTATAGCTGGTCAGTCAGAAGCCCAGGTAATAAACTGGGCATGTGACGGGCTTCTGAGGTTGGGGGGTGGGGAGACAGTCTTAGAGGACTGAGGCCTTCACCTGTGGCATCTGTTGCTCTCTCTGGGTACATAGTGTCAGAATTGAGTCAAACTGTAGGACACCCAGCTGGTGTCCAGATACCTGTTGAACAGCATGGGTAGCACCCACCGCCAACACACACACACACATTGGGATTGCTACTAGAATCATTTTACATAGAAATTAGCAGAGTATATAATATTTATTGTTCGTTAATTGAGATGATGGGTGAGAACCTCAAATTTTAGGTTGGACCAAGATGCCCAGACTCTTAAAACTAGAGAAAGACAGAATCTGAGTAGTCATGGAATCCCAAGATGCTGGTTGATTCCCTTTAGAGCAGCTGGGATGGCCCACATGAAGGGAAGTCCTATTTCAGTCATGTCACATTCATACTGAAGGAGCTGACCATGAAATGATCATTGAGACAGATCAGGTCTCTGGGGTCAATCCACGGACTGCCAGATTTGGAAGACTGTAACAGAACCCTGTCCGGGAATATCAGCTGAAGCCCCAAACCAAGAATAGCAGTGACATGTGACAAGACCCTAACATTCTTTTTTTTTTTTTTTTAAGATTTTATTTATTTCTTTGAGAGAACAAGAGCACGAGTAGGGGGAAGGGGCAGAGGGAGAAGCAGACTCCTTGCTTCTCAGGGAACCTGATGCAGGGCTCCATTCCAGGACCCCGAGATCATGACTTGAGCCGAAGGCAGCTGCTTAAACAACTGAGCCACCCAGGCGCCCCAAGACCCTAACATTCTTAAGAGAGGTGTAGGGATCTCCCCTCATAACTTGCTAGGAGGTGGCTAGACCAGTTTTTGACCTGAAACCATGCCCTCCTGTGGGCTCAGTAGATGAAAGGGAGGTATCTGTCAGCCTGGATCAGAGTGAGCATTTCTTTGAAGAGCTTGTTGGCTTGTAGGAAAGAAGGGTGCTTTTCCACTGCTGCCACCCAAACTCAAGACAAATAATGCCTAGAGTGTGGGGGTTGCCTGCCTGCAAAGGAGAAAGGGCCAATACTAGGCCAAGCTGTAGGAAGTTCAGAGAGTGGCTAGTGGCGCAAGAGTTATAGGGTATTGTGGGATGAGGAGGAGTTGGGGGGGTGGAGGCGGACTTTGTTTTTCATTTCATTTTCTGTTCTGCTTAATTTTTTTTAAAGATTTTATTAACTTTGGGGCACCTGGGTGGCTCAGTCTGATAAGCATCTGCCTTTGGCTCAGGTCATGATCTTGGGGTCCTTGGATCGAGCCCCATGTCGGGGTCCCTGCTCAGCAAAGAGCCTGCTTCTCCCTCTCCCTCTGCCCCTCCCCCTCACTCATGCGCTCTTTCTCTCTCTCAAATAAATTTTAAAAAAAATTTTATTAAGTAATCTCTACACCCAACATGGGGCTCAAACTTATAACCCTGAGATCAAGAGTCACATGCTCCAAAACTGAAACAGCCAGGAGCCCCCTGCTTAATTTTTAATTGTTAAAAAGCTGGTTATATTTATTGCTTGCTTTGGCAGCACATATACTAAAGTTGGAACTATACAGAGAAGATTAGTATGACCCCTACACAAGGATGACATGCAAATTTGTGGTGTTACATATTTTGATTTTGATGAGCACTAATTATAGAATTGTTGAATCATTATATTGTACACCTGAAATTAATATAGCACTGCATATTAATTTAACTTGAATAAAAAATGAAAAGACGTAATAAATGTAGAGACAGCCCATGTTCTTGGATAGGAAGAACAAATATTATAAAGATATCAATTCTCAAATTATTTTATATTTTTAATGAAGTTCTAATGAGAATTCCAGTGTTTTTTTTTTTTTTTTTTTTTGTGGAGTGCTGACAAAGGATTTGAAAGCTTGTTTGGAAGAATAAACTGGGTGAGAATGACTTAGCAAATAAAAAAAAGCTGGTTATATTTATATTTAATTTGTTTAAAAGCCACTTTAGCCCCTCTCTTAGGAGAGTGACGTTCAGAGATATTAAATCAATGCTTCCCCAGTCTTTTTTTTTTTTTTTTGGCTTTTTAAGTTTTCATTTAATTCCACTTAGTTAAGGAGTTGGGTCATTAGGGAGAGCCTACAACTCTTGATCCTGGGGTTGTGTGTTCAAGCCCCACGTTGGGCATAGAGCTTACTTAAATATAACAATAATAATAATCATAATTCCAGTTAGTTAAAATACAGTGTTATATTAGTTTCAGATATGCAATAAAATGAATGCTTCCCCAGCTCTCAGTGCATAAAATCACCTGGAGATCTGGTAAATACAGGCTCTAATTCAGCAAATCTGGGGTGGAGCCTGAAGTTGTACATTCCCATCTAGCTCCCAGGTATCCCTATACTGCTGGCATGGGGACCACACTTTGAGTAGCAAGGGTTAAGCAACTTGCCCAAGGCTACCCAGCCAGCACTGGAATTCTGATCTATTGCGTCCCAAAACCCTAAATAAAATTGACATTTACTCTTGACAAATAAAATATATCTACCTATTTACTAAAAAAAAAAAAAAAAAAAAAGATAGGCTTACTCTCGTCTTTTTCTTTCTGTTTATCTTGACAACGCCTAGAAATCAGAACATTATAGATGGTCACAAGCCACCTGCATTGCCTGTTATGCTGGCTGTTTCCATGTTGGTATGGGGAAATGGTTTATTTTAAAACAATTACAAATGATTCTGTTAAATTGCAGCCTTCCATAGAGTTATGTTTCCCCTTAAGCAGTTATGTAACCAGTTATATAACCAGCAGCTTGAGATAGTGCCCTTTGTGCTTTGCTAGGAGTTTGCTGGAAAAGAGCCCACCAGACAGTAAAGGCATTCCTTACTCCTTTACTAACCCTACGCTTGGGCCACCAAAGGGAACCCTGCTTATCCCACTGAGCATTCCTCCTGGGCCACCCCAAGGACCCTTGATGTGTGGATGTGCATCACCCTGTGGGGTCCTGGGTGCCAGTCCATTGCACTGAGCCCTCCTGGCCTTCCTCAGTGGGAGGGTTCATTTACCCCTTTTAGAGATGAGGAAACGGAGGCTCCAGCTCATTAAATTTTTGCCTAAGGTCACACACCCAGGACTCAAAGTTTTGTCACTCTGATGCCGGAGTTCCTGCTCATTACCACTTCGCTCTGCCAGTTCAGTTCACCTTAGTTGATTCCATATTTTCTGGGGCGAGTTAGGGCTTCTTTATCAAGTCAGTGTTGTCTCCCTTTCCCACAGAAGTTCTTAACATTGCTGACTCATTCTTGTCTTTCAAGTCTTTATTTCAATGTCACCTTTTTTTTTTTTAATTTGTTTAAGTAATCTCTACACCCAATGTGGGGCCTGAACTCACAACCCCAAGATCAAGAGTTACATGCTCTTCCAACTGAGCCAGGCAGGCGCCCCTTAATGTCACCTTCTTAAAGAGACCACTTCTGACCACAGGAAAACCACCCCAACAGGTCCCAAGACTACCCTCCCTTCTGACACCCATGGCAAGTCCAGGGATCTGCACAACCACCTTAAGTTCAAGAATTCACAAGAAGGACTCTTAGAACTTGCTGAAACCTATTGTACTCACTGTTATGATTTACTACAGTGAATGGATATAGATTAAAATCAGCCAAGGGAAGAGACACATAGGGTGGGGCCCAGGAGAGTTCCATACATACACAAAGCCTCCAGCTGTCCTCTCCCAGCAAAGTCATGGACAGAAACAATGCACGGCAACATGCATGGAGTATTGCCAACCAGGAAAGTTTACTCAAGCCCCCTGTAAACAATGGCCACCTGCTGGTATTTTTCTGGTTTGTTTATTTTTGTCATTTGTGTCTGCCCATCATCGCTCCTACCAATGCTTGGCATTAATAGATGCTCAGTAAATATTTGTTAATCAATAAGTAAAGTATCCCTGGTAGGAAACTTCTGGTTCCTTCGCAGGAATGAGACAGGAAAGAGGAAGGGGGTGGGGGGGGAGGAATTATAAATGACAAGGCTTCTCATCATTTTAGTCTTGTGCCCTAAATAAACACCCACCGAGGCTTTGGTAACCCAGGTGTTGGGTTTGGGTCTTTCCAAGCTTTTGTCTGTGTTATGAAGAAATAAACCAGTTGCCTATGGCTGTGGCTTCCTGTCCAAGGAAGGCTGGAAGAGAATGGAAATCCTGAAAACAGCTGGGATGGGCTTGGGAAACTGGAGAGGCCTCCTGTGCTCCTTCAGGACATGCCAGTGCCCATAGAGAAAGCTCCAAGGGAAGGTGAACAAGACTTTTCTCTGCACTCCCAGCTCCCTGCCGGCCCCTCCTCCCCATTCTCCCCTCTGTTGTAAGGCTTGGCCTCATCTCTATTGAACTTTGTCCTATTTGGGAATAGAATATTTTTCCAAGTGTCAACAACATTCCCACGGCTAAGATTTAAAAAGCCAATAAAGAGGTGAACTTACACCTTTTGCACAAATTGCAAGCCAGTTTTCATTGTTAATAGTACCTTACCAGGAAATGTAATTTGATAGAAGAATGAGGTTTGTTAATCTTTTGGATTCCTTTTTTTTTTCCTTCTTTCTTTTTTGCTGCCTAAACTGAAAATGTATGCCACCTAGGGGTCCTGGATGCACTCAATCAGAAAATGATACTGAGGCCTGCTGGGCCTGACCCCAGAGACAAGTGGGCTCAAACTAGCATTTTTCTTCCACCCTTGATGAGCAGAGAAAAGTATGGGATGCAAATTCCCAACCACCGGAATCGAATGTACTTTTTCTTGCAGAGGGCCGTCATTAAATTCACTTCTGGGCTCTCCTGTGCCACTCCTCCCTTCTGTTCTGCTCAGTTTCCATTCTCCAGTCCTGCTGTTCAGCCAGGTGTGCTTTCTCCATCACAGTTGTGCGGGTGCAGAGGCTGAGCATTTCTCTGACTGTGAGCAGGTACCCCCACTTGTCATAAGGGAGCACAAAGAAAGGGCATTGCATAATAAAGATTTAACCTTGCCCAAAGAGAGTTCTGGTCTTTGCCCTCAACCCCCAGGAGGTGATCTCTAAACCCTGAGAATGTCCTGCCTGATAAGAGTGATTTTGTTTACTTGGATGCTCTGTGCCATGCCAGATAGTCTAACAATGTGATTTGTGGTGAGGGCTTTGGTCATGCAGTATCAGCTCAGCTCTTGGATAGACTGGAGACTGAGGTCAGCCATGTGGGCAGCTGACCACATCCTGGAGATCAAGCCCCAATAAAAACCGCACACCATGGCTTGAGTAAACTTTCCTGGTTGGCAATACTCCATGCATGTTGCCGTGCATTGTTTCTGTCCATGACTTTGCTGGGAGAGGACAGCTGGAGGCTTTGTGTATGTATGGAACTCTCCTGGGCCCCACCCTATGTGTCTCTTCCCTTGGCTGATTTTAATCTGTATCCATTCACTGTAATAAATCATAACAGTGAGTACAATAGGTTTCAGCAAGTTCTGAGAGTCCTTCATGTGAATTCTTGAACTTAAGGTAGTTGTGGGGATCCCTGGACTTGCCATGGGTGTCAGAAGGGAGGTAGTCTTGGGACCTCTTCTGTAACTTTGTAGGCACTTAGGAATCTGAACATGTGATCTCCAGTCCTGGATTCTCCACTTACTGCCTGGATAAGCCACTTCATATGCTTGAACCTCCTTTTCCTCATTCAATGGGGAAGGTATTGTCTATGTGCCCTCTGGAGGAGACTGTTATGTGGATTGAGATGGAAGCAAAATGGCTGGGCAAGTTGTCCAGGTCCATACAAATGCACCACTGGCACAAATGTATTGAGTGCCCTTTCTCGTCTAGGCAAATTTGATAATGATGATAATGACCATGAGGACCCATTCCCACAATCTGACTAACCGTATCTGTCTAGACAGGGAGGAAGGAGGGGCTGGGGTTGAATAAGTACCTGGAGCCTGAGTGGAAGCCATTTCTTTGAAATAAGGTCTTAGGAGCCACTTACCTGGTAGAAAACTGCAAGCTCTATGCGCTTCACAAGACATGGATTGAAGCCACAATGCACCTGTCATCAGGACAAAAACTCAAAATCTTTTTTTTTTTTTTTTAAAGATTTTATTTATTTGACAGAGAGCAACACAGCGAGAGAAGGAATACAGGCAGGGGGAGTGGGAGAGGGAGAAGCAGGCTTCCCGCCAAGCAGGGAGCCCGATGCGGAGCTCGATCCCAGGACCCTGGGATCATGACCTGAGCCGAAGGCAGACGCTAAACGACTGAGCCACCCAGGTGCCCCAAAAAGTCAAAATCTTGACAAACTACTCTGTGGCGAGGTTGTGAGGAAGTGGGCACTCACACGTAACTGGTGGGAATACAAAGTGGTACATCCCCTTGATGAAGGGAATTGAGCAATATCTAACAAAAGTACATAGTATTTACCTTTGACCTAGAAATATAACTGCTGGGTACTATCCTGAATCACACCCCCCCATATATATCTTCTTTATATCTTTCATCTAGATTCACCAGTTGTTAACATTTTTGTCACATTTGCTCATGAACACTCTCTCCATATATGTACATGTTTGTGTCTAGATGTACATGTATATATATATGTATATGTCTGTACCTGTGTGTTTAATATAGAGACATTTTTGCTGAATCATTAAGACTAATGTGTACCCTTTGCACCTAAACAATTCAGAGTATATCTCTTTTTAAAAAAAATATTTTGTTTATTTATTAGAGAGAGAGAAAACAAGCAGGGGGAACTGCAGGCAGAGGGAGAAGGAGAAGCAGGCTCCTGCTGAGCAGGGAGCCCGATGCGGGGCTCAGTCCCAGGACCCTGGGATCATGACCTGAGCCGTAGGCAGCCGCCCAACCGACTGAGCCACCCAGGTGCCCCAAGAGTATATCTCCCAAGAACAAAGACATTCTCTTGTATAATCTCAGAAAAATCGCCAAATCCAAAAAATTAATATAATATTATTGTTTAATATATTTTTCATGTTCACATGTTGCCAATTGTCCAAATAATATCCTTTATAAACCTTTGTCTTCAAGCTTAGCTCCAGTCGTGGATTAAGCAAGACATTTAAGTGTCAAATCTCTTTAATCTCCCATAATGTGGAAGCGCTCCTCCACCTCACTTTGTCATGCCATGTACATTTCTGAAGAGGACAAATGCCTAGTTTTGTAGAGGGCCCCTCAACTGGGGCTTATCTGATTGCTTCCTTGAGATTATTCTGGTTCCACATTTTGGTCTAGAGTAATGTGATTTCAGTTTGTCCTATTATTAGTGTTTGACTGTTGGACACTTGCTGTGGTGGTCAACGTGAAGATGTCTGGGATAGCTCTCCACTATAAAGGTACTATTTCCTCTCTTTAATTAATGAATCACCTGTGGGGAGGTACGTAGAGCCTTCATTAATACCCTACTCCAAACTGTCTCACCCGAAAGAATCAGTTAATGAACTCAGATTTTGTAAAGAAAATGGAGTCTCGCCTGACTTTGGCAAGATCCCAGAAATATACCCATCAATGCGGATTCTGGTTTCAGGGTAAACAGGACAGCCTCAAGCTCAGGAGTCTTCACCCGGTCTCCCCAAGGGGTCCTTGGATAGAATTCAAGGCGGTCTTAAACTTGGCTGGGAAAGCAATTACGTTGATATTTTCACCACCCTCTTAGTAAAATTCATTATTCTTTTCGATTATGAATGAGACAACAAAGCATAGCAGTACCAATGGCTATGTCACCCATGGAAATTCCAGATGTTTTTATATCACATTACAACTGACACAGAACATTATTTACACTCGTCATTCCTTTGAAATCCTCACAGTTATTAGATCTTGTTATTCAATATATTAATAAGGAAAGCACCTATGTTACATACCAGATTTTAAATACATTTTGGTGTTAGGATTTCAACAATATTTCCTTTGTAAACCTGTGTATTTTATTTTCTGCACTTGTATTAATGCGTTTGGGCTGTTCCAACAAAATACTAGAGGCTGGGTAGTTTACAAACAACAGATATTTATTTATTACAGTTCTGGAGGCTGCAAGTCTGAGATCAGGGGGCTGGCAAGGTCAGGTGCTGATGAAGGCCATCTTCTGTGGGCTGCATCCTCAAGTGGTGGAAGGGGCAGGGAGCTCTGCCTGGTCTCTTTTATAAGAGCACTAATCCCATTCGTGGGGGCTCCACTCTCCTGACCTAAGCAACTCCCAGAGGCCTTGCTTCCTAATTACCGTTACACTGGGCGTTAGGAATTCAACATATGAATTTGTGGGGGACACAACCAACCAGACCATAGCAGCACTTAGGAACGTTATCCTGAGCAGGAGTCCATGGCACAGAAAAGGTTAATAACCCTTGCCTCTGTCCTCTCCCCTCTCCAGCTGGTCCTCCTTACTTGTTCAGGATCACCTTTTGAAAACACCAGCCTTTCAGGTTTTCCTCCTTTCCTCCATGACTCTCGAACATTTGCTGGTTTGGGCACCAGCATAAAAGAAACTGCTTGGAAGTTTCCCACAATCTGGTTTCAGGATTCTCATCTGCCACTCCCATTAATCTGGTCTCACCCAAACACCACTTTGTTGTTGCTCAGGATGTGGCCCCGGGCGGGCGGGGAGGTGGGGGGTTCTTCTCTACCGCTTAAAAAAAGAAAACCTGCTGCTCTTCCAAGACCCCAGACTAAATCATTCCTTCCCTTTGTGTTTGCTGGGTGCTTTGTTTGCCTCGGTAGCCCTCATCAGCACCTGTAAGTGTGTGAACTTTACCTGTCTCTCTATTGTCTTTCCTGTCTATCTCTTCTACTGAATGGGAAGCCCCTTAGGGACGTCCTTCTTCCTAGCGGCTCCTAACCACGTGCTGGAGCACTGCACATGGTTTTAAGTTAGATTTATGGGGTTGAATAGATGCAAATCCCCACTTTAGAGTAAGAACAGGCAGGCCCAGATGAGAAGCCCCAGGGTTGGAACCTAAGGCTTCTGGTCCCTGGCTTGTAGTCCCCAGTCCACTATAGAGCACCAGGGGCCTGGCCAGTTTCACCATTTTCTGACCCAGAATTCCTCTCAAACAACTGTGACTTCCGTGGTCTTACTGGATTGAGGAAACAATCTTTCTGAGGCTTAATGTAAAGATAAATATGTCAGCAAGAATTTCTATTCGGATGTGACATTTGCACATGAAATGATAACCTAAATCCCTGAATTTCTTCTTCCCAAGAGCCCCAGTGGCTCTCTCTAATTTCCATATACGAAAAAATGCCAACTATTCAGAAGGGTACAGAGAATGATTTAATGCACTCATCACCTACATTCAACAATTACCATTTTGCCTTTTTTTTGCTTGGTGCTTTCTTTTATATAATTTCCTGAAACATTTTAAAGTCAATTACAAACCTTAAATAAAGGACAGTATCTTCCAGAACCATAATTCCTTAGTGAAACATAAGAAAGTTAAAGTTTGCACAATGGTGACTTTATATTACGATTTTTCTACATTTATTAGCTGGCATCCTCTGTAAAGCAGAGGCTTTTCTCCTCACTCAGGCCTGTTTGGTCACCCTGAAATACCGTTTCTGTAGGAAAGGCAAGATAAATGTCCACATATTTCCCTTTAATGATCCATATTCCAAGTAAGGAGTTGGAGTAATAGATGCCATCTGTGGTGACAAAAGCATTATTTTAGGGGAAGGAACTTTCTCTTTTCACTGACTGTCATAATGAGTTCATTGTTTGGGGTTTGTTTTTTTTTTGCCAGGGGTGTGGGATTTTTTTAGGTCTCACTCTAGAGTGTAAAAACAAGTTTGTTTTGTTTTTTACCTTGTTAACTCCTAATTACAGTTTTCCATCTTATCCATATTGTGATATGGGACAATTTCATTGCTCTCAACTGGTTGGCAGTACACTTTATGCTTTCCATTTGCTACACTTTAATTACAAATCCCCTTGGGTCGGGCACCTGTGTTGCTACCCATACTTCATTTGATAGATAATTTTATGTGTCAGCTTGACCAGATCATGGGGTATCCACCAGTCACATTTAGTCAAACATTATTCTATGTCTGTAAGGGGAGGTTTTTTTTTTTTTTTTAAAGAGAATAACACTTGTATGGGTAGACTGAATAAAGCAGGTTGTCCTCCCTGATATAGGTGGGCCTCATGCCATCACCGAAGACCTGAATAGAACAAGACTGAACAAGAGGGAACTTCTACCTGACTCTTTGAGTCAGAACATCCATCTTCTCCTGCCCTCTGACTACAACTTACATCCACTCTCCTGGTTCTCTAGCTTATCGACTGCAGATCTGGGGACTTCTCAGCCTCCATAATCATGTGAGCCAATTCCTTCCCTGACTAATACACTTTGCTACCAAGGTGTACCTTCTCATACACATTTCTTTGTGTCCCCATGCAAGCATGCTACAGGATGAGCGAGCCCACACTTAATTTCTCT
Organism: Callorhinus ursinus; assembly: GCF_003265705.2. Taxonomy (NCBI): domain Eukaryota; kingdom Metazoa; phylum Chordata; class Mammalia; order Carnivora; family Otariidae; genus Callorhinus; species Callorhinus ursinus. The sequence goes on from NW_027397063.1 coordinate 5,505,231, forward strand.
GTGTTCAAGGCACTTCCCTCCAGACTGGATGAACCTGTTTATACAGCTGCAGCGGCGTGTGAGAGTTTGTGATGCCTCACATTTTCATTGACACTTTATTTGCATTTTTTTAGGTTTATAGCATCTCCTTTCTGCTCGATAACCTGACTGGCTTCATTCAGCAGGAAGTCCACATGGATCAGAGGGCCCACAGGAACTCATGTCCCTCCTCCTCCCTTCCCACCGGCCAGCTCTGTGCCCCATCTCTTACTAGTGAACCACCCTCTCCTGCTTCTAGCCATGTGGGCCTCGTGCTGCTCCTCAGCCACACTCTTTTTGTCCCACCTCAAGCCTTTCCCGTGGCTGTGTGCTCTGCCTGGACAGCCCCTCCCACAGACACACTCAACTCCACGACTTCTCCTTGAAGATGTCTGTGATGTTGTGATTTATAATAAGAAATACATATTTCAGGGGCACCTGGGTGGTTCGGCTGAGCGTCTGCCTTCTGCTCAGGTCATGATCTGATATAGAGCCCCACGTTGGGCCGCTTGCTCAGTGGTGAGTCTGCTTCTCCTCCTTCCTCTGCCCCTCCTCCCTCAGATAAATAAATAAAATCTTAAAAAAAAATACATATTTGGTCTTTGTCCCCACCCCTGACTCAGAGCTTCTAAAAGCCTTGGAATCTCATAAGTGACAATAGCGATAAGGTGTATTGATATTCATAACAAGCCCCTCTCAGCCACACATGAGTTTACGTCAATGTGGTGATTTTTGGAAAGCCCCTAAGGTTGATGGCTGGTTGACAGGGAAACAGACGTGTGATCAGAGGCTGAAACTTTCAGTCCCATCCCCTGACCTCTGGGGAAGGGAGAGAGGCTAGAGGTTGAATCAATTGCCAATGGCCAGTGATTTCATCAATCATGCCTATGTAACGAAACCTCCATAAAAACCCAAAAGGATGGGGTTCAGAGAGCTTCCAGGTTGGTGAGTACGTAGAGGTGCTAGGACAGTGATGCACTCGGAGAGGTCATGGAAGCTCCACACCCCTGCCCACGTACTTTGTCCTCCGCATCTCTTCCATCCAACGGTTCCTGAGTTATACTCTTCTATAATAAACCAATAATCTAGTAATGTAAAATGTTCCTCTTAGTTTTGTGAGCCTCACTAGCAAGTTAATTCAACCCAAGGAGGGAGTTGTAGGATCCGCCAATTAATAGACAGTCACCAGAAGCACAGGGAACAGCTTGGACTTTCATTTGGCATCTGTGGGGTGGTGGGGGAGCGAGGAGGAGCCTAGTGGGACTGAGCCCTTAACTATCTGCAGGTAGATAGTGTCAGAATGGAGACAGTTGCCCATGGTGGTGGAGAAAACACATATTGGAATTTCATTCCCTTATCTTGGCCTCTGGTGGAAATGAGCATAAGTTCATATGACTTCCATTCACACACGTTTTCCTTCTGCTTGCGGTTTTTATATAATCCCCTTGTTCATATAATCCCCTTGTTTCCATCACTTATGGTCATTAGTCTTTTTCTTTAACCCTTACTGTATATTTATTAGATTAAGAGAACATCTTTCCTGGTGATAATCATTTCTAAGTATTCTTTTCCTTTTAATTGCAGTAAAATGTACATAAATTTACCATTTCTAAGTGTACACTTCAGTAGCATTAAAGTACATTCACATTTGTTATGTAATCATCACTACCATCCATCTCCAGACACATCTTTCCTGGCTGTAATCATTTCTTTTTATTTATTCATTCATTCATCCATCCATCCATCCATTTATTTATTTGTTTATTGATTGATTTTTTAGTCATCTCTACACCCAACGTGGGGCTCGAACTTACAGTCCTGAGATCAGGAGTCACATGCTCTACTGACTGAGCCAGCCAGGCACCACTCTTTTTTTTTTTTAAATTGTAGTAAAATACACCACAGTGAAACGCCACTGTGGCATTCAGTACATTCACATTGTTATGTAACCATGGCCACCATCTATCTCCAGAAATTTCTCATCATTCCAAACTGCAACTCTGTACCCATTACACAAGAGCTCCCTATTCCCCTCCCCCAGCCCCTGGCACCCACCATTCCACTGTCTCTGTGAATCTGGCTACTCTGGTATCTCCTGTAAGTGGAATCACACAGTATTTGTCTTTTTGTGTCTGGTGATTTCATTTAGCATAAGGTTCATCCATGTTGTAGTATGTGTCAGAATTTCCTTCCTTTTAAAGGTTGAATAATATTCTGTTGCATGTATATAGCACATTTTATTTATCCATTCACCCATCAGTGGACATTTAGGTTGTACATTATTGGTTTTGATGTTCAGATTGATTTCTCATCTTGGAGCCGTGGGCACTCCTTCAAGTTGGTTCTGAGTTTTCATGACAGGACACCACTGGTCTTTGATCTTGCTTTCTGTGTTAGAAATGTCACTCCTCTCCTACATTCCCTGCCAGAGACCTGAGGTTTGGTCTTTCTCAAAGAATCCCAGGTTCCTCTTAGTTGGTAATGGCATTTAGACACCAAAATATAGGCCTGTGTACTACATGTGTCTTAACTTTCCTACTAGACTCCATTCCATGAAGAGAACAGCTACATCTTACCTTGGTTTTATCACAGTACTTTACCCACAGCAGGTATGGAATCAACTTTTGTTCCTTTAGACTCAAAAAATGTCTTCACTCTTGGGGCTCCTGGGTGGCTCAGTCAGTTAAGCATCGGACTTTTGGTTTCAGCTCAGGTCATGATCTCAGGGTCATGAGATCGAGCCCTGTGTCAGGCTCTGTGCTAGGCATGGAGCCTACTTAAGATTCTCTCTCCCTCTCTCTCTCCTCCTCCCCTGCCCTCCCGCATGCAAGCTGTCTCTCTGAAAAAAAAAAAAAAAGTTGTATTGAGGTATATAATTGACATAGAACATTATATTTTTTCAGACGTACAACATAATGATTCCATATTTGTGTACATTGTGAAATGATCACTACGTTTCTAGTTAACATCTGTCACCAAACGTAGTTATAAAATTTTTTTTCTTGTGATGAGGACTTCAAAGAATCTACTCTCTTAACAACTTTGAAATATGAAACACAGTATTTTTTTAAAGATTTTATTTATTTATTCATGACAGAGAGAGAGAGGCAGAGGGAGAAGCAGGCTCCCCGCTGAGCAGGGAGCCTGATGTGGGACTTGATCCCAGGACCCTGGGATCATGACCTGAGCCAAAGGCAGACGCTTAACCGACTGAGCCAGCCAGGCGCCCTATGAAACACAATATTATTAATTATAGTCACCATGCTGTACCTTATATCCCCAAGACTTCTTTATTTTATAGCTGCAAGACTGTACTTTTTGTTCCACTCCACCCATTCCTCCCCTGGCCTGCAACCACCAATCTGTGTCTGTATCTATCTGTATCTGTGGGCTTGTTTTTTTATTTGTTTTGTTTTTTAGATTCCACGTGTAAGTGAGATCATATGGTATTTGCCTTTCTCTCTGACTGATTTCACTTAGCTTAATGCTCTCAAGGTCCACCCATGTGTTACAAATAGCAGGATTTCATTGTATACAACATCTTCTTTATCTGGTCATCCATCATGGACACTTAGATTGTTTCCATGTCTTGGCCATTATAAATAATGCTGCAGGGAACATGGGGGTGTCTTTTCAAATTAGTGTTTTCATTTTCTTAGAATAAATACCCAGAAGTGGAATTGCTGCATGATATAGTAGTGCTATTTTTAATTTTTTTAACTAAGCTATACGTCCAATGTAGGGCTCAAATTCAAAACACTGAGATCAAGAGTCACCTGGCCTTCCTACTGAGCCAGCCAGGCACCCCTAAACATACCTGTTTTATCACCAACGTGGAGCTTGAATTCATAACCCCAAGATCAAGAGTTGCATACTCTCCCAACTGAGCCAGCCTGGCGCCCCTCAATTTTTTTTTTTGAGGAACTGCCATTCTATTTTCTACAGTGGCTGCACCAGTTTACATTCCTACCATAAGTATACAAGGGTACCCTTTTCTCCACATCCTCACCAACATTTGTTATTTCATGTCTCTTTGATACTAGCCATTCTGACAGGTGTGAGGTCATAGCTCATTGTGGTTTTGATTTGCATTTCCCCAGTGGTCGGTGATGTTGAGCATCTTTTCATGTGTCTGTTGGCCATCTGTATATCTTCTTGGGGAAGATGTCTATTCAGATCCTCCACCCATTTTTAAATCAGACTGTTTGATTTATTGCTATTGTTGCGTGAGTTCTTTATATATTTTGGATGTGAACCTCTATCAGATAAATGATTTGCAAATATTTTCTCCCATTCAGTAGGTTGTCTTTTCACTTTGTTGATTATTTCCTTTGCTGTGCAGGAGCTTTTTAGTTTGATGTAGTTTAGGTACTTATTTTTGATATAACAAGGCCCTGTATCCTCAAGCGATTATTTCAACTGATGCTCAGTTGCAAATAAACATAGAAACAGCAATCTGCTCATCTCTGGTGTCAGGGAAGAGGACTGTTTTGGACAGCTAATATGGCACTCATCAGCATATTGTGTAAAGATGGTCCCTTACTGAGAACTTGAGATTCATGAAGGTAATTCTGGCAATACTAAATTCTAGCCTTTTATGTAGTCTTTAAAATTAAGTTCCTACAAAAGCAGAGTCTGCTGTTTTTATCCTGCAGAATGGCTGTATTGGTCAGGGTTCTCCAGGGAAATAGAACCAAGAGTATGAAGAGTATGTATGTGTACACACACACACACACACACACACACACACACGTATGCATGCATATACTTTAAAAGATTGATTTTAAGAAGTCCTTTTAAATTCATTAATTTTAGGAGATTGGTTTTAGAGAATTGGCTCATATGATTCTGTGAGCTGGCAAGTCTGAATCATGCGGGGCAGTTTAGAGACCCAGGGAAGAGTTGCAGTCTTTAGTCTACAGTCAGACTGGAGGCAGAATTGCTTCCTCTTCTATGGGCCTCAGTCTTTTCTCTTAAGGTCTTCAATTGATTGGATAAGGTCCACTCACCTTGTGCAGGGTAACTGGCTTTACTCAAAGTCTAAAGATACCTTCACAGCCACATCAAGACTGGTGTTTCACCAAACAACTGGGACCATAGCCTAGCCAAGTTGACCCATAAAATTAACCATCACAATGGATACAGTGGGAACCCACTGAGTGAATAAATGCCCAGCTAATTCCTTCATTGACTTCATTCCTTTTCTTTGTCACCAAAAGCAGTAATTTCTGTTTGACAAACTGAAATCTAAATGATGAAGGAAAAATGCCAGCTGCTTTCCCACAGACAGTAACTGTTCCCTGAGAAGTGAGAGTAGAAGAGAAGTTTGAAGATCAGGTTCCCAAGGAGAATCCAAACAGATGGAATCAACAAGATCTATAAAGAACTTACCAAACTCAACACCCAAAGAACAAATATCCAATCAAGAAATGGGCAGAAGACATGAACAGACATTTCTGCAAAGAAGACATATAAATGGCCAACAGACACATGAAAAAATGCTCAACATCACTCATCATCAGGGAAATACAAATAAAAACCACAAAGCCACCTCACACCCATCAGAATGGCTAAAATTAACAACACAGGAAATAACAGATGTTGGCGAGGATGTGGAGAAAGGGGAACCCTCCTACACTGCTGATGGGAATGCAAGCTGGTGCAGCCTCTCTGGAAAACAGTATGGAGGTTCCTCAAAAAGTTGAAAATAGAGCTACCCTACGACCCAGTAATTGCACTCCTAGGCATGTACCCCAAAGATACAAATGTAGTGATCCAAAAGGGCACCTGCACCCCAATGTTTATAGCAGCAGTGTCCACAATAGCCAAACTATGGAAAGAGCCCAGATGTCTATCAACAAATGCATGGATAAAGAAGATGTGGAATATACACACAATGGGATATTACTCAGCCATCAAAAAGAATGAAATCTTGCCATTTGCAATGATGTGGATGGCACTAGAGGGTATTAAGCTAAGTGAAATAAGTCAGAGAAAGACATACGATCTCACTCATATGTGGAATTTAAGAAACAAAACAGAGGATCATAGGGGAAGGGAGGGAAAAATAAAAGAAGATGAAATCAGAGAGGGAGACAAACTATAAGAGACTCTTAGTCATAGGAAACAAACAGGGTTGCTGGAAGGGAGGGGAATGGGGAGATGGGGTAACTGGGTGATGGACATTCAGGAGGGCACGTGATGTAATGAGCGCTGGGTGTTATATAAGACTGATAAGTCACTGAACTCTACCTCTGAAACTAATACTACACTATATGTTAATTAATTGAATTTAAATAAAAAACAAAAGAAAAAAATAGAACACACAGTAGTGATAATCTCTTCCAGTCAACTCTTGCCTTGTGGGAATGTGGCATCTAGGGTTGCCACATCATGCATTTTTGTAAGAGAATCTGGAAAGTTAGATTGTATGTAAAATCTCCAGATTTTTTAAAAGCTGAAATAATTGGGGCACCTGGGTTGCACAGTCAGTTGCACATCCAGTTCTTGATTTCGGCTCAGGTCGTGATCTCAGGGTGGTGAGATCAAGCCCTGCGTTGGGCTCTGTGCTCAGCACAGAGTCTGCTTGGGACTCTCTCTGCCTCTGCCCCTCCCCCCCAAATAAATAAACCTCAAAAAAAAAAAAACTTACAAAAATAAACAGATGCAATCAAAGGACACGAGGTCTGCTGACACTCCTTTCAGAAGCTATAGCTTCAGGGATGCAAAGGCAGAAAGCCCCAGGGAAGGCGCTTCCGCCAGGCCAGGGAAACTTTCTGAGGATGGATCCTGGATGCCGTCTTGCATGGAGCCATCTGGCTTAAGGGGTTGCTGAGAAACCCCATAACCAACTTTATTAAACAGAGTTTATCTTTGTAAGAACCAACAATATAGGGGTAAACCGATGGTCTATTTGTGAATTATTAAGTAGAGCTCCACAGAATGTGGGGCAGAATGGACATTGACTAAATCTGATTTATTTCATTAATTTAATGTATTAATGATTTATATAAATATATTTATTTTATTAAATTTGCTAATCTCATGGTGGAATTTTCTAGATCTCAAAGATTCCACACCAAGCCAGGGATTCTCACCAACAAATAAAAAGGTTGATTCCATTCAGTAGGTTGTCCTTTTGTTTTGTGGTTGGTTTCCTTCGCTGTGCAAAAGCTTTTTATTTGAGTTTAGTCCCAATAGTTTTATTTTGCTTTTGTTTCTCTTGCCAAAGGAGACATATCTAGAATAATATTTCTACAGCTGATGCCATCGACAAAACAAAAAGACAACCTACTGAATGGGAGAAGATATTTGCAGATGACATACACGATAAGGGTTAATATCCAAAATATGTAAAGAACTTATAAAACTCGGGGCGCCTGGGTGGCTCAGTTGGTTAAGCGACTGCCTTCAGCTCAGGTCATGATCTCAGGGTCCTGGGATCGAGCCCCGCATCGGGCTCCCTGCTCTGCGGGAAGCCTGCTTCTCCCTCTGACCCTCCCCCTGCTTGTGTTCCCTCTCTCGCTGTCTCTCTCTCTCTGTCAATTAAATAAATAAAATTAAATAAATAAAAAAAAAAGAACTTATAAAACTCAACACCAAAAAAAACAATCCGATTAAAGAATGAGCATAGGACATGGATAGACATTTTTTCAAAGAAGACGTACAGATGGCCACAGACACATGAAAAGATGCTCAACCTCACTTATCATCAGGAAAATACAAATCAAAACCACAGTGAACTATCACCTCACACCTGTCAGAATGGCTAGTATCAAAAACACAAGAAACAAGTGTTGGCGAGGATATGGAGAAAAAGGAACACTCATGCACTGTTGTTAGGGATGCAAGCTGGTGCAGCCACTGTGGAAGACAGTATGGCAGTTTGTCAAAAAATTAAAAATAGTATTACCATATGATTCAGTAATTCCACTACTGAGTATTTACTCAAAGAAAACGAAAACACTAATTCAATAAGATATGTACACCCTATGTTTATTGCAGCATTATTTACAATAACCAAGATATGGAAGCAACCCAGGTGTCCATTGACTGACGAATGGATAAAGAAGATGTAGGGTGTGTGTGTGTACACACACACAGTGGAATATTACTCAGCCATAAAAAACAAAATCTTGCCATTTGCAACAATATGAATAGATATAAAGGGTATAATGCTGAGTGAAATAATTCCGAGAAAGACAAACACCATATGATTTCACTCATATGTGGAATTTAAGAATCAAAGCAAATGAACAAAGAAAAAAAGAGACAAAAATACAGAACAAACTGAAAAAAAATAGAGAACAAACTGATGGTCACCAGAGGGGAGGTGGGTAGGAGGATGGGTGAAATAGACAAGGGGATTAAGAGTACTGAACGGTGTACTTACCGAGATGAGCACTGAGTAATGTACAGACTTGTTGAATCACAGTATTGCACACCTGAAACTAATATATTATGTTAATTAAACTTGACTAAAAAATTTTTTTTAATTTTGGGGTCCCTGACTGGCTCAGTTGGAAGAGCATGCGACTCTTGATCTTGGGATTGTGAGTTTGAGCTCCATGTTGGGTGTAGAGATTACTTAAAAAATAGATAAAACTAGGGGCTTCTGGGTAGCTCAGTTGTTAAGCATCTGCCTTCGGCTCAGGTCATGATCCCGGGGTCCTGGGATTGAGCCCCGCATTGGGCTCCCTGCTCAGCGGGAAGCCTGCTTCTCCCTCTTCCACTCCCCCTGCTTGTGTTCCCTCTCTCGTGTTCTCTCTCTCTGTCAAAAAAATAAATAAAATATTTTAAAAAATAAAGAAATAAACTTAAAAAAAATTTTTGAAGATACATAAACTTCAAATTCTGGTAAAAGTGGGTTGTCATCTGCATTTGTTAACTCATTTCCAAAGATGTGTCCTTAAAAGGTAGGGCTGGGTGGGGTAGGGGGGGATAGGGTTGTACCTCGGGGCTCAGTGTCCCGGGGAACTGTGGTGATGCTTCTGCAGTCTGGCCCCACACCAGAGTCATCACACAGGCTTTAACAGGGGAGGCCTGTCTGGAGCTGGGGAGGGAGGGAAGCTGATGAGGACCAGGAGATAGTTAAGCCCGAACCGCACCGCGGCTGGTTCTAATTCCAACCCCTTGAAGTGCGGGCTGGTATGGAGAGCCCCAAAACCTCCCCATGGAGGGGCGCCTGGCTGGCTCAGTTAGTAGAGCATGCAACTCTTGATCTCACGATTGTGAGTTCAAGCCCTACATTGGCTGTAGTGATTACTTAAAAATAAAACCTAAAACAAAACAAAACAAAACCCCTGCATGGAAAATTACGAGTATTGGCGAGGATGTGGAGAAACCAGAACCCTTGTGTGTTACTGGTAGGCATGTGAAATGGAACAGCCATTGTGGAAAACAGTTTCACTTAGAGTTACCATATGATCCAGCAATTCCACTGCTGGGAGTGGAGCCAACAGAACTGAAAACAGGGACTCAAACAGATACTTGCGCGCCATTTACAGCACTGTTATTCGCAATAGCTAAAGGTAGAAACAACCCAAATGTCCATCAACAGATGAATGGAGAAGCAGAAGAGGATATATCCATACAATAGAATATTATTCAGCCTTAAGAAAAATGAAGTTCTGAGCGTTAGGTTCTGTCGGTTGTGCTGAGAAAGATAAGCATGGACCTGGGGCTCTGCCTTTATTAGGGTCAGAGGGTGGGGTGTCAAGTGGCTAATGCGAAGCATCAGAGCAGGAATTAGGGCACGGGAAAGTGGAGGCAGGGTCACTCAAGTGGTCAGGTATCTAGGCTGTCCAGGGTTTCCATAAGAGGAACTTCATGGTAGGGAAGGCCTTGCTCCTTACCTGGCCGTTTTGCTCATGGCTGTATCACACAGATGGTGAACACCTCAGCATCAAAAGTTTCATGTCAGGTATTTACAGTACACGCTACAACATGAATGAACTGTGAAGACATGAGGCTAAATGGAGTACGCCGGTCACAAAAGGACAAATACTGCATGACTCCACTCATTGAGGTACCCAGAATGGGCCAATTTGGAGACCCAGAAAGTAGAAAAGAGATTATGGGAGGCTGGGGTACAGGAGATCGAGGAGTCGTTGTTTAAGGGGTATGGAGTTTTGGTTTGGGATGATGGAAAGTTCTAGAGATGGATGTCCGTAACAGTTGTACAATAAGGTGAATGTACTTAATGCCTCTGAATTGTACACTTACAAATAGTTAAAATGGTAAATATGATGTTGAGTATGTTTTACCACAGGAAAAAAAAAGAAAAAAACCAAATCCCAGCTGCTTCCAAAGTGGATGTGCAGCTGGGATCCTGCCTTCAGGGCAGGAACTGGCCCAGGGTGGGCTTGCCTTGTACCTAGGGCCTTTGGGCCTAATCACTGAACTGGGCTTCCTTCCTTCCACAGCTCCATGTCAGGGAGGCTGAGTCCACTGGGAAGTCATGTCACCACCACCCCCTTGGTGCCCTTTGCTGTCTTGCAAACCCTGGCCCCAGCTTCTCCTTCCTCCCAGGCTCTGTCCTCCAAGGCTTCACTCCTTGCTTTCAGGTCCCCACTGTGCCAATCAGTTGCCCAGTTGGCTTTTCATCCTTCAGGCTGGCATAGGGCTGCAGAAGTCCTAGCTGAAGTTTTGGTGATGCCTCTGCCCACCCCCCTGGGCAGGGTTTGTGCAGCAGGGCTCACTTGGCCTTGCTCAGCTAGCTCCCTTGCAGCTCACAGTCAATTCAAAGCTCAGTGGCCACCGAGCCTGGGCCACGCTGCCCTTCCTGGGCCCCTGCAGTCATGAAGGGGGTGGCAGGACAGCACGGAGGATCCAAGTGCCAACTCAAGCCAGATGACTTGGCCCATACCCTGCTCCACTGCTTCCCAGCTGTGCAACTTTCAACAATAGTGTAACCTCTCTGTGCTTCAGTGTTCTCATCTGTGACACAAGTGATTCCACGTGTCACTCAGAGGATCATTGTCAGGACTTTGAGGGTGACTGTGTCACATGTTGCTCTCTGGCGATCTGGAGGTTGGCCTTTCTAACTTTCCAACTCTAAGGGTCTCTCATGTGTGTGGCTCTCCTGCCCCCATCCATCTCCTGCCAGAGGCCCACCAATTAACTATAAGCTGTGGGAAAGCACTGACTCCATCATCCCCCCCTTTGTCTCCCCCCCCATCATCCATAGCTTCCCCAACCCTTAGAGTGCCAGCTCGAGTTCCATTTTTTCCAGAACTTTCTCCTGGCCCTCTCAGTGGCCTGCTGAGCTCTCCTCTCCCCAAGGCCCCTCTGCCTTGAGGGTCGGTACTCCATAAGAGACAACGTGGGGCTCTTTGTATTTTACCCCAGTGAAGATGAAATTCCTACATGGAAAACAGGAACTCTTCCTTATTTATCTTCGTCTCCATACCCTCAATAAAAATAATGATAGGAACTGTAGAAGATGCTGTTGATGCCCAGCCTGATTCCCTCGATTTGACCGGCGGTGCTCTGAGTGTTCGCTCCCGCTCACACCTACCCCTTCTCCAGAGAACTGCCCTCCTTGGGCAGGAGCACAGGACCCAGGAGGTTATGGTTCCCCAGCCCACCCCCAGGAGCCCACAGCTGGTGACTGCCTGACAGAGGCGGACAGAAGGCCAGCCCCCTGCTCTAAGTGGAACCAGCTCCATGAAGCACTTCATGCCCCAGAGCTCCCCGTGAGATGGGCCTGAAGTCGGTCTCCTCCTGAAAGCACGCCTTTGCTTAGTTAACCGCCTCCCTACCCCATCCTGCTTCCCTCCCTACCCTTCCCCTGACAGCCAGCCCTCAGCAAATCCCCAGAACACGAATCCCGAGGCCCTGCTTCTAGGGAACCTGACCTCAGACCCTAGCTATTTCGTACTCGCTTTGTACTAGACACCATTCTGTTCTGAACACTTTACCTACATTCATTCACTCAGAACACGTACATTAATAATGAACAAGATCCATGACCGATGTATCTTTCTAATCCCTACAATTCGGGCTGACTGATGATGACGTGAAGCCCTCCATCACGTTGGTGCATCCATTATCCATTCTCCCTTCCTGTAGAATACCTGATCTTCCTCTACTCCGTCACCGTCAGTTCCGGTGGTTTGGGCCCGGCTGACGCTTTCCCCGGGTTCAGTGGTGGGCACGTGACCCAGGACTAGCCAATCTGAGCATTCCATTTCTATGGCCACAGTCATTGGCCCGGGGATGGGCACATGATCCAAGCCAGGCCAATAAGACCCAATTCCTGCAATTCCACCGTACCTATTGGGAAAGAAGTTTTCGTTGCGCTAGGGTTGCCAAATGGGGAGAATGGGAGCCCCGGACAACACGGAACCGCGGCCGTGTTGCCACCGCAAGGGAACGTCTTCCCCTACGTGAAACCGTCAGAGAGGAAACTAGAGCCAGAACAGCTGGAGAGATGGATCTCCAAAGTTACCAACTAAGCGTAGGGATCCACCACCGCAGCCTCCTAGTTTTTAGACCAGTAAATTCTCTTTTCAATTTAATCCGGTATGAGTCAGATTTTGGTTACTCACTGAAACTCTCCCAGTACAGATTGGTTTCTTACCAGGATGCCCGGGAACATTTATGGGAATGCTATTATATGAGGGCCACCCTGTTCATGTCACAGGCATTACCTCATAGTTTCAAAACCACTTTGCCAAAACCAGTTGGTGACGGTGATTCACCGTTTCTGTTCACCTACATTCTAGAAGAGCTTTGGAAAAACTGTGTTCCCCCCATATGCTTTCTAAAGTTTTAACATTTTAAAAACCATTTTTCGTGTTAAGTTTAAGTTGTTACAAAGGATGTCATTTCTCTCATGTTGGAGATACATTTTCAAGTAAAACTCTTAGATCACTTTTTTTGGGTGTAAGGCTTCAGTTATGCAAGAGGAGTAAGTTCTCGGGATTTGCAGGACAGCATTGTGCTTATAGCTAGGAGTTCTGTAGTACACTCAAGAATTTGTTTAGAGGGTAGATCTCATGGTAAGTGTTCTTACCACAAAACAATCCTCTGGGATCACTTGCACATGTGTCTGATGGAACCTAAATGCCCCAGAGACTTAACACCCATCTTTATCTATTTACAAAACACTGAACAAACTCTTTACCAGTCAGAAATAGGCATCATTTCCCCCTTCAACTTCTATCCCATATCCCCTACAGTATTCTTCCTATTACAGTACATGCTTGAAGACCTTTTGTTGATCATCCACCATTTCTGTCTAACTAAATTATATAAATTGAAATATTTTCCATTTCCTGTGATCTTAGGTTATAAGGTTTAAATTTTCTTTAATTTGGATTAATCTACAATGATTAGTAATAGAACTGATTAAAAGAACAAAAATATTGACAGCTATTAAATGTAAAAAGTAATTTTATTAGAAGTACATATCTTCATGAAATGGATGATTTTCTGGTGACACTGAGTTTATCTTGCTGGTAATAAAAATTACTTACTGCTACAATGAATCAGGCCTTGGCATCAGTTCTATCCCCATTCTTCATCTAGAAAGTTGTATGCATCAGCATACAAAAAAAATTTGATTCATGTGACAACTTGGATGGACCTCAAGGGCATTATGAAGACTAAAAAAAAAAGCTAATCTGGAAAAGTCAGATACTGTATCATTCCATTTATATAACATTCTTGAAATGACAGAATTAGAGTTGGAGAACAGATTTGTGGTTGCCAGGAGTTAACAATGGTGGAGTAGGGGTGGATGTGACAGCGAGGGGACAGCATAAGGAAGATCTTCATGCTGAGGGAATAGCTCTGGGCCTTGTGTATGAAAATGACACAGAACTACACACACGTTGCACTGGTGTCAATTTCCTGTTTTGATATTGTCCTATAGTTCCATATGATTAATCACTGGGAGAAATTGGGTGCAGGGTACATCAGATCTCTCTGTATTGTCTTTGCAACTGCCTGTGAATCTATAATTATTTACTAATAATTATAAAAAGGGTACATCTTCTGAGAGACCAGCTTCACGTAGATCAGGAGGTAGTCCGGAAGGAGTTTTATCACACCAATATCATTCAATTCTTTTAATTCCTTCAGCATAATATGTCAGAAATCATTTAGCGATCTCTCATTAAATTAATTTTAATGATCTAGTAATGAGCAATTCAATTAGGTCCTCTAATTTTGCTTAAGACAATGCATGGGAAATGACCTGATTTATCAGGACTGGCTACTCTGTCATTAGTCATTCATGTTCTCACTGCAGGCACGGATATCTCCATTTGTCCCTTTGGTGCCCCAGGATCACCCCCCCCCTTCCTAGGGCAGGACACTTTAGTTAGACCAAGGGTAGATGACAGGAATGCCTTCCTTCTGTGAAGTGGGAGAGAAGAGCTTTGGAAGAGAGAGGGAGACTGAAAGAAAACCAGCTTAATACTTCATCCACACTCGTTGTCAGACATCAATCTGGGAACAAGGGCAGGTGGAAGTTGAGGATCTGGAAACTGTTTCTCCCTTTGCAAAGTTATCCAAACACTCTCTGCCACCCCCAGGCGGGTGTAGCCAGACTCCATTCAAAGACCCTATTAGTAGCTCTATTTTTACAGCAGAGGAAAGGAAGCTAAGAACAGTTAAGTAATTCACCCAAGACCACCAGCAAGTGGCTGAGCTGGGATCGGAACTCAAGTGAGTTCCAAAATCCGTCTTCTTTCAGCCACACTGTCCTGTGAAAACAGTGTCTGTGTTTCCCCTAGTTACCAAAGCTGGCTTCTGTCCTCACAGAACTGTTGCCTTGTGACCAGCAGGTGGTGCCAGCACCTCATAGTTGTCTTGGTGATCTCGCCGCTTGCTGACTCACTGATTTGAGGAACGTTCCGTTTTAGTCAGTTAGAGATAACGGTGAAATGGGAACAAAGTTTACAGCCCTAGTCTTCTCTCCCACTCACTCACATTTTCCCCTTCAAACATGGGTCGCCTCATTATCTGGCTCTCATTGATTGGGTTTCCCTGAATTTCACTTCTTCGATGCCAGAGAAGATGTTAGCTGGTAGTTTGGGCCATGATTAAGCAAAGAACAAATATACTGTATTATTCTAAGAACTCACTTTCTGAGTGCTCACTGTGTACCCAGCACTTTGCTTGGATTGCGTCATATAATCCTTACAAAAGACAAGGAGGCAAGGGATGTTTTGATAACAGTCTTTCAAGTCTGGGGCACCTAGATTCTGTTTTATTGTTTTACTCTTCACTAACCAACATGTTTTTGGAGATGTTAATAAAATATTACATCAGTTTTTCTCATGGCAGATTTATTATTTATAAACTTTTATTGGATAAAGTGGTCTATTCTGGGTGACTATAATAAAATGTGAGATAATCAAGGGGTTCGTAAATATTTTGTTTGATATTTTCGCTTATAACCATTATGTGTACATGTATTTATATTTACTATATAAATATACGTGTGTGTGTGTATGTGTATCACTGGGGTAAAGAAGACTGGGCAAAGTTTGTAGGTCCCAGTTCTCACCCACTCACCTGGTACCACATCAGCTCCAAGCTTTAGGGAAATATGTACATGTCTCCTTCCCAGATGAAATACTATATTACTAAATTTCACTATATTGCGAAAAAATTTCCAAGCCCAAGTCAGTAGCTCGCTTAGAATCATTAGATTGACCTGGAATTACCCAGCTAAACCCCTTACCATGCACGGGACAATGTCATGCTCCAGATAAGTGGTGATTTACTTTGGACACACAGTAGTGACCCTACCACAGAGTTCCTGCCACATGGATAGCTCTGACCTTGTGTGTTAAAAAAAAATTCCGAGGGGCGCCTGAGTGGCTCAGTCAGTTAAACATCCAACTCTTGGTTTTGGCTCAGGTTATGATCTCAGGGTCATGAGATCGAGCCCCGGGTAGGGCTCTGCACTCAGTGCAGAGTCCGTTTGTCCTTCTCCCTCCCCCCTGCCCCTCCCCCCACTCTCTCTCTCTCTAAAATAAATAAATAAAATCTTCAAAAAAAAATCCCAAAGACAGGGCTTCTCATTTTTCTCTTCTTAAATGTCATCTTGCTTTGGGCTCCATGACTATTTAGATTTCTTTTTAAATATTAAATCTGTCATCTAATTGACAGTGTATCAAATTTGGGGCTGTTTACAAATTTCATGATGTTTTCTATGTCCTCTTCTGTGACTTTAAGAAAAATGTTGAGTGACCGAGTTTGATGATATAACTTACATACAAATTCCATTTAGGATCACACTGATTCATTAAACTCAGAACTGACTAATTTGAGGGCTCCAGCACAAAATGAAAATGCAGGGGCGCCTGGCTGGTTCAGTCGGTGGAGCATGTGACCCTTGATCTCAGGGTTGTGAGTTCAAGCCCCACATTGGGTGTAGAGATTAAAGATAAATAAAGAAATAAAATTAAAATGCAGGGCTTCTTGTTCAAAAAATATTCAGAATTTCAAGGTAAAGCTAGGAGAGCATTAAACCAAGTGTGGGCCCTTCTCTGTGTGGGTCCCTGTGTGACTGCACAGGTCACACACCCAAGAAACCAGTCCTGATTTAACTTCTTTGGTTCCTTCATCCAACTTGCTACAAACTGGCTTCTCTAAAGTAAGCTGGAATTGCTTCCAGCTGTGAGTAACAGCTATCCCAACAAACAAGGGCTTAAGCAAGTAAAATTTTACTTTTTCCATGTCACTAGAGATCCAGAAGCAGATAACCCAGGATTTCTGCCTTTCTCTACTTTTAGAACCAACTTTCTCTTCCTGACACAGGATAGCTGCAGAACCCCAGGCCATCATATCTACATACCAGGCAGGAAAAAGGCATGACAAAGTACAAAGAGCAAAAATCCTCGCCTCTTTGATATTTGCCTTCCTGATTCAGAAAGAGAAAATCTCCCCAGGGATTTCTGCCTATATCTCATTGGCCAAAACTGTCACCTGGCCACACCTAGCTGTAAGGGAGGCTCGGAATTTGAGCATTCCCCTTTCGAAGCCACTGGTGTAGAGAAAGACAAATCAGAAAGGAGATGAGAGGGTGTGGGAAGTATTTCGATGATCTGCTGCAGAACAAACTGCCCCGAAACTTAGTGGTTTAACAGAAGCATTTTATTATATCCTATGACTTTGGAAGTCAGACATTTGGGCAAGGCTCAATGGGTGATATTTTTGTTTCTCGTGGTAGTGGTGGAGGTCGCTGGGTAGCTGAGTCTGTGCAGTCCAAAGTAGCTGCATTCACATATCTGGCACATTCTCTCAGAGGCGAAACTTACATGGCAGCTTGGGGCTCCCAGAAGGCTTTCCCAGAGTGCTCCAGCATCAGAGTGGGAGTTACACGCCTTTATCACTGGCCTTTTGGAATCACTGCCATTGGACTCTTGATTAAAGCTGTCACAAACCTGCCTAGATCCAAAAGAGGAGACATAGGCCCAGTAGGGTAGTGGAGCCAGCAAAATTTCCAAAAACTGTATGAGTCCATTGTTAAACACAGCCATCTTTGACATCAATCATGGTGGGGATATTCACACCACAGGGATGCTCGGCCCGCTCAATCAGTAGAGCGTGCGACTCTTGATCTCGGGGTTGCAAGTTCGAGCCCCATGTTGGATGTAGAGATTACTTAAAAATAAAATCTTTTTTTTTTAAATGTATCCCATAGAAATTGTCAAATACTACAAATCAGGGCTTTTATCCTTAGAGAGGTGGCTGTTGGACATGTAGCAACATGACACTGCATAGACCTCACCTCTCTATAAGAAGGGTATCAAACCTTTGCAGCCATGCTTTAGATCATCCCCAGCAAACCAACCTCACATCCTCCAGATAAACTTTTTTTGGGCCAGCCCACATTTCTGTTTGGTCCACAAGGATATCTTGAGAGCTCTTTCCAGATGCTTTCTGCAATCCATGACCCACTAGCCTAGTAACTCTATGCAAAACAAAATTCAGATGCTCTTAGCCCAGCTTATTCTAAATAAACCCATGCTGGCATCTAGCATCACCACTTTCTTTTCCAAGTACTCGCACTGTCCATTTCATCACTTATCCTAGAATTTTTTTTCCAAGGATTATTTTGGTTTATAATTTCCAGAAGCCTCCATTTATTTGTTTGTAGAAAATTAGGACAAACTATTTTTTTTTAAACAGACACTTTTTTTTTTTAGGATTATTTATTTATTTATTCATGAGAGACAGAGGGAGAGAGAGAGGGAGAGAGAGAGAGAGAGAGAAGCAGAGGGAGAAGCAGGCTCCCAAGGAGCAGGGAGCCCGATGCAGGACTCGATCCCAGGACCCTGGGATCATGACCCGAGCCGAAGGCAGACGCTTAACCATCTGAGCCACCCAGGCGCCCATAGGACAAACTATTTTTAAAGCTTTTAATTGTGTAATACAACACATTACATAAAGGTACATAAAATATAAGTATGTACTAATTGATAAATAACTATGAGTCCAACATCCCTGGAACTATCCGCAATCAGTAAGTTGAATGTTGGGAGAATCCCAAAAGTCCATGGTGTGTCTTGCCCAAGGAGGAATTGCCTCCTTCCCCACAAGGAACCACTTTCCTGACTTGAGTGGCATTCTCTCTGCAGCTTTCCTTCGTGGTTCCAGCAAGTTCCAGCACAGTCCTAAAACACAGAATTGATCTAGTGAACATTCTAGGAATGGATCCAGACTCTATATAATTGGGACAGACTTTGTCCAACGCTGACCTTCTAGTGCCTCTTTCTTCATAGTTTCTCAAAGATTAATGAGACTGATTTCACAGGCATAGTTGAAAAATCTTTGAGACAATTTTAGGCCAAAACCTCCTAAATCTTTGATGTGCTGGCATGAGATTTCATCAGTATTCATCAAAATGTTAGCTTCTCAGGAAATAGGAGATTGAAAATTTAAATATGGGGGCGCCTGGGTGGCTCAGTCGGTTGAGCGACTGCCTTCGGCTCAGGTCATGATCCTGGAGTCCCGGGATCAAGTCCCGCATCGGGCTCCCTGCTCAGCGGGGAGTCTGCTTCTCCCTCTGACCCTCCCCCCTCTCATGCTCTCTCTCTCTCTCATTCTCTCTCTCAAATAAATAAATAAAATCTTTAAAAAAAAAAGAAAATTTAAATATGGTTTTTGCTGAGCTGGGTCTAGATTTTCTTAATCATTTATCAAATCTACTTTGAGAAAAAAATAGTTACAAATATTATAATATGTATAAAACATAAACAACATATAAAATATTATACATAGTTTCAGATATTATACAACATAGTTTAAATCTACATTCTAACACCTGTTTAGCCCTGACCACCCTGTATTTATGTGCTTCTTGGTGGAGCTGCCTTGATAAGACTCTCTCCTAGATCAAACTTCAGGTTCATCTGGGTCTTCTTCTGGGCATTGACCTTGACCCCCACCCCCAGTTTTAGCAAGAGTCCTGCTATGTCATGTTAAAGAGAATCCCCTATCTGGGGCACCTGGCTGGCTCAGTAGAGCATGTGACTCTTGATCTCAGGGTTGTGAGTTCGAGTCCCAAGTTGGGTGTAGAGGTGTTTGTTTGTTTGTTTTTTTTAAGATTTTATTTATTTATTTAACAGAGAAAGAGAGAGCACAAGCAGGGGGAGCTGCAGGCAGAGGGAGAGGGAGAAGCAGGCTTGCTACAGAGCAGGGAGTCCGATTCAGGGCTTGATCCCAGGTCCCTGGGATCATGACCTGAGCTGAAGGCAGATGCTTAACCGACTGAGCCACCCAGGCGCCCCTAGAGATTACTTAAAAAAAAAAAAAAAAGAATCCTCATCCTTGCTCTCTAGTCACTCTTGCTATCTGATTAAGTTTCTCATCCCCAACATCTGAGGTACAAGTCCTTGGCCTGCCTTTAGTAGGAATCCTGTTAGGTCAATTTAATAAGAATACCCTACCCCATGATGTCTTCTCTTCCTAATTTTCCACCCCTTTGTGCCCTCACGCTGACCCTCGACTAAAACTCCCCTCTTGTCCTCAGGGTTGAGCTGGGTCTCTCCCCTATCGGCACTAGTCTTGACACCTATAGGGATCATCTTGAATAAAGTCTTCCTTGCCATTTTAACAAGTATCAGAATAATTTTTTCTTGACAGCCTCTTAAATCCAGTTATCATATCTGGCGTTTGCTGATCTCTGGTTCATTTCTTTCCATACACCAAGCACTGAAATCCCAATGTTTCTTCTTCGGGTGCCTCAAACCCCACTGTTTAAATTTTTTGGCTTTTTTTATCCTAATGTTTCTCAGCCCATTTTAGCCAGTCTCATACTTGGAAACCTGTGAGGGCTCAGAAGGAGGGGGAGAGAAACCAGCCTCCCACCCCAGGCAGCCATCTGTCCACCTCGTCCCTGCTCTAAGCCTCATCAGACACACATGGGCACATGCTTGCGCGTGCGCGCGCGCACACACACACACACACACACACACATTCTGATACACATACTGCACGGGACTCAAGAAATGTGGGTTACCCCAGCGCTCTCAGGATTGCCACCAAGACTCAGCCTCTACTTTATCATGAAGGATTTGGAGAACCTACAACATCTTTGGGCACTTTACTAGGTTCTCCAAGTCATGATCATTTTCTTTTAATTCTGTTAAACTGCAGACCTTTACAGCTGCAAGTGCATGGAGAACGAACATGACTCCAACGCACGGAGATAGCTCATCATGCAGTAAATGAAGGAACAACACATCTTTCTCCCTTCAAAACAACCTTGTGGGATGTTCAACACAGAATGAGCTGTTCACAGTCCAGTGGGGGCAGGGGATCCTTCTGCACTGACATGAGTCCCAAGGTGAGTGAGGTCTCTAAGATGTGCAGTGTGACATGGGGGCATGAGGGGGGCCTCGCTGACCCTGTTTGATGGGGAAGGGAAGAGTTTAAATCAATGCACGGAAGCTGGCTTCCTCCTTCTGCCTCCCACCCACCCCCCAGCCTGGTCTTCCCTGTATTCCCCATTTGTATTCATTTTCTAGGGCTACCATAACAGAATGCACAGACTGGGCGGCTTAAACAACAAATTCACTGGGCGCCTGGGTGGCTCAGTGGTTAAGCATCTGCTTTCAGCTCAGGTCATGATCCCAGGGTCCTGGGATCAAGCCCTACATCAGGCTCCCTGCTCAGGAGAGAGTCTGCTTCTCCCTCTCCCTCTCTGTTGGCCCCTCCTCCCACTTGTGCTCTCTCTCAAATAAATAAATAAAAATCTTTTAAAAATTTATTTTCTCACGGTCTGGAGGCTGGAAGTCCAAGATCAAGGTGGCAGGGTTGGTTTCTCCTGAGGCCCCTCTCCTTGGCTTCAGGTGGCTACCTCTCATTGCCCCCACATGGTCTTTCCTCTGTGTCATGCATCCCAGGTGTCTCTGTGCCTTTCTGGGTCCTAATCTCCTCTTATAAGGACACCAGTCATGTTGGATTAGAGCCCACCCATATAACCTCATTTTACCTTAGCCACCTCTTTAAAGGCCCCATCTCCAAGTAGAGCCACATTCTGAGGTAGTGGGGGTTAGGACTCCAACACAGGAATGTTGGGGAGATACACATTGGCTTATAACATCCGTCTCAGTCAATGTGGTCACCATTCCATACCATGAGGCAACAAACACAAGACTCGAAGTCAACATGTTGAGGGCAGTGGAGAAAGAAGTTTGGAAAACCTGGGTCCTTGAAGACATCAGGGTCCCATCTCCCTCCAGACTGCTTGTTAAATGAACAATAAATGTACTTACGGTTTAACTCCATTACGTGTCCTGTCATTTACCACTGAAACCATTCCTACCTGATGCACTTCTCCAGCATTTAGCGCCATGCCTAGCATACAGCAGGCACTCAATAAGTATATGTAAATGGGGCGCCTGGGTGGCTCAGTTGGTCAAGCCACCAACTTTTGGTTTCAGCTCAGGTCACGATCTCAGGGTCGTGAGATGGAGTCCCATGTCGAGCTCTGTGCTGGGCATGGAGTCTGCTTAAGATTCTCTCTCTCCCTCTCCCTCCCCCCACCATCTCCTTCTCTCGAAAAAAAAAAAAAAGTATATGTAAATAAATGAACTCTCCTGCTTCCGTAGCTTCCCTTCCCCTAGGTTATGGAACTGAAACACCTCATCAGATTCTGTAGGACTTTGTTCCTGCTCAGCCTCTGCTCTCATCCTACGTCTCCGGCTTCACTTCCTCCATCCATCCCTTGGGCAGAGTCAGTCCTTTGCTGAGGGTAATGAATCAGGAGGGATGCAGAGAAAGCAGAGTTGAATGTGCACTTCAGGGGTTTGGGGAAGCAGAGGGATACGTGAATGGCACTGAGGAGCCATGGCCCTCGAGCAGGAGGGCGTGCTCCTAGCAGACAATCTGGTTGGAAGGACACAAGCTTAGGTGAAGGATTTGGAGGTCTTTGAGGAGACACAGGAAGCATGAGAGATCACAAGGTTAAGGAGAGACTACTTTCCTCCCACAACACAGGAACCACAGTGAAATGGAAGGTAGGTGTATTCGCTTCCTGGGGCTGTCATAACAAGGGGCCACAAACCGGCTGGCTTAAAACAGCACAAATGTATTCTCTTGGAGTTCTGGAAGCCAGAAGTCCAAAATCAATGTGTCAGTTGGCAGAGTTGGTTCTTTCTTGGAGAAGGAAGGAATTTAGCCCATGCCCTCTGTTTTAGCTTCTGGTGGTTGCCAGAAATCCCTGACATTTCTTGGCTGGGAGATGGCCGTCTTCACTCTGTCTTTTCCCGTTGTCTTCCCTCCATTCATGCTAGGATTCAATACGTCCTTTTGTGGGATACAGTTCAGCCGTGGACAGCTCTTTGGAGTGTTTCTTCCTGCTAAGGGAATGTCCTGTATGGTTTAGTTAAGTGCCTGAGAGCTCTGTGAAGGGGTAGGGGGCTTTTCATGACATTTTATACAAGAATCTTTAGAAAGATTTGTTGTTTCTTTCTCTAGTATCAGCTGTCTTCCTCTGTCTCAGTCATTTTTTATCCTGCACAGCTCTTGACACAGTACATCACATGGAATAGGGTTTCGGTAAAGATCGGTGGAGCTCACTGGGTTTTTTTCTGTGTACCCCCAGCAACAGAGCCAGAATTTATAGCAGAGGATGTGGTACAGGCTGGGGGTTGGGAGGCTAGACTTTCAACTGTACAGATTGGGTTCAAATCCCAGCCTTGTCTTGTTTTGGCTCTGTGGCCCCGGACTAACCTTCTAAGCTTCTGTCTGCTCGTTCATACAATGGGAGCCATAAGCGTATTCACCCCACGTGGATCTACCTTTCAGCAGTTCCATGTGGATAGTAGGACGTGGGGCAGCTTTGCCGGGTCCTTGTCTAGCCCCACGTGGCAATCCGCACCAAGGGCACAAGGAAGTTCCTGGGCTTTCCTCACCTGAATGCAGCAATCATTTGATGCAGTCGTTCTTTTCCATGGTTACAAAGTTTGCTTTGGTTTGTTTGATCTTGGACTCCGGGTCCGTGTTAGTGCCAAGTGTTTCACAACTCGACCTGGAGAGAAAAAGAAAAGTCAGAGGAAGAGCCACTTGGCAGGAGATGCACCTCGTTTGAGACACACCACAGAGTGAGTGGGTGGTGTCTTGTCTGCCTCAGAGCCCCAAAGAGAGGGTGGAGAACCTATGTTCCTTGCATCCTTGGCAGATCGGAGCACAGAGAAATGACGGGATTCTGGGGCAGGATTCCACGGGGTGAGGCAAACTGAGAGCCAAGGGAGGGAGCAGGGAAAACTATTTCCATTCCCAGTGCGGGTTTCACACCTGGCCTCCCCCACTTTGCAGGATCGGATGGACCTGGGTTGACAGCCTGCAGAATAATTTTAGGGTCAGCCCCAGGTCAAAGTGGATTTGGGCTTCCAAAAAGCAAGAGAATAAAGGCAGGTGGGCAGAGGGGCTTGATTTAACATAAAGCTGGCTTCAGACCAGCTTGAAAGACCTTTAAAGACCCTCAAAGTGGTTGGAACTTGTGGAGGGGGGTCTTTGCTACTCTGAGTTGACTCAGAGATCTTGGGGGAGGGGGGGGGGCAGGGAGGAGTGGGGCGAAGACCGATGGGCCAAATACAGAGAGTAGCTTATGATCCTTTCATTTTCAGTAATGAAGGTAAGATTTGCTGTAGGTCAGGCCCCAGGTTAGGTGATCTCCATGTGTTGTTCCCTCTGATCCTTACAACTCTGCAGGTGGACCACCTGGGTCCATTTATCTATGACTGCATAAGAAACCAACCCCCCAAAAGTAACATGAAGCTGTAATCATTTTATTGTGCTCAGAGATCCTCTGGGTCAGGATTTGGAAAGAGCACTGAGGGCACTGCTTGTCTCTGGTCTGTGATGCCTGGGGCCTTAGCTGGTGGGTTCCAACACCAATTCTCTGGCACCAACCAGCACCAGTAGTATTCTTTATGATAAACCAGCAAAGTCAGTAAAGTTTTTTCCTGAGTGCTGTGAGTTGATCTAGCAAATTACCAAACTGGGGGGAGGGTGGTGGTGGTATGGGAACCTCAAATTTGTAGTCAGCCAGGCAGAAGTGTGGGTAGATAATGTCAGCCCGTATCAGCACTGAATGGATTATTGGACACCCAGGTGGCAGATAATTGATTGTTGGTGTGGGGGAAAAAACTCCACACAGACTCCCATACGCTTCTAAGGGCCAGCTCTGAGATCTAAACCCAATCTACCTGGATTCAAGGCACTCCTCTATCCACATCATTGCACCTCGATCTCCAAATCCCTAAAGCTTCTGGGTTCCCTGTGCGAATCATCTTCTCCCCCTCCTGCTGTCTGAACCATCATCTGACCTACCACGATCCCTTTGATTCTCTTGTATCATCCGTTAAACCATTTGTTCTCAAACTTCATTTCTGCCTAGGAACAAGGGACAGATGTATTTCTTTGGGGTCCTAGGCTGCGGCTCAGGTGAGGGAGCTCCGGGGACCAGCCACAGAGCTAACACTGACCCCACCCTTTCCTCTCTGCTCTCTAAAGCATGGGAGACAGTCCGGAGTGGGAGCTCGTTATCGGGATAACACAGCCATCCACTTTAAAACACATACAAAGTAAATCCTCAGCCGTGTTGGGTACTTAAATATTTTTCTTAATAATTAGAGAGCAGCCAACTTTGCCACTGGATGAGGCACCATGGTTTGAGGTCACAGTTTAAGGCACTTGGATGTGGTCGACCCACCAGGTCAATGGCTAAATTTTCTTTCTAGAAATCCAATTTGCAACCATCCCCATAATGGTTGTTTTATTGTTCACGCATCTTACATATTTTCCTCCTGAAAACCTGAGGATCTTTTATCATGTACAACATGCCTCTAACCTCCTTCTGTTCACCAATTTTCAGCCCTGCATTCCTGGCCCCTCCCAACTGGGTCATTCCTTTGTCCTATGCCACTTGAAGCCCCTACATCCTTTTTTATTGATTCTAACCCATTTGTTCACATCTTCCAAGGCTAAGAGCCTCCTCAAGAGGCTCCTAATGTGTAAGAAATTTTCAGGAATGTGCTATCTCAGCTGCAGTGACCCAACCCGGGAGACACAATGCCATCCACCGCACTGATGGGCACATTTCAGGAACCAACCATTAGCTTTTAAGCTTCAATGTCTTCCCCAGGGCATCATGGCAGTGCAAGTGGGAAAACACCATTGATTGTTCCAAAGAGGTTTCTCTCAAGATTTCCCAATTTTGCATTTCTCTTAACGCAGTATAGAGCAACAGGTTTGGGAGACAGGCTACCTGGGGTTTGGATCCTAGCGTCTCTACTAATTGGCTGTATGACCTTGGGCACATAGCTTAAACGCCCTGTGTCAATGATGTTACCTACCCTAGAGGATAGTTGGGGGGATTATATGACATAAGACAGGTAACGTACGTAGCACGTAGAGCCTTTCTAAAAATGTTAGCGGGGTGCCTGGGCGGCTCAGTCGGTTGGGCGACTGCCTTCGGCTCAGGTCATGATCCCGGAGTCCCGGGATCGAGTCCTGGGATCGAGTCCCGGGATCGAGTCCCGCGTCGGGCTCCCTGCTTGGCGGGGAGTCTGCTTCTCCCTCTGACCCTCCCCCCTCTCGTGCTCTCTGTCTCTCATTCTCTCGCTCTCAAATAAATAAATAAAATCATAAAAAAAATAAAGGAGCTCTAGCCCATAGAAATGTAGTGCAACCCACAAATGTGAGCCACAAACGCTAGTTGCATATGGAATTTTAACTTTTCTAGTAGCCACACTAAAAAGGAGATGAAATCAATGTTAATCATGTTATTTAACCCAATTTATTTCACCCGATATTATAACCAAATATATAATGATTATTTTATACAACTCAATATTTAACCCAGTATATTGGCCACTGTAGAGAATCGATTGAAAAATATTAGTGTGATCTTTCTACATTATTTTTTCATACTAAGCCTTTGGGTTTTCTTGTTTTGTTTTCGTTGGTTTTTTAGAGAGAGAGAATGCGGACACAAGCAGGGACTGGAGGGAGGGGCAGAGGGAGAAGGAGAGAGAATCTTAAGTAGACTCCATGCCAAGCCCGGAGAAGGTCTCCTGACCCTGAGATCATGACCTGAGCCGAAATCAAGCGTTGGTCACTCAACCAAATGAGCCATGCAGGAGCCCCCATACTAAGTCTTTGAAACCCAATATGCATTTTATGCTTACAGCACATCTTTTTTTTTTCATGGTGGCGTCATTTATTTGCATATTTTCAGCTGCTTCAGTTATTTTGCCATTATGAACAGTGAACATATGGACATCCTTGCACATAAATCGGTCTGTTAATTTCCTTAGAAGTAAAATTTCCAGGTCAAAGAGTAGAGCATTTTTAGACTCTTGATGCATTTTGCAAGTTGCTTTCTAGAAATTTTTCCCTGTTTACATTCCCATCAGCTATGTGTGACTTCCATCAAAAACAAAAGTTTGTTCACTTGAATCATAATAAACAGTGTTTTCAACTTGCCTTAACTTTTTAAACTTTTAATGGCAGTTTTAATTTGCTTTTCTTTGATTACTTGTAGGAATAAACACTTAAATGTTTATTAGCCATCTGTATTTCTTCTGGGAGTTGTTCATTCCATTCCTGGGGTATTAGAACATCATCAATTTTTTCTGTACTTTATATGTGATCTTTATGGAAAATAATTTTCCATTTTATATGGTTTTAAATCGTATTTATACCTATAATATTATAAAAGCTGAAGCTCTTTACAAATTTGCAACTAGTAGATAAATAAGGCCTGGAGATCTAATGCACAGCATGATGATCATAAACGATATTATATTATAAACTGCAAAGTGGCTAAGAGACTTGATCTTAATTATTCCCACCACAAAAAAAATAATTATGTGACGTGATACATTAGGTATGCCTAATGGTGGTAATCATATTGCAAAATGTGTAATAAATGTGTTAAATCAACAGGTTGTGTACCTTGAACTTACACAATGTTATATGTCAGTTAAAAAATATTTTTAAGAGAAAGTGTTTCCAAAAGTACCTACCTGGCCTGAAGGTAATTTCTTTTACTTTTTTTTTTTAAGATTTATTTCTTTATCTCAGGGACAGGGAGAGGGAGAGAGAATCTCAAGCAGACTCCGCACTGAACACACAGCCTGACACAGGGCTCCATCCCACAACCCCGAGATCATGACCTGAGCTGAAACCAAGAGTCAGATGCTTAACCGACTGCGCCACCCAGGTGCCCCTTCTTAACCCTTTTAAAATTAATATTGGTCCAAAACAAAAAGCTAAAGCTTTTCTTTTTTTTTTTTTTGCAGTCAAATCTGTCATTCTCTTTGTGATTTCTTCTGTTGCCCATATTCTTAGACACTCCTGCGCCATCCAAAAGTCACCTAGTTTTCCTACATGTTCTTTTGCTTTTAACTTTTTAATCCCTCGGGAGTTTATTTTGATAAGTGCAATGAAAGAGCGACATTTATTCCCCTACCCAGCCACTCTGGCCATACTCCTGCCAGGACATCTCCATTCACACCAGCCACGTTTGAAGAGCTCAGTCGCCACGTGTGGCCAGTGGCTACCATATTGGATGGCACAAGACTGAAGTTCAGACATTCATTCTCATTTCTCTGGGAATTTGCCATGACTTGCAAGCCCCACAGAGAGCGAATATTTTTAGCAGCTGTTAACAAATTGCAGCCCCCGGCGGCCACCATCCAGCTGGTTGCTCTGCCATATTCCTCTTCTGTATCTGTCCCTTGTCATGACGTCACCTCATCTCTTCCAAGGTGTTGGAGCACTTCTTTGCGCTTCCCACTTGAGGCCTGATATTTAAGGGACTGTTTTGGTTCCATCCTTAGTTTGGAATTCATGTAACCCATGGCAACAGTGAGCCTGAGCTGACTACAGCATCGAATTAAGAGTCTGAAAAAAGCAGTTGGTCGCCGCAAGGAGGATGGCAGGAGGGCCACAAGGCGACCTTGCTTCAGTGAACTTGGTGGCATCGTCGGCCACACACCCTTTCAGGGGCGCGTGACCCCTCCTCAGAGCCTCTGTTAGTGGAATGAAATCCTGAGAGCAGAGTTAAGCTGAGGCCAGGATCTGGGGGTCGAGTCCACATGAGTCCCATGGCTGCAAATGGAGAAACAGTGTTTGCACAGCCACAGCCTACATCACCCACCTGGGTCAGTCTCGCAAAAAATGAGCTCTCGATGGGGTGCCTGGGTGGCTCAGTCGGAAGAACACGTGACTCTTAATCTTGGGAGTCGTGCATTCGAGCCCCATGTTGGGTAAAGAGATTATTTAAATAAATAAATACATAAATAATAAATAAATAAATTTTTTTTTTTTTAAAGAGCTTTTACGATTATGCCTGGAAATGGCTTGAATACTCTCTTTGGGCACAGGACCACTGCACAACTCCAGGAGGCGCCAACCGCATTGTATTCCTTGGAGGCTGGTGTTCCCTAGACTGTGTATTTTCATGAAATACAATGACAAAGGTGCCCCCACTCCCAGTGGTACAACCTGGCATCCCTGTTTGAGGAGGCAGTTGGGGAAAGGAATCAAGAGACCTGGTTTTGATCCCAGCTCCACCATTGACTCGTTTTGTGGCTTGTCTCTGAGGCCATTTCTCATCGTACAGAGTGATTCAGTCAAGCGATTTGGACTTCAAGGGATTCTTCAAGCTCTAGCATGCTCCAGTTCTCAGTGTATATGTATTGTCTATTGGGTCTCTCTTAGTCCATGAGGGTTGCTGGAACAGAATACCACAGACTGGGTGGCTTACAAGCAACAGAAATTTATTTCTCACAGTTCTGGAAGCTGGGAAGTTCAAGAGGTTCAGTGTCCATTGAGGACCTGCTTTTTGGTTCACAGACAGCTCACTCTGACCTCACATGAGGGGAGAATACTGAGGTCTCTTTTCTAAGGGCATTTATCCCATTCATGAGGGCAGGGTCTTCCTTTTTTTAATTTTTTAAAAAGATTTTATTTATTTATTTGAGAGCGAGATCATGAACACGGGGGAGGGTCAGAGGGAGAAACAGACTCCCCACTGAGCATGGAGCTCCACACAGGGTTTGACCCCAGGACCCTGAGATCATGACCTGAGCTAAAGTCAGATGCTTAACTGACTGAGCCACCAAGATGCCCCAGGGCAGAGTCTTTCAAAGGCCTCACCTAATACTATCTGTCACATTGGAAGTTAGGATTTCGACATACGAATTTGCGGGGAACACAAATATTCAGTCTATAGCAGGGTCCTACTGTACAGGAAGATCATTTAGCACCTCGAGAGCATTTACTGCTCATTCCAATAGTTACATGATGGTTTGGGGTTAAATCGATGTATCAGAGTTTACTTGTTATGATTATACAAAATATAGTCATTGCTAAGCCAAGTAGCCCATCATGGCTATGTCTCCTTTCTTATACAAGTTTTTGCTCTGACTGAAGTTTTTAAGTACTTCTTTTTCCTAATAGTCCCCAGTACCCATCTTCCCTGCTCCCCTGTCAGAACAGAAATTGGCCCGCCCAGTTTATTATGTGGCATTTGGAGAAACAGAACCAATAAGAACTGATAGGATATATATATATATGGAGAGAGACAGAGATTGAGAGAGAGAGACAGATTGAGAGAGATTTTGAGAGAGAGAGCTCATGTACGGGAATCGGGATGCAATCCAGAAGCTAGAAGACCACAAAGCAGTCCCTTCAAAATTCTGAAGGCAAATTTATTTTCAACCCAACATTCTACACAGTCAACTTAACTCTCAATTTTTTTTTTTTTTTTGGTATATGACTTCTCTCTCTCTCAGAATTTGTCTCTGTCTCTCTGCCTGTCTCCCTCTCTCTCTCTGCTCTAGTTGCAGAATTTGAAAATGCCATCATGACCCACCTTGAGAGGTTTTCCTCCTGCTGGGCATGTAGTAGGCTCTTGTAATCTGGAAACTCAATTCTCTCAATTCCTGAACCATTCTTGGAATGCTCAAATTCTTGAGCGTTTTCTTGAATTATTTCCATGGTAATTTTCTGTTTTCTCACTTCTTTGTGCAATTAATCTGATCTGGCTGATTACACCTTGTGTACATGTATCCTCTAATTTTTTTTTTAATTTCTTCTGTTTACTTGCTTTGTATTTTTTTTTCTGGCAGATTTCCTCCATTTTATCTCTCAATCCATTGGTTGAATTTTTATTTCAGCTGCAAAATACTTTTAATAGTATATTGTTCTTATTTTAGGGACCCAATATTGTCCTCTTACTTCTCCGAAGAAAGTAATTATGGGTTTAAATTTTTCGTTATTCCATTCTCTGGATTGTCTTTGTTTCCTTCCAAACTTCACAACACCTTTGTTGGGTTTTGGTCTTTGCTTTCATATTGGACAAGAGCTAGTTGAGATCCTGTGACAGGGCTGGCCAGTGAGCCATGAGGAAGGCAGCTCAGACCTGCTAGGGCAGCTTTTCCTCTCTGGGTAAGAAGACAGTGTGGTCTGCTCAACTCTTCTCACCTTCCTGCTTTTGTTTAGATGATATGCCTGAAGCCAGAGAAGTGAAAAGATGGTAGGTAGTTCTCAAAACTGTGGTCCGGTATCCTCAGGAACTTTCAGGGCTGTAATGGGATCAAAACTCTGTTAATAATAACACTAAGACATTATTTCCCTTGTTCTAATTTTTTTCATGAATGTATAGTCACAGCTTGCCTGCCTGGAGTCTGTCTTTCCCTCTTGGCCTCGTCTGCTTTGCTTCCTATCATGAGTCACACTGATGACACAGATGTGGTTAACAACACAGAGCAGAGGGGGGTGCACAGTTTTCTTCTCTTACTTTGGTGAACTTTATTTGTTTATTTTAAGTAGGCTCCATGCCCAGCATGGAGCCCAACACGGGGCTTGAACTCATGACCCTGAGATCATGACCTGAGCTGAGATCGAGAGTCAGAAACTTAACCGCATGAGCCCCCTAGGCACTCCTTCAGTGAACTTTATTCAGTAAAGCCTACACGGTGCTGGCTTCAGTGAGGGGAAGCAGCGGGGGGGGGGGGGGGGGGGGGAATCATCCTGTTGACGGTTTTGGTGCAGGTTGAGATTGTAGTGACCTGAACATTCTAGGCCTTTTTTGTGAGATCAGCTGTTTTTGTGCACTTGGTATTCTGAACCTGTGGGCCAGACTTTACATTTATCTTGATTAAATTTCAAATGTTAGATTTCATCCATTATTCCAGCCTGTCAAGATATTTTCCAGTCTTAATTCAATCTCCTGGGATAGGTTTATCCCTCTGAGCTTCTGATAAGCCACCCTCTCAGCACGCAGCTTGGACAGTGCCAGACAGAATGCGACAAGGACTGTGACAGGCGCTTGGGCGCTCACTATCGCCGCTCTGTTCAGATGAAGAAAGAACAGAGGGTGGAAGGAGGCCTAATCAAGAATTTGGTATTTAAAGGATAAACTCTCGGATCCTTTTTCCTTGTACTTCTGGCTTTCAGTCCTAGGACTCAGTTTCTGGACGTGCTCCCCAAAGACTGGGGACCAGAGATGGGACTTCCAAAGGAAAGTCCCCGATGTAACTTTCTGAGAAGGCCCAGATATATTACACAAAGAAGAGGTGGCTTTCTGGTCACTCTTTCTGACTTCCTTTTCTACCCCCTGGAGCCCACAACAAAGAGGACCAGGATGGGGGGCCTTCTGAGGTGCGTTAGAGAGTGTACCAGAAATCAGCCACCTAATTGTCCAAGTAGGGTAACTGAGGGGCCGTGAAATTAAGTTCCTGGCCTTTTCCACCCTGGAGCAGGGCGACAGAACCAGGACGGGAGCCCCCAGCCCTTCGCTCCTCACTGAGCCATCTCAGTCAGGTGACCATGATATATATGCCTGCTACCACTTCCTAGAGAACAAATGTGCATCTAAAGTCTGGGAGAAAACATTGATTTCTTTTTAAAATATGCTAGGATAGGGGTGCTTGGGTGGCTCAGTCTATTAAGCGTCTGCCCTCAGCTCAGGTCATGATCCTGGGGTCCTGGGATTGAGCCCCACATCGGGCTCCTGCTCAGTGGGGCGTATGCTTCTCTCTCTCCCTCTGCCCCTCTCCCTGCTCACATGCTCTCACACTCTCTCTCTTTCAAATAAAAAAATAAACTCTTTTAAAAATATGCAGGGATAGATTATGGCATGGAATGCAAAAATCACTTGGATTTTCAAGATGAAACAGGAGGATTCAAAGAAATGTGCATATACTAGTTACTTGGGCCATAGATGCCAAGTCTCCCCAACAACACAAAAATAGATTATCTTATCTCATGAAACAGTTTTGAAGCAGAGAAATAAGACTTCACGAAGACATAATGAATATAACAGCACTGCTTATAGAGATAGGCCTATGGGAAGTGCGGGTGGGGCTACCATCATTGTTTCCCTAATGCTGTATTATTATTATTATTAGCAGCTATATGTAGAGTGTGATCAGTGCTCAGAACAGAAAAGAAAATGTTTTTTTCCGGGTTGCCTGCGTGGCTCAGCCAGTTAAGCGTCCGACTCTTGATTTTGGCTTTGGGTCATGATCTCAAGGTTGTGACATTGAGCCCTGTGTCAGGCTCTGGGCTCAGCAGGGAGTCTGCTTGAGATTCTCTCTCTCCCCCTCCCTCTGCCCCTCTCCCTGCTTGCACACACACTCTCTCTCTCTCTCAAATAAATAAATAACTCTCTAAAAAAAAGAAAATGCTTTCTTGCAGGTGAGAAGCTTTGTAAGGTGGCTGGCATGCCCCTGAGTCCTCTCTGTGATACACGGGCTCATTCATTTCACTCTGTGAGGACATCGTTCAATCCTTTGCAAAATTCCCAGGGGGCAATAAAGCTACATGATTGAGACTCATTTCCCCTGGCTGTGGGCTGACTTTATTACCTGTAATTAACGGTGAGTAACTCGGTGGATGGTATCCCTTTGTAGGCACGGATTTCTGACCAAGGAACATCTTTCAGCTCAGAGCATTGTTCAGTTGAATGTTGCTGTGGGACGGCAGCCGTTTACTCCCCACGATGTTTTCCCAGAGAAATGTGACGTGGCTCTGTGACACAGTGGGTTTTTCATAGCTACACCATCTTTTCTTATTCTTATTTGAAAAAGAGAAAAGACAGACCCTCACCATCTGTATAACATTTCCCGTGAATATGCTAGAACGTCAGAAGGGAGACCGATGCCGGAAGTCTTGGCAGGGTGGAGGCCCCTTCCGACTGTGTAATTTCTGTTTTAATCTGATGATGTGGTAGAAAGTAGATTTGCCTTGAAGAACCAAACATCAGGGACACCTGGGTGGCTCAGTCGGTTAAGCATCTGCCTTCGGCTCAGGTCATGATCCCAGGGTCCTGGGATCAACTCCCGCATCCTGGGATCGAGTCCCGCATCGGGCTCCCTGCTCACCAGGAAGCCTGCTTCTCCCTCTGCCTGTTGCTCCCCCTGCTTGTGCACGCTCTCTCTCTCTGACAAATAAAAGCTTTATTAAAAAAAAAAAAGAACCAAAAATCATCAAGATTTTGCTGAACACTCCGATCGTGTGCATCAGTGGTTACAAAACAGATCGGTCCTTGAATAAAAAGTCCATGGGTTTTAGAGTAAATGCATTCCCTGTATCCTCCCCAATCAGTACCTTGGTGCCTGTCTGTTTCACAATGCAGATGTATGTAGAGAACATTTATTGGGTCTGCCTGCCTAGGATCCACCCCTTCTTTTTCAGCTAAAACACCTCAGATTTCTTTTGGGGATGCACCCCTCTCCAGGGCTGATAGTCAAAGTGTATAGCAACTAGAATGGCAGGGATATTCCCACACCCAAGCAGTCAGAATGGATGCTGACTATGACAGCAGCTGAACCCAGAGTCGCTCATCAGATACTCTTTTGACGGGTCCTGAAATCAAGATGCCCCGCCCTTCTCCAAGGGCCAAGCATGGACCAAACTAGGCCAGACAGACTCTCTGTCCCGAGAATTTGCAGAGTGATCAATGACACAGAAAACATTTGGCACAGGTGGGTCCCAAATGTTGCCTGGCAATGCCAGCCTCTGGAGTGCCCTGCTTCCTGTCCTTTCTAAGACCTCCTTGTTGGGCTTGTTCTTTGTTCTCTCAGCTACCACCATATCCATCCAATGAATGGTATTATTTACTTAGGTACTTATTTATTTTTATTTTTATTTATTCATTTATTTTTAAAGATTTTATTTATTTATTTTGACAGAGAGAGAGAGACACAGTGAGAGAGGGAACACAAGCAGGGGGAGTGGGAGAGGGAGAAGCAGGCTTCCCGCTGAGCAGGGAGCCCGACATGGGGCTCGATCCCAGGACCCTGAGATCATGATCTGAGCTGAAGGCAGACACTTAACGACTGAGCCACCCAGGCACCCCAGGTACTTATTTATTTATTGCTTACATTCCCCAGAATTCATTTCTCTTGCTTACCATCAAGGAACTCTAAGACAGGAATTCAGAAAATAAGACATTAAAACAAATTTTCTGCCATGGGAATCCTGTTTCCCTGGCCCATTTTATTATAAAATTGTAAAAATGATCCCATAGAAGGAAAAAATACTTCAAGAGAATAAGGAGGAAATAATGATAAAAATGGAATTAAGAAAAGCAGGGTGGTGGGGGCGGGGAAGGCCTCTGTTTACTCACTGGTGTGGCAAAGGGCTTGACCCAGGTACAGCAGTAGCACCAAGCTTAAAGAAATTAAAGTAGCTTTCTACTTCTAGAATTGCCCTTTGACCCTGAGTCATGAAATCTTCCAGAGCATGTTTCTTGCACTCTAATGCATATATGATCACCTGCAGGATCTCATAAAAATGCAGTCTGATTCTACATTTCCAACAAGCTCCCAGTGATGCCGTTGTTGCTGGTCCAAGGGCCACACTTTGGGCATCAAGGATCTGGGTTAGAAGATTCCTTTGCAGTCCAGCTTTCCCAGATTCCCCACTTCGGGGTCCCACCTGAAGTCATGCCACCCCTCGCCAGCAGGCGTCACCAGTGCACTCTAAGAGTCCCCACTGGACTGATTGCCAGTTAGGGACCAGTTGATAGGTTCCAAAAGGACTCACACAAAGTAATTTTAACAATCTCCAAAGTAAGCATATTCCATAGTATTTGGTGATGGTTTGAACCCCCAAGCAAAACGACCAGTGAGGGGAATCCTCGGTAAGTGTTTTTATAAACCATTTAATTCTCTTTTTTATTTTCAAATCATCTGTCCATGCCTCACTGTGGAAATTTGGCTCTCCACATTTTGTAATTGGGAAGTTAGAGGTGGTTAAGTAAAGCTTGCAGCAGTTCGATTTTTAGAGGGCTTTCTCATGCATTATCGTGTTGCTAGAAGAATCTTTACTACTGTTATCTCCAATTCACAGATGGGAAAACAAAGGCACAGAGGGGAGAATTTAGTGACTTGTCCAGTGCAACAAAGATAGGGAGGGACAGAAATGAGATCGAACCTTGAGTTTCTCAATTCCTCACTTTACCCTACTGCATGCAGATGAACAAGAGAAAAGACTAGCAGTGTTGTCTTCTGCATTAAACTTTGTTCTTCTCAACAAGATTGAAAGTTAACTAATCTTTATCAGGAACCAGAACCCATGGTTCTGGGCATAAATTCTCCCCAAATAGAATGATGCACTTTGGATACAGTTATCTGGGATTGCAAGGTTTCTATAAATATTGTGTTTATTCACCATAACCAAGAAGTCCCTGTCCCACATATGGTATCAGCGCTCCTTCTGAAAAATTTGTGAGGAGGTTAGACATTAGTGAAGAGATAACATTTTGAGTATGTTTAAATTAAAGCAAAGGCTTTTTTTTACCCTTGAGAGTGAGGGGAGAGGAGTTGATGTCTCTCGTCTTGGAGAACCTCCCACAGGTTTTGCAGCCATGGTAAACTCTGAGGGCTACTCTGATCCTCCCCCTCCACTCCACTGGGCCCCAAATCTGGCACAAAGCCATTGCTGTCCCTGGCCTGGCCACGTGGAACAGATTCTTGAGCACCAAATCCACCAAGCTCCTGTGGGTGACTGCCAAAGCCCCCTCTGGCTCCAGGAACCTCAGGATCACTGATTACTTCAAGCATTTTGCAAAATGGTTTCTGTAGGATGTTAATATGGAAAATTAGGAAGAAAAATGCTTCTGTGGTCAAGCAAATTTGAGCAATGCATGTTTTTTCTTCTAAAGATTTTATTTTGGGGACGCCTGGGTGGCTCAGTTGGTTAAGCATCTGCCTTGGCTCAGGTTATGATCCCAGCATCCTGGGAGGGAGCCCCGCATCACATCGGACTCCCTGCTCAGTGGGAAGCCTGCTTCCTCTCCTACTCCCCCTGCTTGTGTTCCCTCTCTCGCTGTCTCTCTGTCAAATAAATAAATAAAATCTTTAAAAAAAAAAGATTTTATTTTTAAGTAATCTCTACACCAACGTGGGGCTCGAACTCACAACCCTGAGATCAAGAGTCACATGCTCCACTGAGCCAGCCAGGCACCCTGAGCAATGCCTGTTTAAATGGAGTTACACACGTTTCTTTTTCAGCAGGGCTTCTTGGAGGTGTTCATGTGCTGGGTGAATCTTCCAGAATGGGGCATGCACCCTGCTTCCCAGGTAGGAGATGAAGGAAGCGTTTGTTCCTGCAACATCAGAAGCTTACAGAACACTCGTTGAAAATCCTGATTCCCTTCATCTTCCCATACAGGCTGGGCCAGCTTCATGGGGGTGGGGGGGGCAACCTGCACAGCTGCCCGGGGCCCCACATTTGGTTTAATGCTCTGCCGTCTTGAGATTCTTAGTAAGTGTCGAACAAGGGCTCTGTATTTCGGTTTTACATTCAGCCCCACAAAGGTGTAGCTGGTCCCGCCTGTGAATGCCCCGGGGGAGGCGCTGGGCGGGGAGGGGGGGGGCCAGGAGGAGCTGGGTCTTGGCCTCAATGTTCCGGATGCTTTCCGCTTTTTTCTCCCCGCCATTTTCCTCTCTCCTCTTTCCGCCTGTGCTGGCCCTCTCCTCCCCTATCTCTGCTGCTTGCAGTCTTGTCCCTCCCCTTCTCCTTCTGCCTCCCTTTTTACCCTTTCTCTTCTACCCACGGACAGAAGATCCTTTCTCCAGCCCAGGTTTATCAATCAAGGCAGCCATGTTCTCTGTTTCCTTGGTTCCCTTTGTGCTTTTAATCATGGGAAGTGCCGTATACTTTAGCAAGTGTTCGAGGCTGGGAGGGCAGTCAGTTACACCGAACTGTGCTGTTGAGATAGCGCCCGGGTGGCTCAGTCCGTTGAGCGCCCGACTTTTGATTTCGGCTCAGGTCATGATCTCAGGGTCCTGAGATCAAGCCCCCTGGGCTCCGTGCTCAGCGGGGAGTCTG
Source organism: Callorhinus ursinus (assembly GCF_003265705.2). Lineage (NCBI taxonomy): Eukaryota > Metazoa > Chordata > Mammalia > Carnivora > Otariidae > Callorhinus > Callorhinus ursinus. Next base: position 5,543,076 of record NW_027397063.1, read on the forward strand.
CTTGAGATTCTCTTCCTCTGCACCCCCCCCCCCCACCAATTGCATGCGCACTCTCTCTCCAAAATAAATAAATAGATCTTAAGAAAGAAGAAAGGAGGCTGGCACGCCAGCCCTGCTCTGACCACCGCTGCATCCTCGAGTTCCCGTCTGGCGTTCAGGGAGGCAAGGACAGAAGAGTCAAAAGCAGGAAGGGAAAGCCCTGCGGCCATAATTAAAGCAGCGCTTTCCAGGACTAACAGCCTCTTTGTCTAAACTTCTAAAATCAATGGTTTGAAGTGAAATGTTGGAGTTAGCCTCTTCTTACCGTTAAAGGGAAGGGTTGGTGTGGTGCTCCTCAGCTCACGGAGGGAAGAATCAGAACCGAAGATGACAATAGCTTCTCTCACCAACAACCGGAGAGGACTTGCTTTTCATAACAAGGCAAACTTCCATGCCTGGCTTGCAGAGCCCTCGAAGACCACTCATCCACCCCATCCTGCTGCCACCTTTCTTCCCTACCTTCCATTCTTGTCAAGGCTCCTTCTGTGGCAAGTAATGTAAACTCAACTCGAACCACTGTAAGGAAAAAAGACATATTGTTACCTCATAACTGAGAAATATTGCTTAAGCTGAGCAATAAAGCAACAAAAGGGTGTGAATGGCTTCAGGTATAGCTGGATTCAGGAGTCGAAATGATACCGCCTAGATCTCTCCCTTGCTCCATCTTTATCTGTGATCCCCGCTTTCCTTGAGAGCACATTCTGGTCTAGATCTCTCCACGTGGAGGCCAGGACCATCCCCAAATGGCTGTCTCTGGGGCTTGTGATCTCTAGAGAATGTCATTCCCCCAAGGCTTCCATAGCACAACTGAAGGAGAGATTTGGATTGGCCAAAGGCTATGATCATATCGGATGAGCCCACCCCTCAGTTAATTCAGTGACGGAGAGAATGGAATGCACTGGGGAGGGTCATGTGCCCACCCATGTGATGGTCCTGGAGGGAAGGATGGGCTCTTGTCCAATTGCAGAGGATGGGTTCTCTTTAAGAAAGAGCGTTCCTCGTGCTAGAGGAAGGAGAGGAAGATGTGTCACACAGACAAAAAATGACAACTCTGGGTAACTACCTCTTCTCGGTTTTGTTCCTTGACTCCTCCCCTCCTCCCATACTTTGCTTACCTCTGCTTCAGGGTCTTTGGCTAAACTCACCTCCCTTCCTCCACTTTACCAAAGCTGTTCAGACCTTCAAGGCTGAACCCACGGTGAATGCTCAAAAAGTACTTTATGGACTCCTGGGGGCGGTTGGAACATCGACGTGGTTTCATGAAGAAGGCAGATCTTTTGTTGCTTTGAAATGAGTTGGTTCTACTCTAGCTACTTATTTTCATCACTCTCATGTGAGACTCTATGCTGGTCAAGGCTTTTTAGCTAAAAGGATCCGATAGACAAATGAATTTGTATAAAGGAAGGGGGTAGGCTAGAAGCTGCTAAGGACACCTCGTAGAAGCAAAGAACAGCTGAGCCTCAGGGGAATCTGGAAGCCATCAGGAGATAGAAGGAGACTCAGTCCTTCTAGTGCCCTGGAGAGAGAAATGGTCTCCAGCCCCGGTATTTGTCTGTCTACATGGCTCTCTGGTTTTCCTCAGCAGATTGCTATTGTCTGGTGACTCATCACTGCGCTCTGTGGGGAAGACGACTGCCCCAGCCTGGTATCATCACCTTTTAGAATACACTCTCTGGGTCTCTTTGTTCAGCTTTCTGAGAAGGAGAGAATACATTTGGTCACTGACCAGCAAGTGTATTGGCTCTCCTTGGGCGTTCCCCATCTGTCCATATAGGGTTATACAGCACATGTATGGTTGCCTAGGCCATCGGTAGGAGCAGGTCTCCAAGGAGGGGCTGTGGCCTGGGCAAGCACCCCAAAACATGCCTCTTGTGCATACATACAGCAGCTGTTCCATAGGTTAATTAGCTAAAAGGAAGAGAAGTTCAATGATGCATGCAAGGTCTCCCAGCCAGGGAGAGGTCAAGGATGGCCTGGGACCCAGGCGTCTGCCCCAGGTGCTACTTTTTCACCCCTCTAAGGAAGAAGGGCTGCCCAAAGCCCTAAGCATGAATTCGTTCTCTGAAGGAGCAAGCCTTTGGGAAAGGAGTCTAGGAGACAGGTTGGACTTTGGTCAACCCCACAGAAAGCACTGAATGTAGGTGCCCACATGGAGGGGAATGGAGTAAGACCCTCAGATTTGACTAGAATGGCCTTGGTGACCTTCAGGGAATCAGGTTTGGGGGTGCTAGAAACTGATGCTGGAGTTAAAGGAGAGGTGAAGAAAGGAAGGGAGGAACGGATTATCAGAAATAACAAATGGTGGAATCTTGGTCCATGCTCTGGCTCATGGACTGTGCCCTAGGCCCTACCACGTTATAAGAAATTCTGGAATAGCGCACGGTCCAGCAGTTAAGTTAAAGTGAGTGGAAGGACTTGCTTCTTAGATAAGCATTAAGTTCTCAGATGCAAGTATACTTCAGAGAAACTAGGAAGTGTGTGCTAAATAGGATCTGGGTTGAAAAGGTGCACTTAATAGAATAAAGTTCAAGAAGACAGCTCTATTGAGGGATTATTGTTAATACGGGCAAGGCCTTTTCCCAAATTATAGGAAAATATCTTATTTCTTGTTTTATTAATGCATTTTGCCCTCCAGAACTCTTCATCAATTAGGAATGTTCTTGGGGTGCCTGGGTGGTCAGTTAGTTATGCGACTGCCTTCGGCTCCAGTCATGATCCCAGGGTCCTGGGATCAAGTCCTGCCCTCATCAGCAGGGAGCCTGCTTCTCCCTCTGCCCCTCCCCCTGCCTGTGCTCTTTCTCACTCACTCTCTCTCAAATAAATAAATAAATAAATAATCTTTTTTTAAATTTTATTTTATTATGGTATGTTAATCACCATACGTTACATCATTAGTTTTTGATGTAGTGTTCCATGATTCATTGTTTGCATATAACACCCAGTGCTCCATTCAATACATGCCCTCTTTAATACCCATCACCAGGCTAACCCATCCCCCCACCCCCCTCCCCTCTTAGACCCTCAGTTTGTTTCTCAGAGTCAATAGTCTCTCATGCTTCATCTTCCCCTCTGATTTCCCCCCCTTCATTTTTCCCTTCCTACTATCTTCTTTTTTTTTTTTTTTAACATACAATGTACTGTTTCAGGGGTACAGGCCTGTGATTCATCAGTCTTTCACAATTCATGTGCTCACCATAGCACATACCCTCCCCAATGTCTATCACCCAGCCACCCCATCCCTCCCACCCCCACCACTCCAGCAGCTCTCGGTTTGTTTCCTGAGATTAAGAATTCCTCATATCAGTGAGATCATATGATACTTGTCTTTCTCTGATTGACTTATTTCGCTTAGCATAATACCCTGTAGTTCCATCCACATCATTGCAAATGGCAAGATTTCATTTTTTTTTAAGATTTTATTTATTTATTTGACTGAGAGACACACAGTGAGAAAGGGAACACAAGCAGTGGAGCGGGAGAGGGAGAAGCAGGCTTCCCGTGGAGCAGAGAGCCCGATATGGGGCTCGATCCCAAGACCCTGAGATCATGATCTGAGCTGAAGGCAGATGCTTAACGACTGAGCCACCCAGGTGCCCCAAGATTTCATTTTTTTGATGGCTGCATAATATTCCGTTGTGCATATACACCACATCTTCTTTATCCATTCATCTGTTGATGGACATCTTGGCTCTTTCCATAGTTTGGCTATTGTGGACGTTGCTGCTATAAACATTGGGGTGCAGGTGCCCCTTCAGATCACTACATTTGTATATTTGGGGTAAATACCCAGTAGTGCAATTGCTGGGTCGTAGGGTAGCTCTATTTTCAACTCTTTGAGGAACCTCCATACTGTTTTCCAGAGTGGCTGCACCAGCTTGCATTCCCACCAACAGTGTAGGAGGGTTCCCCTTTCTCCGCATCCTTGCCAACATTTGCTGTTTCCTGACTTGTTAATTTTAGCCATTCTGACTGGTGTGAGGGTATCTCACTGAGGTTTTGATTGGGATTTCCCTGATGCCGAGTGATGTTGAGCACTTTTTCATGTGTCTGTTGGCCATTTGGATGTCTTCTTTGGGAAGATGTCTGTTCATGTCTTCTGCCCATTTCTTGATTGGATTATTTGTTCTTTGGGGGTTGAGTTTGATAAGCTCTTTATAGATTTTGGATACTAGCCCTTTATTTGATATGTCATTTGCAAATATCTTCTCCCATTCTGTCGGTTGTCCTTTGGTTTTGTCAACTGTTTCCTTTGCTGTGCAAAAGCTTTTTATCTTGATGAAGTCCCAATAGTTCATTTTTGCCCTTGCTTCCCTTGCCTTTGGCGATATTTCTAGGAAGAAGTTGCTGCTGCTGAGGTCGAAGAGGTTGCTGCCTGTGTTCTCCTTTAGGATTTTGATGGATTCTTGTCTCACATTTAGGTTTTTCATTCATTTTGAGTCTATTTTTGTGTGTGCTGTAAGGAAATGGTCCAGTTTCATTCTTCTGCATGTGGCTGTCCAATTTTCCCAACACCATTTGTTGAAGAGACTGTCTTTTTTCCATTGGACATTCTTTCCTGCTTTGTCGAAGATTAGTTGACCATAGAGTTGAGGGTCCATTTCTGGGCTCTCTATTCTGTTCCATTGATCTATGTGTCTGTTTTTGTGCCAGTACCATACTGTCTTGATGATGACAGCTTTGTAATAGAGCTTGAAGTCCGGAATTGTGATGCCACCAGCTTTGCTTTTCTTTTTCAGCATTCCTCTGGCTAGTCGGGGTGTTTTCTGGTTCTACACAAATTTTAGGATTATTTGTTCCATTTCTTTGAAAAAAGTTGTTGGTATTTTGATAAGGATTGCATTAAATGTGTAGGTTGCTCTAGGTAGCATTGACATTTTCACACTATTTGTTCTTCCAATCCATGAGCATGGAACGTTTTTCCATTTCTTTGTGTCTTCCTCAATTTCTTTCATGAGTATCTTATAGTTTTCTGAGTACAGATTCTTTGCCTCTTTGGTTAGATTTATTCCTAGGTATCTTACGGTTTGGGGTGCAATTGTAAATGGGATTGACTCCTTAATTTCTCTTTCTTTTGTCTTGTTGTTGGTGTATAGAAATGCAACTGATTTCTCTGCATTGATTTTGTATCTTGCCACATTACTGAATTCCTGTATGAGTTCTAGCAGTTTTGGGGTGGAGTCTTTTGGGTTTTCCACATAAAGTATCATATCATCTGCAAAGAGTGAGAGTTTGACTTCCTCTTTGCCGATTTGGATGCCTTTGATTTCTTTTTGTTGTCTGATTGCTGTGGCTAGGACTTCTAATACTATGTTGAATAGCAGTGGTGATAGTGGACATCCCTGCCGCGTTCCTGACCTAAGGGGGAAAGCTTTCAGTTTTTCCCCATTGAGAATGATATTCGTTGTGGGTTTTTCATAGATGGCTTTTATGATATTGAGGTATGTACCCTCTATCCCTACACTCTGAAGAGTTTTAATCAAGAAAGGATGCTGTACTTTGTCAAATGCTTTTTCTGCATCTATTGAGAAGATCATATGGTTCTTGTTCTTTCTTTTATTAATGTATTGTATCACATTGATTGATTTGTGGATGTTGAACCAACCTTGCAGCCCAGAAATAAATCCCACTTGGTTGTGGTGAATAATCCTTTTAATGTACTGTTGGATCCTATTGTCTAGTATTTTGGTGAGAATTTTTGCATCCATGTTTATCAGGGATATTGGTCTGTAGTTCTCCTTTTTGATGGGGTCTTTGTCTGATTTTAGAATCAACATAATGCAGGCCTCATAAAAGGAGTTTGGAAGTTTTCCTTCCATTTCTATTTTTTTGGAACAGTTTCAGAAGAATAGGTATTAATTCTTCTTTAAATGTTTGGTAGAATTCCCCTGGGAAGCCATCTGGCCCTGGGCTCTTGTTTTTTGGGAGATTTTTGACGACTGCTTCAATTTCCTTAGTGGTTATGGGTCTGTTCAGGTTCTCTATTTCTTCCTGTTTCAGTTTTGGTAGTTTATACATCTCTAGGATTGCATCTATTTCTTCCAGATTATCTAATTTTCTGGCATATAGTTGCTCATAATATGTTCTTGTAATTGTTTGTACTTCTTTGGTGGGTTGGTTGTGATCTGTCCTCTTTCATTCGTGATTTTATTTATTTGGGTCGTTTCTCTTTTCTTTTTGATAAGTCTGGCCAAGGGTTATCAATCTTATCAATTCTTTCAAAGAACCAGCTCCTAGTTTCATTGATCTGTTCTACTGTTCTTTTGGTTTCTATTTCACTGATTTCTGCTCTGATCTTTATTATTTCTCTTCTCCTGCTGGGTTAGGCTTTATTTGCTGTTTTTTCTCCAGCTCCTTTAGGTGTAGGGTTAGGTTGTGTATTTGAGACCTTTCTTGTTTCTTCAGAAAGGCTTGTATTGCCATATACTTTCCTCTTAGGGCTGCCTTTGCTGCATCCCAAAGATTCTGAACAGTTGTGTTTTCATTTTCCTTTGTTTCCATGAATTTTTTAAATTCATCTTTAATTTCCTGGTTGACCCATTCATTCTTTAGTAGGATGCTCTTTAGCCTCCATGTATTTGAGTTCTTTCCAACTTTCCTCTTGTGATTGAGTTCTAGTTTCAAAGCATTGTGGTCGGAAAATATGCAGGGAATGATCCCAATCTTTTGGTACCGGTTGAGACCTGATTTGTCACCTAGGATGTGATCTATTCTGGAGAATGTTCCCTGGGCATTAGAGAAGAATGTGTATTCTGTTGCTTTGGGATGGAATGTTCTGACTATATCTGTGAAGTCCATTTGGTCCAGTGTGTCATGTAAAGTCTTTATTTCCTTGTTGATCTTTTGCTTAGATGATCTGTCCATTTCAGTGAGGGGGGTGTTAAAGTCCCCTACTATTACTGTATTTTTGTTGATGTGTTTCTTTGATTTTGTTATTAATTGGCTTATATAATTGGCTACTCCCATGTTAGGGGCATAGATATTTACAGTTGTTAGATCTTCTTGTTGGATAGACCCTTTAAGTAGGATACAGTGTCCTTCCTCATCTCTTATTATAATCTTTGGTTTAAAATCTAATTTGTCTGATGTAGGGATTGCCACCCCAGCTTTCTTTTGATGTCTATTAGTGTGGTAAATGGTTCTCCACCCCCTCGCTTTCAATCTGGAGGTGTCTTTGGGTCTAAAATGAGTCTCTTGCAGGCAGCATATCGATGGGTCTTGTTTTTTTATCCAATCTGATACCCTGTATCTTTTAATTGGGGCATTTAGCCCATTTACATTCAGGGTAACTATTGAAAGATATGAATTTAGTGCCATAATAAATAATCTTAAATTAAAAAAAAAAAAAGAATGTTCTTAGCTGCTCATAATAGAAAATCTAACTAAAACCAGTTTAGGTAATACAATGTGTCTCAGCAAAAAGGCTAGAAGTAGGCATTTCCAGGGATGGCTCAAGTATCAGCCATATTATCCAGGATCCAGACTGTATTTTTCTTTCTTTCTTTAGGATTTTACTTATTTGAGAGAGAGAGAGAGAAAGAGAGAGAGTGAGTGAGTGAGAGAGAGAGCACAAGCAAGAGAGAGAGAGAGAGAAAGTGAGCGGTGGGGAGGGTCAGAGGGAGAGGAAGAAGCAGACCTCTCACTGAGCAGAGAGCCCAACTCGGGGCTCCATCCCAGGACCCTGGGATCATGACCTGAGCCGAACGCAGAAACTTAATCAACTGAACCACCCAGGTGCCCCCGACTATATTTTTCATTTCACCTGATTTTTCATTCCTTTAACTGTTACCTCATGTTTTCAAGATGACTCTGGAAGAAAGGGAAAGAGTGGCACCAATAAACCCCCTTCTTGCACTTGTCCCTTTTTATCAAGAAACAAATTATCTTTTTCAGAAGTACCCCCACAGATTTGCTGCAAGAGAAGCTGGAAATGTAAATATCCATCAAAATGGAATGTGATAGATATCCTTGACATGCTCAGCTCAATCATGATCCACCCCCTGGGGATATGCCAGGGTTGGACCTATTCCACCTGAGTAAAATCTGTGTTCCATCAATATGGACGAAAGAGTGAAGGACACTGAGAGTAACTTTTACAAGTTCTACCCTCTACTAGGGATACTGTTTTAATAGTAAGCCTCCTCACCGTGAAGACAAATAATGCTGAAGGCTTTGCACCAATGGTAGATCATGTGCCTAAATTAAAATGACTACAATATTTGGAATAAGATACATTTTAGCAGAAATTACCTGGGAATACATCAAAACTCCTACTTGCCACTTAAGTAGCTTGGGTTTGCAAATACAGTGCTCTTTAGTGAAGGAGTGATTTTATTATTTTTTTTTAAGATTCATTTATTTTTAGAGAGAGAGAGTGTGTGCAGGGGTGGGAGGGGAGGGGCAGAGGGAGAGGGAGAGAATCTCCAGCAGACTCGCCACTGAGCACAGAGCCTGTCACAGGGTGATCCCACCATCCTGAGATCGTGTCCTGAGCTGAAACCAGGAGTCCAATGCCCAACCAACTGTGCCACCCAGTCATACCAGTGAAGGAGAAATTTTTTTAAATGACATTTCTTATGCTTGGTTTATATAAAGAAGCTCCATCTGTTACAAATGTGTAATTACTTGTATAACATGTCACAATGTCACCACCATTGGTTTCTTTAAGAATGAGTGTTACCCATATCCAGGAACACCAATTACTTGGTGATTCTCCTGGATGTGGGTTGTTGTACTGGGCTTGAATTCTTTTCTTCTCATTTTATATATTTATGTATTTATTTATTTATAAAGATTTATTTATTTTAGAGAGAGACAGTGTGCACACATGCACACGAGTAGGAGGGGAGGGGCAGAGGGAGAGAATCTTCAAGCAGATTCCCCGCTGGGCTTGGAGCCTGATTCGGGGCTCAATCCCAGGACCCATGAGATTATGACCCGAGTCAAAACCAAGAGGCCAATGCTTAACCGATGGGACCACTTAGGCACCACTCTTCTCATTTTAAAATTTATATTCACTACTAGGGTTAAAATAAAATAAAAATAAAAATAGATTAAGTTCATGTTCAGTGCATTGCAAAGTATGTGTAATTGAGAGATTCATTTATTTGGGGTTTAATAAAAGGTTATCTGATTTGTTGACATTAAAAACAAAAGAGAGTTAATTTAGAAGCCATTTTTAAATAATTGAATATTATTCAAAATCTAGCAGTTGTCCAAATAGATGCACACAGGGGCTGGAGGCCTGGTGGGGGTCTCTGCGTGCTGGCGGGCTTGTGACATGTCCAATGACTGTAACTTGAAGGGATTCAGGCTGAGTGTGGTCAGATCTTCTGCTTTTTCTTTTTTCTTTCTATCTATCTTTCTTTCTTTCTTTCTTTCTTTCTTTCTTTCTTTTTTGGATCTTCTGCTTTTTCCAGAAAAAAACAGAAATCTGGAATTTGGGGGAAATCCCAATTTTAAGAATATTGGCAATAAAACCTCAAAATTTTAAAACACTGAGGGCCAAAACAAACCAGATATATGGGCCTGATTGAGTGGGAGGGCTGCCACTTTCAACCTTGAAATAAGCCCTCATTTGAGAGCTGAGATCATGGAAGTCCAGCGTAGAAAAGCAACAAGTCCAGAAAGACAGACATTTCCTGGGACCCTCTCCAGGCCAGGCAGGTGCTGCCTTTCACTGAATGGTAAGTGGGCTTCTCCAGGGAGCAGAAGGTCATGTGGATCCTGACTTCCCTGTCAGGACTGGAGAATTCTTTCCCCACAGCTGCTGGGAAGGTTGTCCCCTGACAGCTCTCAGCCATCAGCCTTCTTTGGAAACTGGTCTCACTCAAGAAAGCTGCCTCGCTCACAGACCCAGCCCTTTCTCAGGGCAGCCAGCATCCTCTGAGCTCCCCACAGGGTTGCCTGAGGTCTTCATTGAGACTGGACTGTAGCGAGATTGTAGCAAGACTTCTGCTTCTGCCCCATCTGGCCCTTCCCTTCCCCGGTGCTCTTGATCCCAAGGGCACTTCCTGCAGGCTCATCTACAGCTCAGCTCCTGCCTCCCCTGGAACAGGATCTGTGACACTTGGCTCCTCTCTCTGTCTCCTTTCTGTGTCCCAAGTCAGTGTATTTTAGTGAGCCAGGCCAATGTAAGATAGTAGCAATCCTTTATTTTAAAAAAATTATTTATTTATTTATTTATTATTTTTTTTCTATTACATGTCTGGGACAATCAGCCTCCACACTGAGCACGGAGCCTGACGCAGGGCTCCATCCCATGACCCTGAGATCATGACCTGAGCCAAAATCAAGAGTCACATGCTCAACCAACTAAGCCACCCATCCACCCTAACAGTAGCAATCTTTGATGGAGAGACTGTCCTCATCAAATCAAAGATTTTCTTCAAGAGATGTAATTTGAAAAGAGCTCCCCCTTCACACACATTTATTAAAAATACACACCTAGGGAGCACCTGGCTGGTTGAGCCAGTAGAGTATGCAATGCTTGATCTCAGGGTTGTGAGTTCAAGTCCCACATTGGGCATAGAGCTTAAAAAAGAAATACACACCTGACAAAAAAAATGTGTGTAAGAACTGCAGAGGAACTTTCTGCAATACCTGTTCAACAAACGAACTGCCTCTTCCATCGAGTATCAAACGTGAGCGAGCTTGCAACCTCTGTGACAAGTATCTGATGAAATATATTCCACCAGCCCATCAGAAGACTTCAGTCTTCCGGGCCAAATTCCGGACAAAATGTGTTTACCTGGGTTAGATGTCAGGATCCCATAGAACCCAGCCCTAGAATCAACTCAAGAGTTGATATGAGCTATCTCTCTCTCTCTAATCTATTATTGTTTTTTGAAGAGGGAGGGGAGAGGGGTAGAGGCAGAGGGAGAGAAAGAGAGAGAATCTTAAGCAGGCTCCCCACCCAGCGTGGAGCCTGATGCAGGGCTCCATCTCACGACCCTGAGATCATGACCTGAGCTGAAATCAAGAGTCCGACGCTTAGCCGACTGAGCCCCCCAGGACCTCCAGTATGAGCTATTTAAAAAAAGCAGGTTCAGAAAGAAAAAACAGAGGTTGGGGATGCTGGAAGTTTTGTTTTCCCTAATGATTATAAAAATAAAAGTTACTCAGTTAAGCCTTTCTTTTCTAAATCTGTACAACCCCACATTGAAGCGTTTATTTTATAGCACATATTTAGAAGGGCCATTCATTTCTATGAGTAGTGGTAATAATACTGGAGCCAGTGTAATAGGAGAGACAATCCAAACAGATAAGAATAAAAAGGGAAATGATTATCTCCCTCTATTACATTTGCAGATGCCAGTGGGAGAGATGTGAACTGAGATCCAAATGACAGATGTTACACATTCTCCCAGGTGCTGCTAGACATAAACATTGTTCCCTCCCCACCCCCACTCACTACGTCTTCTTTGAAGTATCTCTGCCGAACTGTCAACCCACAGTCAGGGGAAAAAAATTAAGGATTAGTACAAATTCTGAATGTAGTTAATTTGTAACAGATTATCATTTCAGGACCAGAATTTTCTCATCTTGGCCTACGCGTGTTTTCATGATGAGAACAAGAAGAGGAACATTTGTCACTTTTCTACTTAATGACTTCAAAAGTATCTGCCCTTTCTAGAATCTCCTGCTACAAAACCAACAAACCTAGTACAAAGCCAACTCTCTTCCCCAGGCCTTCCTCGTCTCCAAAGTCACAATGGAAATTGTAAGGAGTTTTAAAGGTGGGGTTTTCGAATAGGAAGAATTGACGAATGCGAAGTCAAGTGTAGAGCAAACAATTTTAATTTGTCCGTGGCTGAAAACAACTGGACAAATGTATTGAATTGTTTCTTGAATAAGGGATCTCTGTTCTGAGCCAACAATTAGAACTGGTAGGTTTCTTAGAAAAGATGATACTCAAGCATCTCTTAGTAACAAGCCCTTTGGGGAAAAAGAGGGAAGTGCATTTAGCAAGGGAAGGAAAGGAATGGTATATACTATTTTGATTATGTTACATATGTATAGATTGTTTGAGTCCAATTAAGACCTAAGAAGGGGTGCCTGAGCATTTGACTCTTGATTTTGAGGTTGTGAATTTGAGCCCCAAGTTGGGTACAGAGATTACTTAAAAAACTTAAAGAAAGAGTAATAAGGAAAGAGCATTTTGTAATATTTATAAATGTCAGATCGCTATGTTGTACACCTATAACTAATATAATAACTAATATAATATTGTATGTCAACAAGAAGTAATAGGGGAGAAAGCTAATCATTCTAAATAGATACAATAAACACCACACACAACTCCTGAAATACACTGTATTTTCATTACTTGCCATGAAGTGGGTATAGGAGAAGAATAATAGCCCCCAAAGATGCCCATGTTCTAATCCCTAGAATGTGTGACTACCTCACATTATACAACAAGGAGGAATTAAGATTGCAGATGGAATTGAGGTTGCTAATTAACTGACTCTGACATGTGCAGATTACTCTGGATTATCTGGTGGGCACAACAGCATCCCAAGAGTCCTTGGAAGTGGAAGAGGGAGGTAGAGCAGAGTCAGTGTCCGAGGGGGGGCAACCTGAGAAGGGCTCCACTGGCCACTGCTGGCTTTGAAGATGGAAGGGCTCTACGGGCCAAGGAGAGTGGACAGCCTCCAGAAGCTAGAAAAGAAGAGAAGACAAATGCTCCCTGCGAGCTTCCAGAAAGGAATGCAGACCTGCCAACACCCTGATTTTAGCCCAGTGAGACCCCCATTTCAGACTTCCGGAAGTATGAGACAGGAAATTTGTGTGGTTTCACTAAATTTGAGATCATTTGTTACAGTAGCAATAGGAAACGAATGTAGCAGGTCAGTCAAGGAAAAAACGAAGTTCACTTAGGAGATAACCTCTTTCTTAAAGTGGTATTTATCAGATAATCGATATGAACATACTGTTCTATGCTTGGATATTTCCTTCCATGTGACCCACTTCAGAAAAGCACCTGTCGGTCCTATTTTGTACATTTTTTCTTTGGATTAGAGCCAGTGTTTATCACACGAAACAATTTTTTTCTTTTTTCTTAAGCAGGAGGGATTATTTTGTCTTTTTTTTTTTTTTTTTACAGATTTTATTTATTTGAGAGAGAGAGAGAGAGCGTGAGAGAGAGCACAAGCAGGGGGAGCGGCAGAGGCAGACGGAGAAGCAGGCTTCCCGCGAAACAGGGAGCCCGATGCGGGCTCGATCCCAGGACCCCGGCATCATGACCTGAGCCGAAAGCAGATGCTTAACGACTGAGCCACCCAGGCGCCCCTATTTTGTCCTTTTGTAGCTGGCTATTTAAAATGACTTGCAGAGCACCTGGGTTGGGTGCCTGGCAAGTCAGTTTTTTGGGCGGCTGCCTTCGCGCAGGTCATGATCTCAGGGTCCTGAGTTAGAGCCCCAAGTGGGAGTCCCTGCTCCATCGGGAATCTGCTTCTCCCTCTGCCCCTCCTATCCGCTCCTGCTCTCTCTCAAAAATAAATAAATTAAAAAATAAAATAAAATAAGATGACTTGCAATAATATCCAGGCTCTTTGTTTCCAATCGGGAATTATTTTAGAGTGGGAAATAGTGCACATTTTATATTTCCATCAGTTGGCCAAAGAAGTAATACAGGAGTCCTAGGTAAACACACGGGGCAAGACGCCCGGGTAGCCGCACTGGGCAGTGGCTTCCAGTTACCAGTTGATACGTTAGGAAGTCAGGGTTTGGCCAATCCGAGCAACTAACTGCAGTAACGGGGACTCCAAGGCCCCTGGAATGTTGCTTCTTACATACCACAAGTTTTGAAACGACAAAAGCAACACTTGTTTTAGAGGGGAAAAAATTCACTTAAATCCCTAGAGGAGGGATTAATGCAGCTATTGAGAAGCACCTATGGGCGGCCCAGTGCAGACGTGGGATAATGCAGCGTGTACGGACCGCCGCAATAAAGGGCCCCAGTCCAGAGCCCGGCCGGCTCCCCCTCGGGCCCTGGTCACAGTGCGCCTGCACCCTTCGCCCGGGGCCTCGCTCTCTGCCCCCAGAGCCCCATGACCGCGATTCTCCTTTACTCCCAGCCTTTAAAAGAAGCACTTAGAAATCACAACAATGCATTTTTTCCCTCTCCTTTTCGAAAAGGAGAGAGAAGAAATGCTTCTGAGGACAGAGGACACTTTTTCAGTGACCCTTTGCTAACTAACCAAAGAATCCAATTGAATTCCACAAACGGTTACTCAACCGGGAAAACAGACCCAAACACGATGGGAAAAGGGTACCTGCTCTGACCCCTAATGCTCAGCATGGTGTGTGGGGTGGTGGGACTTGCTAGGAGCCAATGGGGGCCGCCCCTCCGAATTCCTATGTTGGAGTCCTAACCACCGGTACCTCAGAATGGGACTGCATTTGCAGATGGGGCCTTAGAGGGTTAGTTATGTTAAAATGGGGTCCTTCTCTTGAGTCTGGATCCGATAGGACTGCTGTCTCTTATGAGAAGAGGAGATTGGGACAGAGACGGAGATACCAGGGACCCTTGTGCAGAGAGGAAAGACCATGTGAGTACGCCTGGAGGGGGCAGCCATCTACAAGCCAAAAAACCAGCCCTGATGACACCTTGATGTTGAACTTCCAGCCTCCAGAACAGCGAGGGAACATATTTCCGTTGTTTAAGCCCCCCAGCCTGTCATCCTTTGTAATGGCGGCCCCAGCAGACTAATACAGTCCTTAAAAAGCCAGACTGTTATACTTCTTCCAACACAGAACAGACACACTGTTCTGCCCTCACAGCAGCCCATGCCAAAACTCTGGGGTTTGGGGCACCTGGGTGGCTCATCGGTCAAGCATCTGCCTTTGGCTCAGGTCATGATCCCAGGGTCCTGGGATCGAGTCCCGCGCCAGACTCCCTGCTCAGCGGGGAGTCTGCTTCTTCTTCTTTCCCTTTCCCAGCTCGTTCTCACTCTATGTCAAATAAATAATCTTAAAAAACCAAAAACTCTGGGGTTCCAGCCTGATCCTGCCACACGCACAGCACTTCCCTTCCAGCCCTGCAGCCCCCCCCTTTCCATTTCCATTCCTGCTTTCCCTGCTTGCCTCTCTCCTCACTGTGCACCTCCGAAGCGCCATGTCCCTAATCAGTGCACATTCCTTACCTTCCAAAAAAAAGTGGAAAAGACCACTGCCCTGGACACACGAAGCGGGGGCCAACAGACCCTCTGGGAAGGGAGGATGCTGGGTCCAGCAAACACCTCCAAAATTGATTGGTCTTCTGCCTCAAATACCATGTGGTAAGTGTCATAGGCACGGGCTGCGTGTGTCAGCTCTGAAAAATGGTGTGACAGATTCTGTTTGGGAGGTGGGGCAGCAAGGGCTAGGGAAATCATCAGAGGCCTCCCTCTGGGAGAATCACTCATTAGCGCTCTGACCTGGAGCAAGTTACTCAATCTCTTTATCTTTTGCACGGAGGTTACAGAACATATTTTGGAAAGTTGATGTGAATATGAAATGAAAAGTCGAATCAGAGACCGCATAATGTAAAGCCTCATACATCGCAGGTGATGAGTAGCCATGAGGAAGAAGAGGGGCCCTGACTTTGAATGAGGAGCAGGATCACGCTGGACACAGACAACTGAGACACAAGAAGGTGTTGGAGGCAGAGGGTCAAGGAGAGAAAAGCCTGGCAGGGGGAGCCCTGGGTCATCTTGTGTAGATGGGGAACCGGACAAGTTTGGGAGCATTGCGGGAAATCAGAAAGGCAGGACGGGTCTTCAGTGCCAGATGAAATCAATGTTTTTTATCTTATATTTAGTGGAGAGACTTTTCCAAAGAGTGAGTGACAGAGGGGTGGAAACCGGAGGTGGAGGGACCAGTGAGAAAGGTGTTGCCATCATCAGAAGGTGGGGGTGTGAGCTGGGGCAGGAGCCGAGTTATTTCCAAGGTTGGATCTACCCACAATTGCAGCTTGGACATTTATCTGATGAGGACTAAAGGCGGGGTGGCGGTGGGGGGTAGTCCAAGCTGCCTCCCATTTTTCTAGCCTGAGCACTGTCTCTCTAGGTGGGAAGGCCAGAAAGTGACCTGGGAAACAAAAGAGGTTATTGGGCGGGGGTGCCTGGCTGGCTCAGTCGGTAGAGCATGCAATGCTTGATCTCGGGGCTGTGAGTTCGAGCCCCACGTTGGGTAGACAGATTACCTAAAAATAAAATCTTAATGAAAAAAAAAAAGAAGTTATTGGAATTTGTTGGTGGTTGTTTGGGGAAGGTGGTGGAGCAAATGCAGTGAGGTTATGGACATGTTAATTTCATGAAGCTTTTTGGGTATCTGGGGAAGTGGACTGAATTGGGCAGTCCTCCCCCAATTCATAGGTTGAAGCTCTCAGCCCCCAATGCACCTGTATTTGGAGATAAGGCATTTAGGAGGTAATTTGGGTTAAATGAGGTCATAAGGGCGGGGGGGGCAATCCAATAGGGCTCGCGTCCTTATGAGAAAAGGAAGAGTTACCCGAGTTCTCTCTTGGCATGTGCACAGAGGAAGGGCCCGCTGAGGTCACAGCAAGTAGACAACCATCTGCATGCCAGGAAGAGAGTTCCCTGATGGCACCTTGGTCTTGAACTTCTAGTCTCCAGTATTGTAAGAAAATTAATTTCTTGGGGCGCCTGGGTGGCTCAGCCCTTAAGCGTCTGCCTTCCGCTCAGGTCATGATCCCAGGGTCCTGGGATCGAGTCCCGCATCTGGCTCCCTGCTCAGCGGAGAGCCTGCTGCCTGCTTCTCTCTCTCTCTCTCTCTCTCTCTCTCCCCCCCCCCCCGCCGCTCCCCCTGCTGGTGTGCGCTCTATCTCTGTCAAATAAATAAATAAAATCTTAAAAAAAAGAAAATTAATTTCTTTATTCTAAATTAACATAAATGTTGAAGCCACCCAGTGTGTAGTAACCTGTTAGAGCAACCTGAGCTAATACAAGGGCCATGAAGCACAGAGACGTTACCTAAGCTTCCTCCAAGTCACATAGCTGGGAAGGAACAGAGGCGAGATCTGACTTGGGGCAGAGTCCTTGCTTTTAACCACTGTCCTCTCTGCCTTTCACTACCGCTTCTGTAGAAAACGTGCCTGTGTGTGCGTGTGTGTCTGTGTGTGGAGGGGCGGAATCTCCGTGCGGATAGAGAGAAATTGGGCTGGCCCCTTCTTCCCAGAGGACAAGCTGATTTCTGTGGTTCCTGTGCACCAGCGTGCTTCCTGTGAAGAGCAGAGGCTTTTAAGCCTAGCGATTGTTTTGCTGAGGCAGCATGGCTATGTTCCAACCTCTTCCATACACTTCCGTCCGACGTGGGGGGGGAGGTTGGGGAACGGCTCTTGCCACTTGCCTAGAATCGTAGAATCAAGGGATGGTGGGAGGCAGGTGGAGCGAGCGGGCTCTGGCATGTTCCCGCCAGGCGCCGGGGAGAGTGGGAAAGAGGCAGCCCTGACCGGCCCTGGCCTCTCTGGGTGTGGGAGCCAAGGGAGAGGGGCAGGGGCACGGCCCAGGGATGGACGTGGTCCTGGGCCGTGGCAGAGCCCCGTATGGTGGCAGGCGGGAGCCACGCTCACCGCGCACAGACAGGTGGGGTCCCTGCCTCGCGCACCTGAAATGAACATGGCGTGTGCGTCAACTCTACTTTAATCAAAAGAGAGAGGGGGAGTCCACGAGGCTTAGACCTGGTAGAGCATCTCGGAGCCCCCCTAGCATGCGTAGCTATGGTGTGCAGAAGAACTTTTGTTCTTTCCCTGGTCGATGAATTAATAATCGGGAGAGGGTGGGCGGAGGCGGAAAAAAATCAAATTGGTTGATTTTTTTTTTTTTAAGATTTTATTTATTTGACAGAGAGAGAGACAGCGAGAGAGGGAACACAAGCAGGGGGAGTGGGAGAGGGAGCAGCAGGCTTCCTGCTGAGCAGGGAGCCCGATGCAGGGCTCATCCCAGGACCTGGGATCCTGACCTGAGCCAAAGGCATGGGCTTCACGACTGAGCCACCCAGGCGCCCCTCAAATTGGTTTTCTTTCAGAGACCGTGGGTACCTTCCCAGGCATTGTTTTTGATTTCCAGCTCTTTTCCCTTAAAACACGTTTTGAAGGATATATATATATATTTATCTATATATATTTCTCGGCGATATATATATATATTTTTTTTTTTTTTGTGGTTGTTTGTTTGTCCCTTTGCCTTGAAGTTTCTGAAATATTCCACAGCGCCGTCCTTGCCAATTCTGCAGAAGTGTTGCTGTTGCTCGGAGCCTGTTCGCAGCCAAGTGGGAGAGTTTCTCCACAAACTGCCGTTTCAGGGAAAACACAGAAAATAAAATGTAACCCAGCACATTACACAGAGGAGGGAGTCCTAAGTTCCCTGACTGTGAGGCGGCCGGCCTTGTCCGGCCCTGCCTCCTTGACTTGGGCTTTCTTGGCCCTGGTCGCACATAGGAGTCCACGTGCTGAGCCCTCCCCAGTCTTTTCTCTGCGATGGAAGAAGGTTCATCAGGGCTGGGAAAATGTCCTGGCTCCCCAAGCCCTTTCTGGACCCTCTTTCACCCTGCTCCCACCTGTCCTCAGGTAAGAAAGCCCTGGTTCAACTAATTCTTTTACTAGGAAATCTTTTTTTTTTTCAAGATTTTATTTATTTATTTATTTATTTGAGAGAGAGAGAGAGAGAGAGAGCATGAGCAGGGAGAGGGGCAGAGGGAGAAGCAGACTCCACGCTGAGAGCAAAGCCCGACGTGGGGCTCCATCTCACGACCCTGAGATCACTACCTGAGCCAAAATCAAAAGTCGGATGTTTAAACCGAGTGAGCCACCCAGGAGGGTTTTTTCTTAAATATTGTCGTTCCTCTCAGGTGGCTCTTATTTTCAAAGAGGGCTGATGTGTTTCCCAAGTTTGATGGGAGGATGAGTTACTTGGGGATTTTATTAAGATGTAGATCCAGATTCGGTGTGTCTGTGCTGGGGCCTGGGACCGTGCATTTCTGACACCGACCGAGAATGCTGCTGCTGGTTTGTAGACTCCGCTTTGAGGCACCGGGTGTAGAGAAACACTGAACGGTTGAATGGTTGTAGGGAACACTATTGGGATGTGTATTATTCAAGATTCTCTAGGAGAAACAAATCAGTAGGAGATCTTTACATATACAGAGAGAGAAAAGGAGAGAGAAAAGTGTATGGGGAGGAGGTTTATTATAGAAATTAGTTCATGTGATTACAGAGACTAATGAGTCACACGCTCTGTCATCTGCAAGCTGGAGGCCTGGGAGAACGGACGGTGTAAGTTTCTGTCTGAAGGGCAGCAGGCTCAGGCCCAGGGAGACCTGAAGTTTCCATTTGAGTCTGAAGGCATGAAAAGACCAATGTCCTCGCTTATACAGTCAGGCAAGAGGAAAGCCTCCTTACGGGAGGGTCATCCATATGGTTCTAGTCAGGCTTTCGACTGATTGGCTGAGGCCCACCCACATGATACAGAGCAATCTGCTTTATTTAGTCTACTGATTCAAATATTAATCTCATGCAAAACACCCTCATAGACACACTCAGAATAAGGTTTGCCCAAATGTCTGGGCACTCTGTGGCCCAGTCAGGTTGACTCATAAGACGAAGCACTGTAAGATGGGAGGGTGAATCCTCCCTTGGGGGTCTTCATGGCTCCTTTGTTTATCTTCTCAGAAGTCTTCGGTCAGAAGATCCAGATGTGTCCCCTTGTCAGCTGGATGTTTGTTGCCGCACCAGATCTCCACGCTCTCAAGGGCAACTCTCTACGTAACACCTGGGCTTGACCCATGCATTGTGGCCTAGAAACAACAGATGACACTTTACATTTATGTTGAACTCTTTTTATTTTATTTTATTTTATTTTATTTTATTTTATTTATTTATTTGAGAGAGAGAGAATGAGAGATAGAGAGCACGAGAGGGAAGAGGGTCAGAGGGAGAAGCAGACTCCCTGCCGAGCAGGGAGCCCGATGTGGGACTCGATCCCGGGACTCCAGGATCATGACCTGAGCCGAAGGCAGTCGCTTAACCAACTGAGCCACCCAGGCGCCCTATGTTGAACTCTTAATACAGTTGTCCCGGATGCCTGCTGTGTGAAAGGTCCAAACTGGGGGTCAAGGAGGACCAAGGATGACACCCCCTATAGGGGAAGGGGTTTGGGAAGGACAGGCTATGTAATTTGTGGGGCCCAAAGTAAAATGAAAATGCAGGGCTCCTTGTTCAAAAATTAGGATGAAAAAAGGATTTTCAAGACAGCAGGAGCAGGGCATTTAACCAAGTGTGGAGCCCTTCTGAGAGCAGGAACCTGTGGAACCACACAGGTCCTATGTCCCTTAGGCTTGCTCTGGGTAGAGTCAGCTCAGGAGCCAGATAGGGCTAAGGGTCCTGATGGGGAAATTCTGGGGTATTGATTTATGCCTCTTTTTGTTTTCCTTCCTTCTTTTCTTTTCGTTTGCTCCCTGCCGCCCTCCTTCTTACCAGGTAATTTCAAAAGCCTTAACACTTTCAATGAAATAGTGTGTTCACCATCCATTATACTGGTCATTCCAGATATTTATAAATTAAACCAGTTTGTGTCACTTTTACGGCACTTGTAAATCCCGTGGCAGCAGTGGCTAGAGTTAGAGTCCTATCTACTAAGTCTGTGCCATCTGGATGGCTGTGGGGGTGTTGTAGTCGGAAGGGGGGGGCTCCTGGAAACACTCAGGCCAGGTTTTGAAGGGGGTCTGCCATCTGTGTGTCAGAATACACTGCAAAGTTCTAGAGGAGTGTACCTCCGAAGAGAACCACCCAGCAATGGCTTCCCAGATCCAGAAGGCAGAGATTTTACTCTCTCTGAACCTATTGTCAGAAACTTGGAATTCATTAGTGACTTGACTGGTTGGTTAGAGAAAATCTCAGAAAGGTAAAAAAAAAAAAAAAAAAAAAAAGGCCAGTAAGATCGGACTAAATAGAATTTTTCCATCTTATTTTTATTTTTAAAAGATTTTTTATTTATTCATTTGACAGAGATACACAGCGAGAGAGGGAACACAAGCAGGGGGAGTGGGAGAGGGAGAAGCAGACTCCCCGCTGAGCAGGGAGCCCGACGCGGGGCTCGATCCCAGGACCCTGGGATCATGACCTGAGCTGAAGGCAGACAGTTAACGACTGAGCCACCCAGGCGCCCCTCCATTTTATTTTTTAAAAGATTTTATTTATTCTCCTTCTCCCCCTCCCCCTGCTTGTGTTCCCTCTCTCCCTGTGAGTCTCTCTCTGTCAAATAAATAAGATAGAAAAAATCTTAAAAAAAAATAAAAGATTTTATTTGAGAGAGAGAATCTCAAGCAGACCCCCCGCTGAGCATGGAGCCCACCTGGAGCTTGATCCCAGGACCCTGAGATCATGACCTGAGCTGAAATCAAGCGTTGGATGCTTAACCAACTGAGCCGCCCAGGCACCCCAAACTTTTATATTTTAGATTTTAGCCCTATCTGCTAATCCCTCTAACTCGGGGGGTGGGGGGATTAACGGGCTAAAGGGGTCTTGGCAAGAGATGGACAAATTTATCAACAGTTGCTTTGGCAAACCAAATTCTCATCTCTCTCTTAGTGGGTTTCAAGTAAATGAGAACAGTCAGTGATTTGTAGCAAATTTTTATTGAACACATAGCATTCACGCTCCAGGAGAGTAAAGCACACCCTCAAGGGGCTTAAATTTAGTTGGAGAGAACACTACCCTAGTGCTACCCTCTTTACCATGAGGGAAGCCTGGCTAGACATAGGTGTTCTTATGGGCTGCCTCTCATTCTTTCGTAAAGAGGGCATCCACAACTAAATGACAAAAAAGAAAATACTAAACTCCTCGTAGCAGAGAATTCAAGAGGCTAACCTCCATTCGTTCCATGAACATTGACTGAGTGCTTTCTGTGGGCCAGGCTCTGTTCCAGACACAAGGGGTACAGCAGTGACCCAAACAGACCCCAGCGGTGCCCCTAGAGAGCCCTGTTCAAATGGAAGGCCAGGTCCGGAACACAGGTGACACAAGGCTGCTGGGAGTATGGACGTGGGCTCGTTTCTGTGGTGTAGCCTTACTAGGGAGGGCCACTTCTGACTAACCTTTGTATTTTGTGAGGCTTTCAGTCAACAGCAGGTGAGAAAAATGTTGACTTGTGGCTGGAGTTGAGGTCATGTACCGGAAACGTGATTTCTGCCCCTTCTCTTGTCCTAAACCCTGAATTCTGCCTTCGACCACTCCATTTTCTCCCTTCATGCCAACGCTATGTTTTCTTCAGATGTCAAGAGTGCCCTCAGGAGATGAGATGCCAGAAGACTCTGCCAGATGGCATTTGTCTGTGTTTTAATCAAAATGCCCCCTTCTCTTTGCCATAGGGTGAAGCAACCAGATACTGTGTGAAGTGAATAAGAAACAGCACAAAAACCTGCAGTAGCTTTTGTGGTCAGGAAAGGTAGCCAAAGGCCGGATGTGCTTAATTCTCTTCACCCCCATGGTAGCACCGGGACTGTGGGAAGGGCTCCCATGGTTAGCCCTGAGCCGATTCTGAGAGGCGAGAGTCCTGACATGGTGATGTAGGTGGGGCTCGGGGAGTGAATGATGGGAAGAGCCCAAATGGTGGTTTCCTCTATATCCACCTCCCCTTTATGGACAGGGCTAAGCCTTTCAGGGTTTTCAACCACTTAATGAAATGTCATTATTCCCTTTTTTATTTCTTTTTCTCCCTCCCTCTCTTCCTTTTAAGTAATCTCTATGCCCAACGTGGGGCTTGAATTCATGACCCTGAGATCCAGATTTGCACACTCTACCGACCGAGCCAGCCAGGAGCCCCTCATTATTCCATTTTAAAGATCAGGCCACTGTGACTCAGAGTCTTTAGTTAACTTCGCTAAACCCAAGAGCTAACTTTTACGAGTGCATACCATGTGCTGTGCGTGACCTCTTTTTAACCCTCTCAACATCTTTATGGGTTAGGCAGTTACTCCTATTTTACAGAATGAGACAGTGAGGCTTACAGAAGATTAAGTATACTGCTCAAGGCTTCAGAGCTGGAAAGTGGTGGAGCTTGCATCCAAACCAGCCCGTCGAACTCGTGAGTGCTCTTAACTGCTTTTCAGATTTCTTCGGAGCAGCAGGAACTATGCCGAAGGTTATCAGATGGCCACTCAGGATTCAACTGAAGTTCACCTTGCAACAATGGCACCTCCTTAACAACAGGGCCAAGATGGCGGCAGCCCTGAGCAAGGCAGAGAAGAGAGCTCCAACTGTTCCCTTCCAGGAAAGCCTTTAGCTACCTGCCACTGACACAGGAGGCCTCAGCAGGTTCCACCCACGCGTCTCCAGGGGAAGATGTTTGTTCGTTTTTTACTTTTTATGAGCAGGGGGGAGGGGCAGAGGGAGAAGGACAGAAGCTGAAGCAGGCTCCTTGCTGAGCGTGGAGCCGGACTCGGGGTTGGATGTCACGCCTCTGAGATCATGACCTAAGCTGAAATCAGGAGTGGGATGCTTAACCCACTGAGCCACCCAGGCATCCTGAGAGATGTTATTTAATAAACATTATTTAATGTTACTATATGCCAGGCACTCTTCTAAGCTCATGACTAATATTAACTCATTCATCCTCATACCAACCCTATATAGTGGGCACTATTGTCATCTCAATTATAAAGATGGGGAAACCAAGGCACAGAAGTGTTAAGTAACTTGCCCAGGTCATAGCTAGAAAATGCACTATGAGTTGAGAGTAGACAGCCTGGCTCCAGAGGACAGCCAAATGCACTTCTGAACATACTTTGGGAAAAACCATTTATATATATATATATATAAATGACTACTTTAATATATATTATATATTTATGTATAAATACATATAAAATATATATCTAAAAATATATATGTAAAATATATATAAAATAAATATATATATATAATGAGAATATATGTATATATTCTTCCAATATGATGACTTGTAACTACTTAACAAATTGCTCTTTCTCCGGGATGAAAGCTTCGCCAAGGAATGATTCTCCATTGAGAAGCTTGGGCAAGGTATTGGCTGCGACGAAGGTAGTTTTTTGAAAGGGTGTCTTTTGGAAAATCTCACACACTTCACTCAGAAAGCTCCCTGCAACACCCATCATGGCACCTGGTGGGCATACCACTCTTGATCTACTATCCTAACCATTCTTCTCAAAACAGATGCCTTAGAAGCACTTCAAATCTTCAAAGCTCTTACCTCTACTTATAGCTCCTCTATATTTATTGATTAAATATTTTTGAGTGCCCCAAATATGGTGAGTACTGTGCTAGGCACCGGGAAACAGCCGAGAACAAGACGGATGAGATTCTGGATGGAATGGAGCGCTGTGCTGGTGGCAGAGGACCAAAGGACGTACTTAACTGGCAACAGCCCACATAATATAGGGGGGAGTGGGAGCACTGGGGGTTGGGGATGTGAGTCTCTAACTTTGACTGGATACAGGAGGTTTCCAGTGGCCACCACACCACTGCACAGTTGGAATTCAGCAAATGTCTACTGCATGAATGTACTGCCTGCAAAACTGGGTTCTAAAGAACGGGCAGGAGCTAGTTAAGTGAGGGAAAAGTAGAGGGGCGGGGAGGGGGTTGGTATTCTGGGCAAAAAGGGAAGAGCCCAACGTTGAGGGAGCAAAAATGAGATTTTGCTGCTTAGAAGGATGATTCCGCAGAGGGGAGAATAGATTTCAGGAGGGCTTGGGGTAGAGAGACACAGGAGGCCTTTGATGTGGTCCCGGCGAGAGAAATCCGGAGGAGGGCATGGATTTGGGGAGAAGGAGGAGGGAGAAGTCAGGATGATTTTTAGTTTTCCCGTTCAGGTTTACCCTCTAGGACACAGGCAAAGCCTTTTGCGGTTCCTTTAGTTTTCAACCAGATCACCCCGGGAGCCCAGGCCTTCCCACCCCTCAGGTTGTTAAGGAATATTCACCCCAGCCTTTGTTCTTAATGGTGAAGTCCAAGGCTCTTCAAGTGAGGAGGGAGCACCGACCCAGCGTGGGGAAAGCTTCGTTAGTCCCTACCGTCCACGTCCCGGCTTCGGTGTCCCTCACAAGCTCGCGAAAGGTAAAGGGCAAGAAGCATCGGATTTTACAGACGGGACCGGGAGGTCCATGTGAACCTTGCCCAAGTCCGTACTCTGCCGGGTAGGTGAATGTAAGGCCCAAGCCCCACGCTGTGATTTTAAGTGCGCTCGCTGGACAAGGTGAGTCACCTCGGGGAGTCCAGGACTCCCCAGGATTCGGTTAAGGCCACCGTGCCCCACCTGGAGCCTGGTTGGCGCTAACATCCCCCAGCATCCACAGGGAGGGATTACGTTAGGGTTTTTCTGCCTCTCGTAAAAAAGTTCCTGTCTCCCCCTAGAGCCAGGCACACGCCTCCCGAGCCAGACCACGTGTCGCAGGTACGTTTTTTTTTTTTTGGTTCGTCCCCTCCCCCGTTCCGTTCCCCTTTCCTCTCAGCTTTAGGTGGCAGGAAAATCCTTTACCTCCGACCAATCCCACTGATGCCGAGCCGCGCGCGCGCGCCAACTCGAGCTCCTTCTCTGTACGTCATTGGTCACCTCCACCTATGCAGAGTGACAGGCAGCTTCGCCGACCTATAGCCGGAGGAGGCGGAGGCCGCTCGGCCCTCCCAAAGCTGCTTTGTTAGGGGCTCCCTCGCCGTTCCCCAGTCCACCGCGCCTCCGCTGCCTTCCCCTGCTCTCCCCCGGCTGCGCCGCCGGCGCCTCGCAGGGTGGCAGCTCCGGAGCGCACGGCGCCCGCATCCTTCCAGCCGGGCGCCACCGGCGGGGGATGCAGCGCGGGTACCCAGCGTGCTCCTGTTGTCACTCTCCAGCCCAACTCTGAACGCCCCGCTCCTGTATCCGCCGCCTCTGATTGGCCGCCTGGAGGCGGAGCGATTGTCAGGCGGCCCAATCGGAGCTCGGTTTCCCACGGGCTCCCGTGGCCCCGCCCCCGGGGCCGCCGGCAGAGGCGCCCTGACAGCTCCCATTGGCAGACGGCGAGCGGGCCGGAGAGCGGCCGGGCCGAGCAGCGCCGCCGCCGTCGGGCGCGCAGCTCTGCAGCGCCGCGAACGCTTCGGCGCCCGCAGCCCCAGGAGCCCGGCGTCCCCGCATTGTCCCCGGCCCAATCGCGGAGATCCGGGACGAGCGTCGCGGGTGAGTACCGCGGCCTGGAGGGCGCGGGCCGGCTGTCCGAAGCCGCCCCGAGGGACCGTGGTGGGGATGCCCTGAGCCGCTCTGCCCGTGGCGGGCACGTCCTGACCCTGGTCTCCCGCACACTGGGGCTCCCGGCGGGTCCTAGCTCCCCCCGATTGGGCTTTACTCGTATTGTTTTTGTGTTCACACACTTGGAAGGTGAGGAGCTGGCGAGGGGAGGCTAGAGGAGACATCCCTCGCTCGAGGGAGCTGTCGGGAGGGAGACGAGCCAGCGGCGCCCAGGTGCCGGGTGCCGAATGAAAGTGACAGTGTCCAGGCGTTGGCATTCGGTCTTCTCGGCAGCAGGAGGTCGGCGCTGACCTGCGGCGGCGGCCGCACTTTGTATTTATCGGCTGATTTTTATCAACTTCGGGGAGGGTGTGCGTGCGCGCGTGTGTCTGTGTGTGTGTGTCTCCGTCCCTGACTTGGGCATCTCCAGGCCTGTGTTTTCGGCGACGTTGCCGGCGCTCACCTTGGCGATCCGCGCCGCGCTCGGGGCCGGACACAACGGGGCGGAGAACCTGGGGGCCGGCACACGGGGCTGGGGACCCGCGGCTGACCTGGGAGGAGGCATTTTAAGCGGCATTCTGCGCGCGCGCAGACAATGACTGGTCCGGGTGCGGGGTCCCGGGGGCTGTGCGTGGAGTCCCGGAGCCCGATCCCGACCCCGCCTCGCCCTCTCGCGGGCTCTGCCGCTCGGATGCTGCTGCGCCGCGCGGCTCACAGCCCGGTGGGGGACCCGCGTGGGGCCCGCTTTTGTTTACAGACCTCGCCATTGGGCGAGAGCCGCGCGCTGCGCTCCCCCGGCCGAGGCTGCTGCCGCGCGCCCCCTCCGAGCTGGGAGAAGTTGGTGCGTGCTGTCAGGTGACGCCCCCTCCCCCGGCCTCCTGGAGCGATGCTGCAGGGAAAAGACTAGACGGCGCCTTCGCGCCCAGTCCCCGCCGCGCACGGCGCCCCCCGTAGGCCCCGTGCACCCAGAGGCGCCTTGTCCCGGCCAGGGGCTGTCTCTCAGATTGACGGCCGTCGGGGCGCTGACCAAGCCAAGCTCACCTCCCTCCCAGTAGCATCCTCTGGCCTTGCCTCCGGATCAGCCCAGGTTGATTCCGAGCCTGCCTTTTCCTGCGTGCTGGCAAGTCTTGAAGGACGCGCGCGAGCCCTTGGGGACGCTGGCCAATCCATGCCCGCTTTTCTGGTACCCACGCGGCCCCGCGGAGCAGCTGTGGGGCATCCTTGAGTCCGGGCGGTAGCGATCGGCTTACCCGTGCGTGCTGACTTGGTGCACTTTGAGCTGGAGAAGAGGTTGAGAGCCTGGGCGCTGAGGTCAGACACACTCGGGTTCCAGGATCTGCCCAGTGTCACTCACAAACCGAGGGATCCAGACCGGGCTACTTGGTCTCCCTGCGTCTCAGTTTCCGAGTCTGTAAAGTGGGGATAATGTGTATTCCCATTTGTTGGAGGCTGGGGGTGGTGGGGGTTTGAACGACAATAAAAATCATCCGTTTAGCACACTGCCACAAATGAAGCACTGGACTGTTGTTTCCCAGTTAGAGGGAATCTATTCTAGAGGATAGACCGCTGTCTTTCCCCTTTCTGCTGGCTTCTATTTTATTTTAGAAAGCTTGAAGGACTGTTTTCAGCCTCAAACAGGGCTTGTTTTACTTGGCCTTAGGTTTAATTATAGTTATCTAATCTCTTTCAGCTCCTTTTTATGTGTTTGAATTTCCATTAGGTTTCGGTTGTTTCTGCTTTCCTCCTTCTTCCTGAAAGCAATGCTGAGGCCCAGGCTTGGACTTGGAGGAGGAACACTTGTCCAGGTGGGAGCCGGTTGCGTGAACCAAGTGAACCAATGGCCGCGGCGCAAAGTGATTAGCGCCGGGATGGAGGGAGGTTTGAACAAAGAGATACCTGGAGGCAGGGAGGGAACACTTCCTGGTAGAAGTGAAATTTGAGCCGGATCTTGTGGCAGAAGTTTAGTAAATCTTTGGTTTCTAGAATGTGCTCTTTTGTATCCTGTCGTGAAGCGCCTCGCCAGGGAGGTTGTCTTTGCGTTTGGTAAACACCAAAGTTGCTAAGTAATTATCTTTGAATAGAGGAGAAATAAACCCAAGGTGGAGGCTGTGGACTAACCAGGGAAGGTAGAAGGGGAGAATTGATTTCATCGAGTATCTTCAAAATGCCATCAATGTGTTTTGACTTGTTTTTCTTCTGCCCCACCAGCCCCGCACTGCGAATCTTTTTTAAGGCAAAGAGAGAAGGCAGTTTCATACAGGAGAAACAAAAGCAAGAAAAACTCCTCTACAACCCCAAATGAGAGAGTTGAAAAGAGACAATCTCAGGCTTGGCTACCAAGTAAGATAGTATTGGAAAAAATGTTTGCAGTTTCAGCACCCTTTTGCTCGTGGGGCCAAATTACTGAGTTAGGTCCAGGAACCTAACCACGTCCTTTGAACGTGGACTTCCGGGGTCTTAACCGGCCCAGGAGAGCATACAGACAGACAGAAACCAGGTGAGGGACTTGCAGCTGTCCAGTGGGCGCAGGAACCCCCAGGGAATGCTCCCGATGCCATTCTGCTCCACGAGCCTGCCTCAGTTCACCCCAAGGAGGTGACTCCTGCAAACAGAAAGAGCCAGTGGTCTTATTGCTAGCTATCAATTAACATACGAGATAACCTGTTTAATGTTCGCCTAGCGATGATTCTGAGCCTTCTTGCACTTGTTCTGGGAATTCTCTGGCCCCCCGAGGGATGCTGCCCCCTGCTGCCCTCGGGGGATCAAATCAGTTGGGGGCCTAGACTTAAAAGGGAGCACGTGGTTTGGAAATCTCATTAGCTGACAATTTAACAACTCTCTAATTCTCATCCGAAGAGCTGGGACAAAGACTTCCTCTCCTTTCCCTCTGTAAGTTCTCCCTCCCAGCTTCCTTCTCCCCGCCCCCCCCAACCTGAAAGGAAAGGGAACCCCCGCCCTCTTCTCCCCCCCCCCCCTTAAATAACATAAACCTTTCCGTTTCTTTTAAACCCCCCCCCCCCCCCCAGCTTTCCGCAGCGCCTGGCTAGAAATCCCTTCCCCAGAGCTTTGCTGAGGGCCTACTGGGTGTGCTGGTTAACAATTGGTTCATTCCTCTCCACGCGGAGCTTGAGGTCTGCAGGAGAAACATTTTGTGAGACTGGCCTTTTGGGGACATGAGGAAGGCAGGTGAGAATATAGGGATCACATTGAAACCTCAACCAGAAGTCAGGGATGGCAGGGTGTTCTGCTGCCTGAGCGTGCAGGAGGGGTGAAGGTGTGCGCGTGCAGGAGGGGTGAAGGTGTGCGCGTGCAGGAGGGGTGAAGGTGTGCGCGTGCAGGAGGGGTGAAGGTGGGAAGGCAGAAAGAGAATTTGGTTCCTGTGGGCAATGTCCAGATTCCCGAACACCGCAGGTAGAGAAAGATCCTTATTTTCACCGTCTGCAGCCATTGGACTCTTATATCAAAAACACCGATCCACGGGGGTCGTGTGTGGGCATGTTTGTGTCTACCTGACATGTGCACCCAGATACATACACATTTTCCTTTCTAAATTAAGCAGATGGGTAGAGTGTATGTTTCTGAGTCTGTCTGTTTTTTTGTTTTTTTTTCTCAGTATAGGACCAGAAAGAACAGGCCCCAGCAAAATTTTTCAGTTTTTTTACAAACTTAATTACTCTTGTGTTTCAAAAGAAGAGTTCTCATCATGGTAGGCCAAATCACTTATTGAAAAAAAGAATTTCTTTTTAAAGGTTAAATCAAGGAGGCACTGAAAGATAAAGCAGTACTCAGCCAGGAACAGAGTGTTTTGAAAATAAAACAATGCTCCAGTGTAAAAGTTACAGGATATTAATAGTTAGGTGGGTTTTCTCCTTCCAGCCCCTTCCCTACCTCCTGTCCATTCCCACCCCTTCCGGCATAAGACTTTCACTGTTCCTGGGGTCTCCAGGGACCTCGTTAAGAAATTCATAAAGGTCTAGACTGTGGTTACGGAA
Source organism: Callorhinus ursinus (assembly GCF_003265705.2). NCBI lineage: Eukaryota > Metazoa > Chordata > Mammalia > Carnivora > Otariidae > Callorhinus > Callorhinus ursinus. The sequence continues at coordinate 5,573,338 of NW_027397063.1, forward strand.
AGATTCCTCCTGTGCTTGTGTGAGAGTCTTCTAGAACACCTTGGAGCTCTTTTGCTCGGTGAAGAGGTGCCTCCCTTGTGGGCTGAGGCTGAGCTCAGAGGCTCGCATTCCCCTGCAGGTGGGGTCTCAGTTCACTGAAATGGTAGCAGAAGTGAGGTGGCGGGGGGGTGCAGCATGCTGCCGTGATATAGGAGTCGGACAATTGTGTGCCTCCGGAGGACGTGGAACAGAGTGATGGCGCAGGGAGGAAGGTTCTTTCAGCTGAGGGCATCGTCAGTTACAGAATAGGCCAAGGCCCTTTGAGTTTTGGTGCTGTCACAAACTTTCTTTCCCTAAACGGGGACTTGGGTGCAGTTGGGGAGACGGGGGTCCTCGAATCTTGCAGCCCTCTAGCAAAACCACAGTATGATATGAAAGGCATTGCACGTTTTTCTGCCCAGAGCCACTTTGAATTTATGAAGGAGGAGGGTTTTAACTAAAAAGCCACCTAGTATTATTTAACCTCAGTATCTGCCCTCCCAGAACGTGATTTTACTAAAGACCAACAGAATATCCGCCCCACCCCCGCCAGCCCGCCCTCCCTCCCTCCCTCCCTCCCTCCCTCCCCCTTCCTTGGCCGGGAGCTGCTAACCTTGTAAACACAGATCAATTCTGGTTCCTGTTCCTGGATTCCTCTGTCCTCTGCAGAGGTGATAATGGCCCTGGAAGGCCACCAGGTCAGCCCTGGGGGGAGGGGGAGGTTAGGGCCCCGAGAATGGGTCTGGGAATTTGCCTTGTGGAATTGTTGGGACCATGGACGTGGAGTCCATGGCGTTGTCTACCCTTTGCTCTTCAGAAAGGGGGTGTTGGTGGGCCTGATGTCTGCAGGTTGAGTCTGAGGGGCCTGGGGCGGGGGGCCTGTCTTGGCCCCGTTTCCCCTAGTCATGTTGGAGGCCTCCCGTGTCTTTAGGATTCCAGCCCAAAGCCTGACCATCTCAAGGCGTCTTCAGATCCTGGGGATAAGATCTCTTTTGACCCCACCTTGTCACCTGGGCTGGGTGGGGAGCACTGGCAGAATTGTGGGCAAGTGAGGATTTCCAGAAGGAATGTCTGGAAGCCTCTGGAACTCATCAGCCAGTTTGGGGCAGTGTTTTAGAGACTCTGAACTGTGGGTTTATTCTTGCTGTGAACTTCTTATGTGGATTTTGGGGTTTTGGGACTTAAAAGGAGGTGATGTGTTAGTTTTTCCCCTTTTTTTTTTTTTTTCAAAAATGTGCATCTCCATCTCCTCCCATGACGCAAGGATGTCCTTGGAAAGTGAACACGCTTAGCAGGCTGTAGGCCCTCTGGGTTCTGATACCTGCGGGGCGTGGCGGCCCCTTTCCATGCCAGGGAGGCCCTGAGCCCCCTGGGTACCGAGGACACACCGTAGTGCCTCTTACCTGGTGTCATGATCAGATTTCCCATCTGACACCCTCAGAAGTGCCCTACTTTAGCTGTCCAGAATCAAGTCCCAGGTGTCCAGGTTGTTACTCTGATGATGTTTGAAATAACCATGGGTAGTACTTTCCCGGTGGCAAATTCTGCTGTGTTCTGGAGGTGAGCAGTGTGTTGACCTTCACCCTTTTGTGTTTAATGTGTGTTTAAACAAAGGTCCATTGTGTGTGTGTGTGGGGGGGGAGAATGCCATATTGCTCTTTCTTTCATCCGAAATGTCCTTTGGATCCCACTGTTGTTAGGTCTTTTTGAATATTCTTGCCATGGTGAGACTGACCGTAGGATGATTCTTACCCTCTGCCGTTCAGAGGGCTGGGGCTTTATACGTGTTTCTTGTTCTCTTAAGGATCTAACATACATTTCCACATTTGCCTTAATCAGGATGCAGTCTCTGGCTATAAAACTCGAGTCAGTTTTGCCGAAATATACTTAAACCACAGTTTTTACTCAGCGATGATGATCCAGTTCCAATATTTTCCCCTGCCATCAAGTATATTCTTCTTTCATCCATATTCTTAAACTCCAGGAATGCCAAGTTTGATTTCTTTCTTTTTTTTAAAGATTTTATTTATTTGAGAGAGAGAGAGTGAGAGAGAGAGAGCATGAGAGGGGGGAGGGTCAGAGGGAGAAGCAGACCCCCCCCCCCCGAGCAGGGAGCCCGATGCGGGACTCGATCCCGGGACTCCAGGATCATGACCGGAGCTGAAGGCAGTCGCTCAACCGACTGAGCCACCCAGGCGCCCAAGTTTGATTTCTTTCTAAAAACGATGTGTAAATAATTCCGGATAACGTTAACAAACTCCTGGAACAGGCAAGCTAACGTGAAAAAGCGTTTTGTTCCCATCCCTTTCTGCTCCCGCCCACTCCTGCTCTCTCCAGAAATGATCACTTTTGTTCCTTTTTGTTTTTTTTTGTTCTTCTCGTGATTTTCTTTGTATCTCTAAATAATGCGCTTATACCACTTTTATGTCTCCACTTCCTGCTAGGATGCAGCACCATTTAGCTGATTTATTGCTTCTTACCTCCTTCCTTCTTTCTCCAGATTTTTGATGGTTTTATTTATAGTTCTTATATTGATTATTCTTCAAGGCTTTGTTACTTATATAGATCTCTAATTTAGCTTAGTCAACCGAAGACTGACTTTTAACCTCCCATAAAGTGAGAATATTGGTGCCCTGATCTGTCCTTTATCTCCCCCCCGCCGACACCCCCAGCTTCCGTCACCACCGGGATTGTAAGATTGTGTCTGTAAGCATGATTAAGTCTTCTATGCTTTGTCTATAGCTTGCTATTTTTTTTTAAGTTTCATTTTTAATCTGTACCTGATATGGGGCTTGAATTTATAACGCTTAGATCAAGAGTCACAGGCTCTGCCAACCGAGCCAGCCAGGAGCCCCTAGGTTGCTTTTGTTTTTATAACAGCTTTATTCATATAGAATTTAAATACCATACAATTTAGTTCCTTAAAGTGTGCAATTCAGTGGTTTTTGGTATATTTACAGAGTTGTGCAGCCCTTGCCATAATAAGTTCTAGAACATTTTCATCATCCCCAAAAGAAACCCTGTACCCATTTTTATTCACTTCCCCTCCCCATGCTTCCCCCTCGCCTCTGGTAACCACGAATTTGTCTGTCTCTATAGATTTGCCTGTTCTGGATATTACATATAATGGATTTATACAATATGTGGCCTTTTGTGTCTGTGTTCTTGCGCTTAGCATCATGTTTTCAAGGGTCATTGTGTCATGGCGTGTGTTGGAATTCCTTTTTACTGCTCAGTAGTATTTCACTGTATGGATACATCACATTTTATTTAATCATTCATCAATCGATGGACTTTTGGATTGGTTCCACCTTTTGGCTCTTGTGAATAGTTACTGGTGTGAACATCAGTGTACAGATATTTGTTTGAATACTTAAAATGTTTTTCTGGTAAACACCTAGGAGTGGAATTACTGGGTCATGTGGTAATTCCATGTTTAATTTTCTTTTATTTTTTTTTAAAGATTTTATTTATTTATTTGAGAGAGAGAGAGTGAGAGAGAGAGAGCATGAGAGGGAAGAGGGTCAGAGGGAGAAGCAGACTCCCTGCCGAGCAGGGAGCCCGATGTGGGACTCGATCCCAGGACTCCAGGATCATGAGTGAGCCGAAGGCAGTCGCTTCACCGACTGAGCCACCCAGGCGCCCAGGACAGAGGTTCTTAACTGAGGGCAGTTTTGCTCGCCAGGGGAACTTTGGCAATGTCTGGAGATATTTTTGGTTGTCACATTGGGGAGGTTATACTGCTCTCTGTCTAGATACAAGGAGATAGCAGGCATCTGGACGCCAGGGATGTTGCTGACACCCTGTGATGCCTAGGACAGTCCCCCAGAAGAAAGAATTATCTGGTCCATAGTCAGTAGTGCTGAGGTTGAAAACTGTGCATTCAAAAGACACAAATATTATTAGCACATATTTAAATTTCTTCACTTGGGAAAGGAGCTTATTATGTTTCCTAGATATTTGGAAATGAGCTGTCAGATTAATAATGAATAATCTGAGGCATCAGATTATTTTGGTTATTATTTTAACTGGAATGAATTAATAATGTATCCTTTTTAGGATAGAAAGGTTTTTCTTTTTGTTGTTGTTTTGTTTTGTTTTAGAGAGTGGCGAGGCAAGGGGCAGAGGGAGAGGGAGCAAGAATCTTCAGCAGGCTCCACGTCCAGCACTCAGTCCCACAACCCTGAGATCACGACCAGAGCGGAAATCAGGAGTTGGATGCTTAGCCGACTGAGCCACCCAGAAGGTTTTAAAAATTGGATAATAGGGCGCCTGGGTGGCTCAGTTGGTTAAGCGACTGCCTTCGCCTCAGGTCATGATCCTGGAGTCCTGGGATCTAGCCCCACATCGGGCTCCCGGCTCAGCGGGACGCCTGCTTCTCTCTCCCACTCCCCCTGCTTGTGTTCCCTCTCTCACTGTGTCTCTCTCTGTCAAATAAATAAATAAAATCTTAAAAAAAATAAAAAATAAAAATTGGATAATAAACATATTAAGACCGCAACCCAAGAAAAAATTTGGATAATAATTTCAGGGGTTTGGGGCTTCTCAGTGCTTGAGCAAGTTCACCCACTTAATGACTCCAGGATAGTGCTAATAACAGTGTTAGGAACGGTGCATTCTTAGCCCTTAACTCTGCTGTGGTTAATGTTATGGGAGGAAAAGTATTTGCAGTCTGATCATAACAATGTTACTCCTCTTAAACAGTTCATGGAGCATTAAAAACATTTTCGGAAAAAAAGTCCAGGGCAAGATCCACTGTGACATTTTCGAAAAGTTTTTTGAATGTTAGAACAATTATCTCATCTTGAAATCTCTGATTAGAAATTATCATTTCAATCTATAAATATCAATTGCACTTTAACATTGCATTGTAATTATAAAATTAAAATCTCATAGCTGATTTTCATTTAGCTAATAATTTAACGATCTACTGTTTTTTTTTTAAAGATTTTATTTATTTATGTGAGAGAGACAGAGGGAATGCATGAGTGGGGGTGGGGAGGGCCAGGTAGGGGCAGAGGGAGAGAGACAAGCAGACTCCCTGCTGAGCAGGGAGCTGGATGCTGGGCTCCATCCCAGGACCCGAGATCACTACCCAAGTCGAAGGCAGATGACTGAGCCACCCAGACACCCCAACAATCTAGTGTTTTCGAGTAGATTTTAAAAATTCATCCTGTGGTTTTTTTTTTTTTTTCTCTCCTTTCCCCCCACTCCTGACAGTTAATGCTTAATGTGGGGATTGACTCTGCCTGCAGCCTTGGTCCAGGGCGTCCCCACCCATAGTAGCAAACCATTCAAACTGCCTTAAAAAGAAAGATTTGTGGGAGCCTGTCGTTGCGGGGTTTCAGCTTGCTTTGAGTAAGAACACCCAAATGTCCTTCTCTCCGAGGAAATGGGGTTAAAACCAAATGGACGGATTTATAAGTATTGCTAGTTAGCATTAGGAACTTGGAGTCTTCTTGCCAAAGGCATTAGAGATCTAAGTTAACGGGCCATTCTTTACAGCAGGACTAGTTAACAGCTTATTAGGGTGAGAAGGGCTAAAATTATCCCTAACGGACGACCTCCGAATTTTAATTGTGGCAATCCATGTCCTCTCAGCCTGTGATACAGCAGTTCTGAGCCCCATCCAACTCAGGAAAAGTGAATTTACGGGCTTCCTAAGCAACGAGCATCTAGCAATGTAGAGTGCCTGGACTTTATTAGGAGTGCATGGAGCCAGCTCCCCCCCAACATTTGGGGGCTCAGCCCACGGCCACGACAGCTGTCACAGGGGCTCAGGGAGCCTGGTTCCAGGAGCATGAGACATGGTCTTGGTTACTATGTTATGGTTGCTAGAAAACCGTACATGATTCGGGGGAAAATGGAAATCTCTCAAGGAAATATTAAGGTACAGTTTTTCCTTTTGGAAAAGTTACTTTCTAGAATTCAGGAATGGCGAGCTTAATTAGGACATGAGTCAGGTTGGATAGTTTCGTACCCTGAGTATTGCAACAACCTCTGTGAGTCAGATCTTTGAACTTCCTCCTTTAATTTGAATAAAATTTCTGACATCTAGCAGTGTTGAAATGGTTAATGGCTTTTGATTACCTTGGTTCATCCTTTTTCATTTTTCCCAGACAGTCTGTGGGTTCTCCCCCCCTTTTTTTGTCTGTCACAGTGATTCTTCCCAAATATCTCCTCATCAGTGCCTTTTCCCCCCATTAATTACAAAATATTTCTCTTAGTTATATCAGGTACTGATAGTGAAAACCATATAGCCAAAATACCAACAATAAATATCTTTCAGTACTGAGATTAAGGGGGATTCTTACTTTCTTATGGAAGCTTTTGCAGTGAGTGGGGGTTCCTTTGATAATCAGAAAAATTGCACTAATTAAATCCACATTCAGCTTTGGGTTGGTGGTGGCCAGTGGGAACTTAATCTCCCAAATCATATTTTCTTGTTCCGTAATCCACTTACACATGGGGATTAATAGCTAAGTGCTCCTCTCAACAATGAGGACAATGAGGAAGAATAAAGAATTTGTGGATTCTGGCCGCAATGAGCAAAGATGAGAAAGCCTGTAGGGCTTCCAAGAAGCCCAGTGATTAAATATCAATGGAAGGATTAGCCCCATTGTTGATGGATCCTTTCAGGGTAGGATTGAACCTAGACCCTCAGTTATTAGAAAGTTGTTGACTTTCTAGTGTTGCCTGCATCCCTTTCTTTAGAAGCCTTCCCCAGAGTGGTCTTACATCCACGGTTCCAAACATGGTTGTGCCTCTTGACCTCGGTTTTTTCCCTAGGATTGCCTCCTTGTTCATGAACTGTCCCATCTTCTCTGAAGGGTCCTAAAGCATGGATGATTTTGAGGTCAAGTTTAATTTGTGTCTGTGTTCGTATTTTAGGGCTGCTGCAAAAGGTCCTTCAAACTGAGTATCTTAAGACAATAGATATGTATTCTCTCATAGTCTGGTTGCTAGAAGTCCAAAATCCAGGTGTTGGCAGGGCCACGCTCCGTCCAAAGGCTGTTAGGAAAGGGCCTTTTCTTCTTCCAGCCTCTACTGGCCGCAGGTGTTCCTAGGCTTGTGACAGTATGACTCCCAATCTCAGCCTGCTCCTTCACACAGTGGGCGTTTCTTGTGGCTGTGTGTCTGTGTCTAGATCTCCTTCTGTCTCCTATAAAGACACCAGCTCTTGGGTGTAGGGCCCATCCTAAACCCATATGACCTCATCCTTACTTGATTTTATCTGCAAAGACCCAGTTTCCAAATAGGGTCCTGTTCATAGGTGCTAGCGGTTAGGACTTAAACACGTCTTTTTTTGGGGGGGGGCACAGTTTAACCCACAAGAATGTCCAAGCAGTACTCCATTAGACTGTTTAAAGCAGTGAAGGACATGCAATATGGATGTGTACTTACTGCTAAGACATTAGATTTTCCGAAAGCTGATGTGTCACCGTGAGTCTATTACTATTTATTTACTTACTTATTTAATTTATTTATTTCCCTCCTTACTTATCCACCCACCTACCTACCTACTTACCAACCAACCAACCAACCACTCTCCCAACCACCCAACCAAAAAGTAGGCTCTACCTACCTACCTACCTACCACCCAACCAACCACCCAACCAAAGTAGGCTCTACCTACCTACCTACCAACCAACCAACCAACCAACCAACCAAAGTAGGCTCTACCTACCTACCTACCAACCACCCAACCAAAGTAGGCTCTACCTACCTACCTACCTACCTACCTACCAACCAACCAACCAACCAAAGTAGGCTCTACCTACCTACCTACCTACCAACCAACCAACCACCCAACCAAAGTAGGCTCTATGCCCAATGTGGGGCAGAGTCAGCCAGGTACCCTATGTCAACATTGAGTTCAAACTTTTTATTTATTTATTTATTTTAAAGATTTTATTTATTTATTTATGTGAGAGAGAGAGAATGAGAGATAGGGAGCACGAGAAGGAAGAGGGCCAGAGGGAGAAGCAGACTCCCTGCTGAGCAGGGAGCCCAGTGTGGGACTCGATCCCAGGACCCCAGGATCATGACCTGAGCCGAAGGCAGTCGCTTAACCAACTGAGCCACCCAGGTGCCCCAAACTTTTTTTTTTTTTTATTTTTAAAGATTTTATTTATTTATTTGTCGGAGAGAGAGAGAGAGAGAATGAGCACAAGCAGGGGGAGCAGCAAGCAGAGGGAGAAGCAGGCTCCATGGAGGCACCCAGGTATCCCGAGTTCAAACTTTCAAAGGCCCTTAGTTCCCAGCCCAGCTTTTTCCATTTCATCTCTCAGGACTCTTTTCTCCAATGGTTTGAGCCAGTGAAACAGAAGTCCCTTTTGCTCGTTATAGCCTATCCTATCATTTTTCCTTCCTTCCTTCCTTCCTTCCTGTTTGTTGCTCACATGGTCTCTGCATCTGGACTATTCCCATTTTTGCTTGTCAGATCTGCCTCTCTTCTTCCAGGTCTGGTTGAAATCAGCTATCTTCATGCAGTTTCCTTGGTGTCCTAATGCCTAATGGCTCTTTTAGATGTGTTCTCATAGTCTACTTTGTGTCTCAGTGAACTCTTCTTGGACTGCAAACTCTTTGAAGGTAGGGTCTCAACCAAATTTATTGTGGCTTGATCACAGCACCGCTGTGGAGGAGCTTGACATGTGTTTAGATAAACTTGCCCCCAATTTACGCCATCCTCAGTCAGTATATATGCACGGTGCATGGGTCTTTGCCAAGATAGCAGGCCATGGAGGTTGGCAGTTAAGAGATAAGCCCAAAGCAAAAAACGTCTGTACTCAGGGGAGATGAGTGACAGACAGGCAAATTCTGTGAGGACCCACTGGCAAGAGGAAGGTGTCTCTTAGTTGTTGGTAAGCGGTCTACAGCCAAGATGAATCTGATGCTATATTAGGAGCCAAAATTAGACAGCCTGCATTCTGAGGGGAAAGATGGGTGGGTTGGTGTCTTAGTTCAGGCTGCTGTACAACAAAATATCATAGACTGGGTGGATTAAACAGCAAACATTTATTTCTCTTGGTCTAGAGGCTGTAAGTCCTGAGATCAGGGTGCTGTCATGGTTGGATTCTTGGTGAGAGCTCTTCTCCTGGTTGTGTCTTCCCCTTATCTTATGGCCTTTCCTTGCATGCACACTCAAGAGAGATCCCACATTTCATTTTCTTTTTATCAGTTCCTTCGAGGGGCTTTTACCCTCACGACCTCTTCAAAACTTAATTATCTCCCAAAGACCTAGCCTCCAAATACCATCCCACTGAATGGATTAGGGGATTAGGTATTCACTGCATGAGTTTTTGGAGGATGCAAACATTCAGTCCATAGCAGTGAGCGAGCAACCAGGTAAGCAGTTTGGAACCAGGAGAGGAAGAGAAACCAGAAAACCCCAAATCTAAGAGCCTTGTGCCGATACGCCTTTGATTCCAAAGTGAGCTCTTGGGGACCTGGGCTTAGTTAAGGCTTACTGGAGCTTTGGGCTGGGCAGCCCAGGACCTAGCCTGCAGGTAGATGGGGAAGAATTTGTGCCTGGCTACTGGAAGTATTCATAGAAAATCCTGGAAGTTTCTAAGGGTGGTAGTGAGCGGTGGGGGCAGGGAAAACAGTGAGGGGAGGAAGTGTGTGGTCTTAGGAGAATGCACTTTGGCTGGGAGGTAGGGTGTCCCAGAGTGGAAAGGCAGTCTTCATAGAGGGGGTGCCTTAGAGCTTGGTTCGAGCCTTGTGGTGGGCATAGTGTTCACTGCACGTGACCACAGAGGGACAGATGAAGGCAGCTGTTCTAGGGAAAGTGAACACGTTGCTGGTTGAGATCTGATAAGGGTCCAGACCTCTACTTTGGTGTTTTTGAACTATTTTTCTGGCAGTGGCTGTGGGTAGACCTGAGCAAACATGGGGCTTCTAAAGGGACTTCACATTGCAAACAGATCAGATTGTTCTTTATTTTATTTTATTTTATTTTATTTTATTTTATTTTATTTTACAGATTCTTTTTTTTTAAATATTTTATTTATTTAATTGACAGAGAGAGAGAGAGACAGTGAAAGAGGGAACACAAGCAGGGGGAGTGGGAGAGGGAGAAGCAGATTTCCTGCCGAGCAGGGAGCCCGATGCGGGGCTCAATCCCAGGACCCTGGGACCATGACCTGAGCCGAAGGCAGTCGCTTAACCAACTGAGCCACCCAGGTGCCCCTTATTTTATTTTATTTTAAAGATTTTATTTATTTATTTGACAGACAGAGACACAGCAAGAGAGGGAACACAAGCAGGGGGAGTGGGAGAGGGAGAAGCAGGCTTCCCGTGGAGCAGGGAGCCCCATGAGGGGGGCTCGATCCCAGGACCCTGGGATCATGACCTGAGCCGCAGGCAGATGCTTAGTGACTGAGCCTCCCAGGCGCCCCCTGATTGTTCTTTAAAGTGTATTTTTATTGGAGTGCCTGGGTGGCTCAGTCGGTTAAGCATCCGACTCTTGATTTCGGCTCAGGTTATGATCCCAGAGTTGTGAGATCGAGTCCCACATTGGGCTCTGCGTTGGATATTGGCATTCTCTCTCTTTCTCTCTCTCTGTCTCTCCCCCCTCTGCCCCTCCCTCCTCAAAAAAATTAAGTAAAAAAAAAATATATATTTTTATTTACTGCATGATGATTGTAGGAACAATCAAGTACATTTAAAAGGAGACATTCTCCCACATTCCTACTGTAGGAACATGTTGGTTGCTTTTGGTTTTCTCTCTTCCTTCTTATCCATCATTGTCACGTCCTTTTTACGTATTTGTAACTCTTGCTTAGATACAGCTTTGTATTTTGTTTCTTTTCATATAACACTGCATTGTCAACATGTGCAGTTTAGCTGCATCGTCCCCAACTTGTCATTTATGATGATCACACATTCCAGCGAGCTGATCATTTACCTAACCATTTTCCTATAAATGAATATTTATGTTGTGGCTTTTTACCATTATTTAAAAAAATTTTTTTTTGAAGTTCCTTATGTATATACTGCTTTTTTTCTTTCTTTTTTAAAACTTATTTTTCTCAGGATAGAGTCCCAGGATGTGGTGTTTGTATTAAACACAACATTTAAAAAAACATGACTATCCCTGCTCAGCAGGGAGCCTGCTTCTCCCTCTGCCTGCCACTCCCCCTGTCAAATAAATAAATTAATTAATAAAAAAAAATGGCTGTTAATTTGAATTGTCAAACTGCCTTCCAGAAGTCTTGATCTGTTCATATATGTGAGTATATTGGGACTCACCACAGCTGAGCCAGCACTGGGTCTTAATCATTTATTTTGTTACTGTTAATTGAATCTCTCTTTCTTTGCTTTTGGGAGGGCTGAACTTTTTGTGTTAATTATTTTGAACATTGTTTTAAACTTCTAGGGAACACTGTCATGGGCTTATCTTTTAAATCCTTAACACCACCTGGAACAAAACAAATAAACAAAATAAAACAAGGAACAGCGTCCTTTGGCTTCCTCCTGTGTGAGATGGTGAGGTTGAAGGTCTTCCTCGCTTCCAGCATCCTGCGTCTGATTTTATGAACCAAAAGTGTAGAAGGTGAATGGGATGCAGCCTTAAGATTTCTGAGGCACAGGCTGGTGACATGGTTGTAGGTAGCCTGCTGTGGGCTGGTTTTTGTTAATTTTGTTTGTAGAGTTTATTTTTTTTAGAGCCGTTTTAAGTTCACATCCAAATTGAGCAGAAAGTCCGGAGAGTTCCTATACCCCTCCTGTCCCGCCCCACGCACACAGCCTGCCCCGTAATCAGCATCCCCCATAGAGTGGTACGTTATGTTTGTTACCCTTGATGGAAGGCAGCTATGCTAACCACTATACCACCAACGCTGTTTGTTACCCTTGATGAACCTGCACTGAGGCCTCATGGTCACCCAGAGTCCATAGTTTACATTTCGGTTCACTCTTGGTGTTGCACATTCTGGGCTTGGACAGCCAGATAATGATGTCTATCCACCAGGAAAGTATCGTACAGAATAGTTCTACTCCCCCAAATATCCCCCATGCTCGGCCTATACATTTCTCCTTCACCCTTTTGCCCCTGGCAGCCACTGATCTTATACTGTCTCCATAGTTTTGCCTTTTCTGGAATGTCATGCAGTTTAGATTGTGGCTGACATCACTCTTGAGAATCATTCCTTGGGAGTTTCTCCGTTTCCTGCCCTTCCAATGTGGTTGCCTCTAGACTAGGATTTTGGAGTCAGAAGGATTGATAAGGCCCTCCAACCCAGGAGTCCTCTCTGTGATACCCTGGCTGAGGAATGTCACCCGAGCCTTCACTGTGGTTCCCATTATGTAGCCAAAGGAGGGACAGGCGCCCCGCATCCAAGACTGGCTTCCAGCCCCCCACGCCGACTCCGATGAGCTGGTTGACCATGGTGAAACCACTTCCCTTCCTGGGGCTGACCCTGTGTGGTCCCTTGGTGGTGTGATGCCAGAGCAGTGCTCACCCCCAGGTTCTAGGGGTGACATGGATACAAGGTCGACTGGCCATTATTAACCCCAGAGGAAGGCACAAAAGTCAAATCAGAAGAACCTGGACAGCCTTGCTCTTGGCTGAGCAAGTGAATTGTTAGAAAGTTGCTCCCTGCAGGAAATGGAGGTTGGCCTCCCTGAATCCTCCACTGATGGTGACTCTGCCCTGGGTGGGGGTGTGTGTGGGGGGGGGGGGGGGGGGGGCAGATAAGTCAACCCCTCCACCTGTAACCATTTACGGTTGGCTCTCATGCCTTCCCCATCGTACTCCGATAGCTCTTCTCAAGCACAACTTCTCTGCTCCTTTATCTGTCCTTCGTAGCATGTGGATTCTTCAGTTCTGTGAACACCCCCTTCAGCATGGCCAACTTGGGTGCCGAGAAGTGAAATGGGCTGAATCCTATCCTTCCCTCAGTTCATGTTGAGGCCACAGCCCCCAGGGCCTCAGAGTGTGACCGTATTGGGGGATGAGGCCCTTGAGGAGGTGGCTAAGTCAGAATGAGGCTGTTCCGGTGGCCCCGACCCAACCTGACTGAGGTGTCCTCATGGAGAAGAGGGAACGTGGACACATGAGGAGGCCCCAGGATGCTTGAGCGCAGAGGAGAGACACAGGGACAAGGCCGCCATCTGCCAGCTGAGGAGCGAGGCCTCGGAAGGAAGCAAGCTGCCAGCACCTCGATCTCGGACTTGTGGCCTCCAGAACTGGGAGGACGTAAACTTCTGTTGCTGAAGTCACGCAGTGTGTGCTCTTTTGTTACCCTTGAAAATGAACGCGGGAAGAGAATGCGATTTTATCCCCACTTCCCCGCCTCTTCTCGTTTTCGGGGCCTCAGTCCCGTCTGTGCTTTTCTTATTGAACTTTTCTGGGGAGTTCTTGAGACATGCAGATCAACTACTACAGTCCTGCGTTTTATGCTGTCTTCTGGGCAAAGAATGAGTAGTCATTTTTTTCTTTTTTTGTACAAGTCAATAATTAAATACTTCTTTATAAATGGTGTTTATGACTGACCATTATCCTGGCCACCTTTTATAGATCCTCTCCTTTGTGCTGGGCCTCTGGGCTATTTTACACGTTAATCATTTTTTAAAAAATTTTATTTACTTTTGAGAGAGAGAGAGAGAGAGAGAGAGAGAGAGAGAATGACAGAGAGAGAGAATGGGGGGGGGAGGGGCAGAGGGAGAAGCAGACTCCCCGCTGAGCAGGGAGCCCGATGCGGGACTCGATCCCGGGACTCCAGGATCATGACCTGAGCTGAAGGCAGTGGCTTAACCAGCTGAGCCACCCAGGCGCCCCTACACGTTAATCATTAAAAAGTCCCTGCAGGTGGGCGTTGCCATCCCATTTTACAGATGAGAAAGTGGGGCAGCGGAGTGAGCAGATGGCGTGAGCAAGGCCATGCAATGTGGATTCTGTGGATCCCCGAAAACCATGCTCATCAGCTGAGGACAGCACCTGGGTGGCTCGGGGTGGTGGTGGGGGGGCTGGGATCGGCCGGTTCCCCTCACCTCCCCGTCCAAGGCCGCTACCTTCCCCACCCCCGTCTCGGTTATGTCCCTCTCCTGAGCAGCCCTGCGTGCCCACGTGACCCTGTTGCACCGAGCAGACTGTTCACTGTGGAACAGCCGACCCATTTGTTTTCTCCTCTCATTTCATGCAATCCAATAGCTCAGAGCCAGGCCATTTAAGAATGGAAGAAATTTCCTGCTGAGAGGTTTTATATATGTGGTGTGTGTGTGCTTCTGAAGGCAAATGGGTGTTTAAGCGTGTGCGAGGCGAAGTACGGCCGACTCCGGGAGTCTGGGGACCACTTAGGCCTGTAGCCCTCACTCTCGCACCAGCTGTCCAGCGCCACGAGGCCTTCTGGCTTTACCATTTATGGGCCCTTTTCCTGTTAGGACACCTGTTTAACTCTGGTGTTGCCATCACGGGAGGCTAAGGCAGCCTGTTCCTTCTCCTGCTGCTTCTTGTGGAAAATCCATTTTTGGTGTTCGGTTTCAGTGAGAAAGGCATAAAAATATTTTCTGGGACCCCTCCCCACTTTCCTGCTTGCAGCTAAGATTTCAGCCTTTGACAATGGAGGCCAAATCTCTCTCGAAACAAAGGCAGCACTAAATCAGAACGTTGCTGTCCGTACATTTCTTTTTGGAAACAGGATGGGCTTTTAAAGCATTTTATGCATGGACCTTGTTCCGTGAAAGTCCTGGACGCTGAATTTGCGTGACAACAGCATTCCGTGTCATCGCCCTTAGAATTATCGACATCGGGCGCCTGGGTGGCTCAGTTGGTTAAGCGACTGCCTTCGGGTCAGGTCATGATCCTGGAGTCCTGGGATCGAGTCCCACATCGGGCTCCCTGCTCAGCAGGGAGTCTGCTTCTCCCTCTGACCCTCCCCCCTCTCATGCTCTCTCTCTCTCTCATTCTCTCTCTCAAATAAATAAATAAATAAAATCTTTAAAAAAAAAAGAATTATCGACATCATCAGGCAGGAGAGCTTTGTAGACGGGGCGATCTCACCCGTGTTTTGCAGACAGGAAGTTACTTACCAACCTTGGTGAATGTAAGTGCTCATTTATTGAAATGGAAATGCAACACGCGTACAGAAAAGTGTACCTTATTGGAAGTGTCTGGTTTCATGGATTCGTACACACCATGTACTTGTGTAACCGGCACTCAGATCCAGAACCAGAATGTGCTGAGACCCCAGAACCTTCCTGGGTGATGAGATGGGAAGGAGTCTTCCCCCGGAGCCTCCAGAAGGAGCACAGCCCTGCTCACATCTTCATTTTAGACTTGCCTCCAGGGCTGTGAGACCTACATTTCCTACGTTTTGCATCTGTTTATGGTGCTTTGTTACAGCAGCTCCAGCTGACAGATGCACTCTCCTGCCCCCCCCCCCCCCGCCCCGTGTTTTACTTTGCATTTCATCTTCCCCCTGGAGGTCAGCCATCCATGTAATTCATGTCTGATCACGTCGGTCCTGGTTTAGAACCTGTCTGAGTTGCCCCATTGTTCGTTGGGTGAAGCCCAAGCTTCTTGACCTGGTGTATGTGCCCTGCTCCGCCCCTTCTGCCTCACCTCTCACTCGCCCCAGCCTTGCCTGCTCAACCCCAAAGTGGACACAGATGGGGAGCTGTCAACAGGGCGGGGAGGGGGCTGTATCTGCATCAAAGAGCGCTGGATGTGACTTTGAATTTGATGCATGTAGGGGGCTCTTCTGGGCTCCAGTGGTCCACCACTCTCCTCATGACTCTGTTCACATGTTCTTGTGTTTATTTTATTTTTTATTTTTTTTAAAATATTTTATTTATTTATTTGACAGAGAGAGAGACAGCGAGAGAGGGAACACAAGCAGGGGGAGTGGGAGAGGGAGAAGCAGGCTTCCCACTGAGCAGGGAGCCCGATGTGGGACTCGATGCCAGGACCCTGGCAGCCCAATGTGGGGCTCGATCCCAGCACTCTGGATCATGACCCGAGCCGAAGGCAGACGCCTAATGACTGAGCCACCCGGGCGCCCCACGTTCTTGTGTTTAAACTCCCTTCTTGGCCCCCAGGGGGTCTGGATTACAAGCTTCACTCACACATCCACAAACACAATGTACTTCCACACGTGCTGGTACAGGGGTGTGGTGGTCTCACTGCTTGGTTTGCATCATCTGCTTGGCCGCTTACTAACAGCATCACCTTGCTCCGTGCCTCAGTTTTCTTATCTATCAAATGGGGACACGGATAGTACCTACCTGGTAGGGCTATTGTGAGTAGTAAGCGAGTTAATTCCTGTAGATGTTTCCAACGGGCTTGGCACCTGGGTAGGAAACTCGGCCCCAGACCCCTTTTGAATAGTGTTTTCTCCCCCTCTGGTTTATTCTTGCCTGCTTTTTAAGGCTCCGGGTGGGCACCATTATCTCTAGAAAGCTTTCAAGGCTCTTCTCCACCGGCATAATCACCCATTGTCTCCTTTTAATCTGTTGGGGGGCCTCTCTTCCTTGGGGGCCCTGAAGTTCTTGAGGGCAGGTCAATTCTAGATCCCGTCGTCCCCCTTCCTGGCCTGGTGGCTGGCTGCCCTGAGGCCTTCAGTCTGGTGCTTGCTCAGGAAAAGAATAAATATTATTTATTATTTGTTTTAAGGTGAAAGGAGAAACAATTGGGTTAGCGCGAACTTTCCGGGTCCACTTAGAGCAACAGAGACGCTGAGAAGAAAATGTTAAGCACTGCAGAT
This sequence comes from Callorhinus ursinus, assembly GCF_003265705.2. Classification (NCBI taxonomy): domain Eukaryota; kingdom Metazoa; phylum Chordata; class Mammalia; order Carnivora; family Otariidae; genus Callorhinus; species Callorhinus ursinus. The sequence goes on from NW_027397063.1 coordinate 5,590,062, forward strand.
ACCCTAACAGTGATTATTCCTTTAGGGTTTTTGGGACAGTGAAGACTCCAGTGATGGGCAGGCAGAATGAAGGTTCTTAGGTGCTGATTTGGGATTCTTCGGTTTATCCTGGCACTTAGAACAGGGCCGGCCATGAACTCAGGGACTCGATTTCCTGTAGTTAAAGATGTTTGCCTTCCCGATGCAGGCACTGAGATTTAATGACTTTTTAATAAGGCACGGGGCTCCGCAAAAGAAAACATCCCCTGGCTAGTGTGTTGGGGGCTTAGAGGTTAATAGTGAGTTTGGACACGTTTTCATTTCAGCCCCCAGCATGGTTTTTCTTCCTTAGGAGGTACTCAGTAAATATCTTGTGTTTTCCATTATATTGAGGGTGTTAGGTTTTTGGATCCGAAACTCAGTACTGTGGAGAGGTTCTCCTGATTTGGGGCAGCTCTTTCCCATAGACCAAAGGGCATCTTTGTGCGAGGAAAGCTCAGCACGTCCTGAAAATTGGGCATTTACAAGATCAGGAATCCCTCTCACTTGGCAAACTCCTTGTTGAACTTCATAGCCTCCTGGCCACACATTACAGTTAGAGGGGCTCTAGCCGTACCGCCCACTGTGGAGACCACTAGCCACATGTGGCTGCCGAGCCCTTGAAATGTCAGAATTAGGACGTGCTGTAGGTGTGAACTAGAGACCCGGTTTCAAAGACTTAGGAAGAAAGAGATGAATGTAAGTCATCTCAGCATAACTTTTTTTAATTGAAACCTTTTTTTAAAGTTGAAATTATTCATTTTTTTTAGCTTATTTCTTTATTTATTTGAGTAATCTCTACACCCAACATGGGGCTCGAACTCACGACCCCCAGGTCAAGAGTCACATGTTCCACTGACTGAGCCTGCCAGGCGCCCCTCAATAACTTTTGTATTGACTGTGTGTTGAAATAATATTTATGATATGTTGGGTTGAATACAATAGGTTATTAAATTTAATGTAACCTTTTTACTTTTTAAAAAAATTTTATTTTTATTTATTTATTTAGAGCGTGCATGCGTGAGCAGGGGAGGGGCAGAGGGGGAAGGAGAGGGAGAATCTGAAGCTGACTACCCACGGGGCTCGATCTCACGACCCTGAGATCATGACCTGAGCCGAAATCAAGAGTCCGACACTTAACTGACCGAGCCACCCAGGCGCCCTGTCCTAAAAAGTAAAAACTTGTTTTTTTTTATGTAGCTACCAGAAAATGTGAAGTTATGTTTTTATTAGCTAGCCTTGCCCCAGAGAATGACTGCCAACTTATTTTCCTGAGATAATCTGCCAGAGTGGGTGAGTTCTCTCTTATTTGAGCAATCTCTTAGTTCTGACAGGCCTTGCAAAGCATGTTGAAGCCAGGGCGTGGAGGGAATGACAAGCGGAAGGGGGGGCGAATTCCAAAACAATGAGTTTTCCTATCTAGCTCCTGGGAAAGTCAGAGGAATTTTCATTGCAGCAAAATTAAGTTAGGCAAATTTGGATGATCAGGTAGACACGATATCCAGCGCCCATTATGAATAATAATAGCGCCACATATTTAATTGTTTGACTACCCTTTCAAAGCTTAAGAATAAAGAAACGAGTAGTCATAAAACCCCAGAATAGTTTAGGAAAAATTAATCACAGTGCGTACAAGCTGTAGCATCGAGAAGGGTGGGGGGCCACAGTGTTATCAAGGTGAGATTCCATATGCTGGTTTGTCATATCCGTAATAATGTGTCAGGGCTGGGCTTGCTCAGGCCTGGAGACCTGCCTGGTTTAGTTGGTCGGGGGCGGGGGGGGGGCAGTTTCTGTGGACGCTCTACTCCTGCTCCATAGCCAGAGTAACTTGTTAGTCTCTGCATCCTTAAATGGCTCTGCAGGAGAATGAATGATAGGCCCGTTTGCATGTTGGTTTCATATTCATTTCCCTTGCTGTTGGTTGCTCACTGGTTTCTTCCCGTGGATGCCAAAATTCTTGTGATGAGAGATCTTGTTTTCTTTTTCTAAGCTTCTGTATTGTTGGGGCGCCCGGCCGGCTCAGTCGGCAGAGCATCCGACTCTTGATCATGGGGTTGTGCATTTGAACCCTGTGTTAGGTGTACAGATTACTTAAAAAAACAAGCAAAACTCCTGTATTGTTGCGCCTAATATGCACCTTCAGTTCGTGTTTGTTGATTGACAGAGTTAGTGGTTAATAAAAAAAAGCAGTTGATCCTCTGTCCCTCCTGCCCTCCTGCCCCTTCTGGTCCCACTTTTTCCATTTCTTTTGCGCTCTTTCTTTCCATACTGCTTTCTTCTTCTTTTTTTCCTTCCTCTAAGGTCTGGATTACATGGAGAAGTCCTGAAAAACGTGTGTTCACCTGGCCTGTCTGTACCCTTTCTTTTTCTAACAAAGCCTTGCCTCGACTGAGCGTCTCTTCAGCTTTTTCTTTGCCCACCTCTGCCCTTCCTTCAGCATACCCTCCTCGTGCAGGCGGCCCCAGGGGTGGAAGGCCCTCACGTGGTACCTGGTGGCTGGCTCAGCACAGACTTGCCTTGGACAAGGGCCAGACCCAGGGTTGGAGCTGGGCAAACACTGTTCCACCGGGGAGCTGATTGGACGGAGGCCCAGGGTGGAGTACCCATGGGCTCAATGGAGGCCTGGTTTTACTTAAGATATTCCAAAGAGTGAGGGGGGAAGTAAACAGTCTGCTAATTAAATCTGTAGGTGGCCGTAAATTTGGAGGTGTTGCGAAGCCCTCTGCACATAGAGAGGACGTTGGGAAAACACAAAGAGCTGTAGAAAGGTGAGGCAAGGCTCGGGGAGATGAGATTCTGCCTGGAAAAGTACAAGCCACCATCTGGAGAGCAATTAGCCATGGTAGTGTGCGCTGTGGGGCGTAAGTCAGTGGCGCTGCGATTGACCTGGGGCCAGAACTGTTAAGTTCTGTTTCTTGATAGTTAGTAGTCATCGTTTATTTTTTTAACCCCTAAGTTTATTACTCAGGAATCAAGCCAGTCCTACTGTACTCTGTGTTTACAAGGCTTGGCCTTGAAGGGTGAGCAGATAAGAAAGAAAGAGTGTTCCTCAAATCATTTGCCCCTCTGCTTACGTTTCCATTGGCTGTGCCGCCCGTAGGGTGGCCAGGGGTCCAGGATCTTGGAGGTTGGTTCTGAGCGCTGGAAGTGGGGCTGGCCAGCTGGTGGGGGCAGGGGCCTGCTCGGTGTAGATCACAAGGCACTTTGCTTCTGGGGGTAGGCCCACCAGGAGGGCACATGCAGTTGGTCTCTGGGGCACCCCCCCTGGCTTACAGGGTTATAGATCTCCATCAGCCTTTGTGGCCTTGGTTCTTCCCAGGACCTTCATACTCCTACAAATACGCCTCCGCGCTCTGAGCCGGCTTCCACCGGCCAGATTGAGAAGCCATATTCTAGTGATGGGAGACGCGATTGCCTCGAGTGTGAGGAGCAGGGTTTTTTGGTGTTCAATCTCTGTTCAAGTCCCTGGGCAATCTTGGCCACCTTGCTTGATTTCTCGGCCTCCGTTTCCTTGTCCGTCAGCTATCTTTGAAGAAAGTGCGGGCAGGTCATGTTCAAGACCTTTTCAGTATGAGTTCAGAGGAGACCCTCCCAGGTGAGGCTGCCCTGGGAGATGGCATGGACGCTAGACAAGAGCTGGGAGACCAAGGATCACATCCCGCCCTGCAGGGCTAAGACAGGACTCAAGGTCACACGTGAGTTTCCTGACGTGGTTGTTGGAATGCCAGGTTCTCCTCTTGCCTTCCGACAGGCTAGACTAAACAAACGTTTGCAGGGTATTTACAAAAGCCGTGATCGAGACCAGTAAATGATGTGATGGGCATGATGGAAACTGACCAGGGGACGGGGCGCCAGGGTGGCTCAGTTGGTTGAAGTGGCTGCCTTCGGCTCAGGTCGTGATCTCGGGGTCCTGGGATCGAGCCCCATGTTGGGCTTCCTGGCTCAGCGGGAAGCCTGCTTCTCCCTCTCCCTCTGCCTTTCCCCCTGCTCCCCTGCTTGTGCTCAATCTCTCTGTCAAATAAATAAAATCTTAAAAAAAAAAACAAAAGAAAGAAACTGACCAGGTGTCACAGGAGGGTCTAATCTTCCCTGTGAGAACATCTTGTCTCTTGTGGACATTGCCCTGAGCAGGAAGGGGCACGACCCAACCTTTCTCCGGAGCTGAAGGAGGAAAGCTGTCTGGGTTGGAGGTTTCGGACTTCATGTTTATAAACACGTCTCCATGCAGCTTCGTTGCAGTGAGTGTCACTCTCTGTGTTCGAGGAGGGACTCTTTTGGGGAGAAGGGCGGGGTAATGGGTGACCTGATTTATTTCCTTTGTTCTCTTCTGGCCGAGCCTGGGCAGGTAGCCCTGACCCACAAGGTCTTAAACTGCCTGAAAGGAAATCCATTTGCTGATAGAGAAGATACACTTAGAGATAAAGGAGAGAATGCTTGGTTTACAGCTTCCTCCTCTGCCTGGCTCCAGGTATCAGAGAACTGGTGACTGGACCATTCTTTTTTTTGGGTTCCTAAGATCTTACCCTTGGAACTCAAATCAGACCATAAGTAATCACCTTGGAACTCATCCTGGTAATTGTCTCCTAATTGTTTTATCTGCCTTGTGTTGTCTCCCCAACCCAGTGGGACCAACGACCCTTTGAAGACAGACTTCCTGACCTCTCTTTATTTTCCACCATGATGGGACTCCTTAAACACCTGTCTGAAGGATTAAAGATTGATTTCATTTCTGTAATTTATAGCCTTCCTGTCTCCTAAAATTAGGATAAGATGAATGTGTGAATTTTTACCTTGAGAAATATATATATATTTTTTTAATTCTATATTTTCTTAATTTTTTAAATTAACATATAATGTATTATTGTTTCAGGGGTGCAGGTCTGTGATTCAGCAGTCTTGCACAGTTCACAGCGCTCACCATAGCACATACCCTCCCCAGTGACCATCATCCCAGCCACCCCATCCCTCCCAGCCCCTCCCCTCCAGCAGCCCTGTTTGTTTCCTGAGATTAAGAGTCTCTTATGGTTTGTCTCGCTCTCTGGTTTCGTCTTGTTTCTCACATTCCTCATATTGGTGAGATCATATGATAATTGTCTTTCTCTGATTGACTTACTTCGCTTAGCATAATTCCGTCTAGTTCCATCCATGTTGCAAATGGCAAGATTTCATTTTTTTGATGGCTGCATAATATTCCGTTGTGCATATACACCACATCTTCTTTATCCATTCATCTGTCGATGGACATCTTGGCTCTTTCCACAGTTTGGCTATTGTGGATGTTGCTGCTACAAACATTGGGGTGCAGGTGCCCCTTCGGATCCCTACATTTGTATCTTTGGGGTAAATACCCAGTACTGCAATTGCTGGGTCGTACGGTAGCTCTATTTTCAACTTCTTGAGGAACCTCCATACTTTTTCCAGAGTGGCTGCACCAGCTTGCATTCCCAGAGAAATATTTTTGTTTGTTTTTATCTTGAGAAATATTTTATTTATTATTATTACTATTTTTAAAAACTTATTTATTTTAGAGTGAGTACGAGGGAGCGTGTGCAAGTGGGGGTGGGGCAGAGGGAGAGAATCTTCAAGCAGACCCCCTGCTGAGTGCAGAGCCCGTTGATTGGGGCTTGATTCCATGACCCATGAGATCATGACGTGAGCCTAAACCAAGGGTCGGACGTTTAACTGACGGAGCCACCCAGGCACCCTTAACTTGAGAAATATTTTTTAAAAAATATTTATATATTTATTTATTTATTTATTTATTTATTTATTTATTTATTTATTTATTTTTGAGAGAGAGAGAGTGCATGTGCACAAGCAGGGGGGAGCAGAGGAAGAAGCAATCTCCCTGCTGAGCAGGGAGCCCCATGATGCGGGACTTGATCCCAGGACTCCGGGATCATGACCCGAGCAGAAGGGGGATGTTTCACCGACTGAGCCACCCAGGTGCCCGAGAAGTATTTTAAATGAAGGTCATATGCTTAGTGCACAGATGCCCCCGCCTGCTCTGGAAGAAATGTCTTTATTGATTGTCACCGTCCCCTCTTCAGTCCCTAGTCTCTCTAGTTACCTGTTCCTCTCTGTGAATGAATGACTTGGTGTTTAAATACTGTGGTTTCCTCCACCTCCTTTGTACGCTGGGAAGCTTCCAGTCACCACTGTTGGGGGCTTCTCATCTCTGATATATTAACGCCTGTGTCAATCTAGCCTGCCAGACTCTTGGTATGAACAGGCATGAGCTCCCACTCTGTGTCTGTTTGTGTGGAGCAAAGGAGACACTTCCTTGCGGGGAGAGTTTGTACCTGAAGGGTAATGGTGGGCTTGGTCAGGGACTTGACCACGGGGGGACTATGGACGACGAGTGGTTTAGGAGCATGGGGGCTGGCCCGTGGGAGATGGGGGGAGGCGATTCCAGCATTGCATTGGAGCTGGTGACCTCTAAGGCCCTTTCTGTATCTTAAGGTTTTGTGATAAGTGGCAGGGTGGCCTGTGCTGGGGGAGGTGGCTGACAGATGGGGGATTTTAGCCCAATCCCTTCCCTCTGGGAGTCTCTGCACCTGCCCTGGAGTAAATGGTTAACATTGGGAGAGTCTGCTCTGATTCAGTGATGCTTTAGGGCAAACGAGCAACTGGCAAAAAAAATGCCCGCGTTTTGCTGCTTTTTTTCTTTTCCTGCTCTTTGATTGTCTAATTCATCCTTGTCTCCATCCATGTAGATACTCAGTAAGTGTTCGTTACTTAAATAATAAATTGTTTGCAGTTGAAAATGCCTCTGCCTAGGGACACCTGGGTGGCTCAGTGGGTTAAGCATCTGCCTTCGGCTCAGGTCATGATCCCAGGGTCCTGGCATTGAGTCCAGCGTCGGGCTCCCTGCTCAGCGGGGAGCCTGCTTCTCCCTCAGCCTGCAGCTCCCCTTGCTTGTGCTTATTCTCTCTCTCTCTCTCTCTCTAATAGATAAATAAAATCTTTAAAGAAAATTAAAAAAAATTGCCTCTGTCTGAAGTTTTTAGGACTTTTTATTTTTAGTGCTTTCCACGAGGCATTGAAAATATGGCCCAGGCTTCCTGCAAAGTGGAGGCCAGGTAAGTGTCCTTTAGTGTTGGGCCTTCCCAAAGGGTCTCCTAACCTGGGTCTCCCCCACCTCCCTCTCCCTTTCTAGAACATGCCTGTGTGTCAGCATGAATAAGTTCCAGTGGACATGATGACGGGTTGTAGTTCAACCTGACGCAAGGAAGCCCCGGCTTCTGGGTTAGCAGAGGTGGGAGGTGTGATGAGTTTTGGGGGTTGGGGGTCTTCACTGGTATGCAGAGCTTCCAGCTTCAGCTGTTGCCGGGGTGACTGCATTCGCAAGAGTGTGTTAAATTGATTCTCTGTGCTGGAACCCGCTTCTCAGGTGTCTGCTCCTAAGTGGGTGGCCTGGGTGTGTTTGGGTGTTCTCAGAAGTTTGACAGAAGACCAGGAAACAGAGACCACAAGCTTTTGTGAATCCCACAGATAATCTATGAAGGTAAAGTATGTGAGGATCTATGTGACCCCCAGACTTACTGACGGTGGCACTGGAGGTCTGTGTAAGATCGGGAAGTTCACGTATTGTTTTCTTTTTATTATTTATTTATTTAGTTTTATTTAAGTAATCTCTGCACCCGACGTAGGGCTTGAACTCACAATCCCGAGATTAGGAGTCCCATGCTCTACTGCTTGAGCCAGCCAGGCGCCCCCCGTATTGTTTTGGAGTGAAGGGGAGACCTGCAGCCTTCCCCATGGGACTTGCTGTCTCAGCGATCTGCTGAGCGATTCTTTTTCTATTCACATCGACGTAAAGGATTGAGAAGGTCATTAATTTTACAAATGAACTCAGCTGGTAGAGCCCCTGGCCACAGACACATAGTTCCTTATAAGCTGGACTAGAAGTTTCCACCCTGGCGTCTGGGTTCATTGGCGTCAATAGAAACAGGTGATTGGGCCTTCGGCTCCTTTTGCTGGTGTTGCCTGCTCTTTACCGTCTCTACTTGCTTCTCGTCCTTCCCTCCTCTGTCTGCTGCTGTGGGTCCCTGATCCCATTTGGTTACTCATCTGCCCAAAGCCAGGGGCACTGTCGGGGAGCCCAGCCCTGCCAGCCAGGCCTCCCAGGCCAGCATGGTCAGAAGAGTCCAGGGGATGAGGCCGGGCAGACCAGGCTGGAAGCACCTGTGTTCGCGTGGGTGCGGTCCTTAACATCTGCCGCCCTCAGGGTCTTTCTTCCTATGCACCATGGCAGGTAATAGGAGTCCCTCATGTAGGGGTTCACAGCCCAGACTGGCATCAAATTGCCTGGGTTTGAATTCTCGCCCCACTGCTGCTGCTTGGTGAGTTGATCAAGTCCCTTAGACTCTGCCTCAGTTGGCGCATCTGCAAAATAGAGTGTAAACACTATCTGTCTCCCCGGGATGCTGGGAATGGGAAATGGCTCACAGATGATAAAAGTTTAGAATAGGGGCAAGGCAGACACCAAGTACCGTGTAACTTTAGGTTGTTTAATGAACGACCTAAAGGGACATTACATAATAAAATGAACTTGGGCATAGTACGGGCTCAGTGCACTTTAGCTCTTCTACTTATTAACCTTGGCAGAGTAAACCGATGATCCCTTCCGATTTCTAATTAGATCTTCCGTTTTCTTGTTTCAAAGCTCTCAGGATCCAAACCATCACCAGCGCATGAAGGGGAACCCTGGTCCTCCTTGCACCTAGCAAGGAAGAGCATTGGCCTGGGAGGTAGAATCGACTTTTGAGTTTGGGGTCTGACATACACTAGCCATCAGATTTGATCCTGTCTTGGCTTTTTTTTTTTTTTTTTATCTGAATGATGGGAATTATGATGCCCGGAGGGTAAGCTGGGTTTGCAATATTGTCTCTACTTGACCAAGAAGCAGACTGAGCATCAGAGCTTTGCCCACAGTCCTCTGGTTCCTAAAGAGCTGACTGAAGCCTAGAAGCTCGTCAGATGGTATCCAGGATTGTCCAGGAGTCCTGTTACGTCATCATGCTTCTGCTCTGGAATCATGTTCTTTTTGTTCTTAATTTCAACGTCTAGATACCTTCCTTAAAGGAATCTTGATCGGGTGCTTCCTCTGACTTGTCCTTCCTTTGAGAAGTTCTGATACTTCTATCAATTCATTGTGTTTTTTCAGACCCCTTTTAACAGCGTGATTTGGGATTTTTTTTTTTTTCTGTAAAAGCATTTAACTGTTCAGTTCATTAAGCTCTATTTGGCAAACCCTGCACCTCATAAAGTTTCAGGGGGCCCTTTTTATGTCTTGGTGTGGCTCTATTCTTTCCTAACATTCGTAAAGAGAGAATAAAATGCAACAGGGTGTTTTGTTTGATTTCCTTCTCCATGCAGGTCCTTTTGTAGGGTGTGAAATGTTGAAAAGAGAAGTCTTCTTTTGCAGAGGAGTTACCACTGTTTAAAAACATGGTCTTGGGTGCCATGACAAAGCTATCTCTAGCCCCGAATGAGGATGGTCCACTGGGGTTCCTTGAGAATTTGCTGAGATTCCTTTTCCAGATAGTGAGTTATAGTCTTTGCGGTTGTCGCTGAAATACTTGTCATGTTGAGATACTGGGTAATATTAATTACCACAATGGAGAAACAGATGTTTAATTTGTTATTTAAATTGGTCAAATCAAGGGGCACCTGGCTGGCTCAGTCAGTGGAGCATGCGACCCCTGATCTCTGGGTTGTAAGTTCAAGCCCGGTGTTGGGTGTAGACATTACATAAAAATGCAAAATCTAAAAATAAATAAATAAATAAATAAATGGGTCGCATCAAAACACACTTCCTCACTGTTTTCAATTCTTTTGTTTGTTTTCTGCCCATCCCTACCGCCTGTTTTCAATTGTTCTTTCCAGTGATCCCATTAGGATAGAACTATTGGCCAAGGACTGTTCCAATTGAGAAAAATGGGAGCCTAAGGTCCAGAAACAAAGGCTCCCCTACAGCATAAAGGAGAATATTTAATAATTTTGTAGGAGGGACATGATGAATAATTTCTTAACAGTTAAGAGTCCTTGCTCACCTTTACTTCAAGAGGCTCAATTGTGTATACGTGTGTTTTTTGTCATTTGTGATGTGAAAACCAAAGCTCACAGAGGTGAAGTAATTTGCCCAAGGTCACGCACACAGTGAGTGCTGGAGCCTTAGACTTTCTGAAATTTTAGAATATGATCTTTAAGAAAAACTCTAATAACCATTTTCTCATTGAAATTAAGACTTCCAGGTTGATTTTTTTTTTTTTTTTTTTGGCCAACTTTTTGTCATTTCCAGACCGCAAAATAGAAAGCCAGCCTCGTTAAGAATTTTAGGATGAGGGTGCTTTTTAGAGGAGGTGGTGGAGTTGAGGTAAGTGAGAGTAAACCAAGCAATCCGTCCCTTCTTAAGTTCAAGAATAAGCAAGCATAGTGCCACTTGATGTGTGAGTTCATACACTTGTGGAATGAAAGGAAGCAAGCATGGATCATTTATTAAGCCCCTGCTCTATGGCAGGCTGTGTTCTTTCACTCAGGCTGTGGATAAACCCCCGACATTTGTAAGCCCTGGGTCCTATTCAGGATTTATTGTCACCATATGAAGCAGGTGTTACTTCGCCTATGGAAAAGGTGGCAGACGCCTGGAGAGTTTTTAATTGGTCCAGCAAGGGGAGTCAGTGGGTGAAGCTGATCTTGAATTCAGCTTCTGATTCCCAGACCAGCTTTCTTCTCCTGCCCCACAGCTTATGTTACATAATGTTTCTTTATGTTTATATGCAGTATAAATCTCCAATCAGACGGCTGGGAAGTGCTTTTGGCCGGCTTTGTTGCTTCAGCTGTCTGAAAGGCATGACTTTCATAAACATGGAGAGGGAATTGGATTTTTACTTTGTGGTAATTCATATTACAGAAGTGAGAAAGGTCATTACCACGGGAATTCCATTGATCCCCGAAGCTGTGGGTCTACAATGAGTTGGCTTGCCCTAGGACAGTCACATTTTTTCCCTCTTTTGATATTTAATACCACATATGCCTTCTTCTTTTTTTCTTTTTAAGAAGGCGTAATTTCATGAATGAAAACTTAAAACTCAAAAGAAAAATAGAACCTCACTCGTAAACTTTCCAATCTTAAATAGCTACTGTTGCTGGTCTTTTATTGTGGTAAAATATATAGAACATAAAATTGACCATTTTAACCATTTTTAAGTGTCCGGTTCAGTGGCATTAAGAACTCACACTGCTCTGAGATTTCACAGATGAAATTTCCACACCCATCGAACACTAACTCCCCATGCCCCCCCCCCCCAGAGTCCCTGAGTTGACTGCTGTAGGGATCTCATATAGGTCCAATCATGCAGTATTTGTCCTTCCGTGTCTGGCTTATTTCACTTAGCATCATGTCGTCAAGGTTCAGCCATGTTGTAGCAGGTGTCTTTCCTTATTGATGTTGATAATATTCCATTGTATGGATAGACCACATTTTGTTGATCCGGTCATCTGATGATGGACGCTTGGGTTGTTTCCATATCTTGGCCAAGCTGCTCTGAACATGGGTGTGCTAATATCTCAAATCCTTGCTTTCATTTCTTTTGTGTATACACCCGGAAGTGGAATTGCTGGATCAGATGATAATTCTATGTTTAATTTTTTGAGGAACCGCCATACTGTTTTCCACGGTGGCGGCGCCATTTTGTATTCCCACCACCAGTGCACAGGGCTTCCGAGTTCTCCACATCCTCACCATTCCTTGTTTTCTGTGTTTTGTTAATGGCCATCCTCATGGGTGTGAGGTGGTATCTCATTGTGGTTTTGGTTTGCATTTCCCTAAGGATGAGTGATGTTGAGCATCTTTTCACGTGCTTATTATTAGCATTGAACACACTAGTATACCTCCCAGTGTTTACCTTGGCATCTGTTTTTGTTTCATGCGTGTAATCGTTGTCTACACAAAACTATGTTCAGTATATTCCGTATTTTCCACCGACCATCATCATCAACAGGTTTAGTGTTGCAGTAGAGTATGAAGGTATATTTCAAACTCACCCGATTGGTAATTTAATTTAGTGATAATTCCCACCACCCCAAATTCTTTTCCTTAGGAAACTTATGATCATTGGCTTTAGCAGCCCTCTGTTGGGATATCACAGGGCCATGTACGTTGTGAATACTCTTGGGGATTTCAGGTGGAGGGCTCTGGGGTTTATTATGGAGTGTTGGGAGCTTGAGGATGAGTTACAACTTTCCTTTAAATGCTGATGTCCAGAGGACAGGGGGCATCTTATCTGCTTGTCTGTGACGTGTATGACCGGGCAACTTGGACCCTTCAGTGAATGGGTTAATTGCATTGCTTCCATTTCTAAGTGGAAAACTGGTCTCTGGGATGCGCACTCTTTTCTCCCCCATGGTGATGTGCTCAACTTCCTCTTGTCTTTTGTTTGGAACCTGGAGAATGTTTTTCACAGAAACAATGTTACCGGGGTGACTGTTTCCCAGGTTACTTCTAAAGGCCACAGGAACCCACATGTCGATTCACAGGAGCCAGCACGGTGTGTTGGGAAGATCAGATGGACGGAGTTGGTACCTGGCTTGCCCTGACCCTGCGATTGGGGGCCCATTGTCCCTTCCTGCTAAGTCCAGGTTTCCATGTCCATAGGATGGAGATAATACCGGCTAGTGTGAGAAGTGAAGTGATTAATGAGTCTCTTAGTTTCCTAAGTCACACACTTGGTGGCTTAAAACAACACTCATCTCTTCCTCCCAGTTCTGCGGGCTGGGAGTCCACAATCAGTATCACTGGCTCAAAATCAACATTGTCGGCAGGGCCACACTCCCTCCGAGGCTCTCAGGAGAACCTGTCCCTTGCCTCTTTCAGCTCTGGGGGCTGCCGGCGTTCCTTGGCTGGTGGCGGCACTCTCTGCTCCCATTCCCTTGTCTGTGTGTCCTCTTACATCTCTGAAATCTCCCTCTGCCTCTGTTTCATTAGGATGCATGTGGTTGCATTTTGGTTAAGATCCTTAACTCAATTGTATCTTTTCTCATATGAGGTAATATTCATAGGTTCTGGGGATTGGGGTTGGGGGATAGGTTTGGGGGACACTCCTTCCAGGATGAGGGAGAAAAGTAATAGTGTTCTCCACCAATGTTTTTATGTGATGGGATTGCCTTTTTTTTTAAAAAAGATTTTTTACTTGAGAGAGAGAGAGAGAGAGAGAGAGAGAGCGCGAGTGGGGGAGGGGCAGAGGGAGAGACTCCTTCAAGCAGACTCCCCGCTGAGCATGAAGCCCGTTGGGGGGCTCCGTCCCACGAACCTGAGATCATGACCTGAGCTGAAACCAAGAGCCGGACGCTCGACTGACTGAGCCACCCAGGTGCCTCTTGTCTTAAGTTTTTTACATGGATACCTGAGATCAAGTGATGGAGCAGGGAGTTGTGGCTGTACCCCTCACCCTGTATTTAAGCCCTTGGCACAGGGCCGGGCAGAGACAGAGCCCAGTACACACTAACTTACAGTTCTGAGAATTTTCTGCTCTGCTGCCCTGACTCTCACTCATTTTCATTCTAACTTCCTTTTGTCCATCTTCCTCTTCCTCCTTTTTTTTTTTCAGATCCTATGTGGGCGCCCATAGCATGTTGGGTTTTGCCCAAAGCAAGTGTTGGGACTTGGGATCAGTAGCTCTGATGAGGCAAGAAGATGTCATATATCAGATACTGCAGGTTGGTCACACTTAGGTAATTCCCTCCCTTGGGGAGCCCGTGGGGATGAGTCAGCTCTACTGTCCCCACGGAGCCAGCGAAGACCCCTTCTAGGACACAAGCCGGAGTTGTTCCCAGCATTTCCTGAGTGTGTTTTGACCTGCGCAAGGCAGCTAACCTTGTATAGTGGCCATGACTGGGAGCCTTGCATTCATTTTTCTTGAATCGCTTGTTCCGCGAGAGTGCTGATCGACTCCGGTTTTATTCTATGGGATTCCTGGCTGTTGCTGCCATTGTGGGCCTGAACATGGACGTGGAGATTTGCTGGCCTGTAAAGTTGCTGATTTCACAGTGCCCTTTCCGGTTCTAGAAGAGGTTCAGTAGGTTAATTCAGCAAGCATGTGTTTCTTTGGTGTCTAGCTTGTGCCAGGCTCCGAGGGGCTTACAAAGACGAAGCTCCTAAGCCAAGTAGGTGGAAGTAGGTAGGATAAAGTGTTGATTAGGAGTGTGGCAGTGGGCGCCACGCTTGAGCGGGCATCAGAACCACCCGGAGAGTTCGTTAGGGCACAGACGGCTGGCTCCGGGACCACACTTTGAGAACCGCTGTGCCATGGGGTCATGGAGGACAGAGTACCTAACTCAACGGGGAGGTCAGGAAGGCTTCCCAGAGGTGGGCCTTTTCCAGCTGGGCTTAGGATGAGCCTGATTTTCCTAGATGGACGAAAGAGGATGGGGCATTTCAGGCCAAGGGGAGGGTGGTGTGGCGAGGTAGGGGATGGAATGGTGGGGTCATGGTTTTGGAGGGTTGCCTGTGGCTAGATCGTGAAGACATGGGGAAAAGTAGCAAATAAAGTGTAAGAGGTTTTTTTTGTTTTGTTTTGTTTTGTTTTGTTTTGTTTTGGTCAAGGGCGTAGGAATCTTGGATTTCTGTAGAAGTGTTAGTCAGGTCTCTGGAAAGCTGGGAAAGAATGGCCCAACCAGGTGAGGCCCTTCCGCCCGCCTCTTGTGTCGGAAGGAACGCCGAGGTGAGTTTGGAAGCTACATGGATGCCCGAGGTAGAAATGAGGAGAGCTGGAGGCAAGAAGTGATGCGGCCCCATCTCCCTCCGCATCTCTGCCATCTCCTAACACAGGCTTTCAGGTTGAACAGAGTTTGCCTTTGTCCTGTCGTGCCCCCCAGCGTCGGCCTCCAGGAGGCCTGTGTCCTCGCCGAGAGAAGGCAGCTCCGTGGTGCCGGCAGGGACCACACCCAGACCCATCGGCACAGGCTCTGCCATCCAAATCCTGAAGGATTTAAGGCCTGTAGTTGTTTCAAAATTGGAATCAAAACGAGTCCTTATTTTCTTTCTGCCTGGTCACTAAACATTTTCAGCAGTTGCATTCCTCGCCCCTGAGCGATTGGTGGCTCACCTCTAGAAGCCTGGAAGCCAGAACCTCGAATTTGTAAATTCTCCCGTTCAACCAGTTTGGTTAGATAATTGCCTTTTCCGTTGAAAACAGTTTTTACTTTCTTTAGTCCAGGGTCTACATTATGTTTGGGGGCAAACAACTTTGGGATTCTATAGTCTGTTCTTTTTTTTTTTTTTTAAAGATTTTATTTATTAGAGAGAGAGAGAGAGAGAGAGAGAGGGAGAGCATGGCGGGGGGGGGGGCGGATAGGGAGAGGGAAAAGCAGACTCCATGCTGAGCAGGGAGCCTGACATGGGGCTCCATCCCAGGACCCCGTCATGACCTGAGCCGAAGTCAAGAGTCAGATGCTTGACCGACTGAGCCGCCCAGGCGCCCCTCTGTAGTCTGTGCTTAATTTCAACTCTCAGATCATGGGTTGGAAGGAACTGGGCATGGAGGGAGGGGTGGGATCAGAGCAGCTTTGAGATACAAGGGGACTCCCCCCCACCCCCGAGAAATGTTCCTTTGTTGTGGTCCTTTGGGAGAATGTGCCAGAACCTTGTTTTTGCCGGCAGATCTGGTTTGATGTAAAGAAAACAGCCGACAGCCATGATTCCTATACAAGAGACTCCTTTAAAATAAATTCAGAGATTCACTCTTCTAATAAAGGTATGATCTGTTTTCGAAGGAGCTTATTTTGGCAGTTTGATTCTGCTGCTGAAGAACATGGAAGCAATGGGTAGGACGGAGCGCGTGAGAGCTTGTAAGTTACCCTCTTGGGTGGCTGTGCCGTCCTGGTGAAGAGCTGCATTGTGATGGAGGCTAACTGGACTTAGTGTGTTGACCGTTTTGCAGCAGATGCATATATTGAGTCGTTATGTTGTACACCCGAAACTAATGTTATATCTCCATTAAAAAATTAATTACTTAAAAAAAGTTTGCATTTTTTAAGATGATAGACAGCATCAAAACGCAATAGGAGCTATGCTTAATAATGAACATGGGCCCCTGAGGTAGTGAGAAAATTGAGAGATTAAAGCAGCATAATCTAGGGGCGCCTGGGTGGCTCAGGCGGTTCAGCGTCCGACTCTTGCTTTCGGCTCAGGTCCTGGTCTCAGGGTGGTGAGACCAAGCCCAGTGTCGGCTCCGTACTGGGTGTGAAGCCTGTTTGAGATGTTCTCTCTCTCCCTCTCCCTCCACCCCCTCCCCTGCTTGCACTCACGCTCTCTGAAAACAAAACAACAACAACAACAACAACAAAACCATACAACAGCATGGTCTAGTGGGTAAGAGCATGGAGCTCAGTTTCATGAACGGTGGGTCTTCACTTTGGGCTAGTGGTTTCCTCATCTGTAAAATGGGCATAATACAGTTCATCTATCTTATAGGGTTGTTGTGAAGATTGAGTTCATATTTGTGAAGAGTTTAAAATAGTGCCTGATGCGTGGCATTTATGTATGTGTCTGGCACACGTGGATAAAGGTCTGTTAAGCAAAATAAATCAATTTTTGAGGATAAGAATGATGAAAACGAATAAGTGTTAGACTTCACTAACTTTTTAGAACAGAGCTGTTAGCCCTCTGGAAACCCTGCATAGTCTTTAATTGTGCAAGCTTATGTGGTTTATGTGGTTTGTTCCAGAACATTCAAGTGTTCTCTGTGTTTAGAGAAGATTATCCTAGACTTTGGAAAAGAAAAGGAAGTGCTAAGAGTTTTCTTTAGAATTTAGTTTCTTAGGTTAGATATTTTGGAGAAAAAGAGCAGGAAGAGTCTTGCAGAGGGTCATGTCCATGGTTTTCAAATTGGGTTATAAGGTATTTGTTGGTTTATTTAGGGCTGTTATGATAACATTTAAAAAACTGCAGTAGAATAGGAAATTTCAGTGCATCCCACATAAAAGGTGTTACACACCTGTAGCACATACCTGTAGACCTGTGTCTGTAGGTCGCCATGTGATATTTCTTACCGTCGGACCTGACTTGCTGCCCTGCTCTGTAGCCCCGGGGCTGGGCTGTATATCCTCTTGTCTGCTTCTGCCGGTCACTGCCAGTGCTCATCACTTTCAGATGGATTCTCAGGTTAGATTTTCTTCCTTCCTTTTCTTTCTCTTTCTTTCTTTCTTTCTGTTAGATTTTTCTTTCTTTTGGTTAGATTTCCTTCCTTCCTCCTTTCCTTTCCTTTTTTTTCCTTCCCTTCCCTCCCTTCTTTCTTTCTTTTCTTTCTTTTTCTTTCTTTCTTTCTTTCTTTCTTTCTTTCTTTCTTTCTTTCTTTCTTTCTTTCTTTCTTTCTTTCTTTCTTTCTTTTCTTTCGTTAGATTTTCCCTTTCTCTTTCTGAGAGTGTGTGCATGCATGAGCTGCGGGGGGGGGGCGGGGGGGGGGAGCAGAGGGGGAGAGAGAATCTTAAGCAGGCTTCATGCCCAGTGCAGAGCCCCATGCTGGGCTCATTCTCATGACTGATCATGACCTGATCCGCCAAAATCAAGAGTTGGACACTTAACTGACTGAGCCAACCAAGTACCCCTCAGCTTACATTTTCTTAAAAATATTTTCCCCTTTCCCTAGCAGCCAGGTATATGGGATTTTATTTTTTATTTTTTAATTTTTTTAAAGATTTTATTTATTTGAGGGAGAGAGAGAGCAAGTGAGCCCAAGTGGGGGGTGGGGGCAGTGGGAGAGGGAGAAGCAGACTTCCCACTGAGCAGGGAGCCTCATGCTGGTCTTGATTCTGGGACTCCAGGATCATGACCTGAGCCGAAGGCAGTCGCTTAACTTACTGAGCCACCCGGGCGCCCCTAAGCTTGGGATTTTAATAGTTTGGAATATTTTGTTAGTACTGTTTTTCTTTTTGCTCTTCTCTGCCTAGAAAATTTGGTACATGTGGGGGTTGCACGTGATCAGTCCAGGATGGGAGAGGCCCGAGGAAGGGTTTTTGGGGATGTTACATACAACTGAGAGAAGCATGCCTTGGTGACACAAGTCTTTGTTAGGATTGATGAAATCCCTCTATAGCTTGGACTCTCTGTGCCGGGCACATGGTGCTTTATAATAGTACCTCATTTGGTTTTCATAATAGTAGTAGCTAGATATTATTATTATTATTACCCTCATTTTTACAGATGAGGAAGACCCAGGCTCCGAGAGCATGAATGGCCAGGGTAGGGTGGCTGGTGAGTGACAGAGCGGGACCTGAGCCCAGGCATTCTGGCCGTAGAGACAGTACTGATGAGCGCTCTGCTACGCTGTGTTGTAAATCAGTTTCCGAATTTTATTAAGAGCTAATAATTTTGATTGAGCCTTTCTGTCTATTGCTAAGTGGCTTCAGGGGTCCCAACCTTCAGTTGGGACCAAACTGCTCAACCCGGGGCTCCTAGGCTTTAGTTCCCTGGGGTTGCGCTAATGAGGTCCGGCACACGGGGGCAGTTAACACAACACACCTGTACTCTCCGATAGTTCTGGAGACGAGAGCTCCATGATCGAGGTGTTGTCGGGCCTTGCCTTTTTCCCTCCGAAGATTGTAGGGTCAATGTGTTCAAACCTCTCTCCTAGATTCAGGGTTGCTGGCAGTCCTGGGCGACCCAGGGCCTAGAGGCACATCACTCCAGTTTCTGCCTCCATAGCCACATGGCCCTCTCTCCTCTTGTTTCTGCCCCTTCTTACAAGGAGACCAGTCATGTGCGTTTGGGGGCCCCCCCCTCCAGTACATCCTCAGCTACTTGCATCAGCAATGGCCAAATGGTAAAATGTAAACAGTTTCCAAACAAGGTCACTGTCACGGGCTGATTGTGTCCCCCTTAAGTTCATGTGCTGAAGCCTTAACCCCCTAGTACTTCAGAAAGAGACTACGTTTAGAGATGGGCCTTTACAGAGGTAAGTTAAAAGGGTGGCCCTTAGGGTGGGTCCTAATCCAGTCTGATTGGCGTTCTTCTAAATTGAGGAAATTTGCGCGCACACACACACACACACACACCATGGATGTGCTCTCACACACACAGTCCTCAGGAGAAACCCGGTCCTGCCAACACCATGATCCTGGACTGCCAGCCTCCAGACTGTGAGAAACTAAATTTCTGTTGTTTAAGCTCCAGGATGTCTGTGGAACTTCGTGAGGGCAGCCCGAGCAAATGAAGTCACATTCCCAGGTAGGAGGGGTTAGGACGTCAACTTTTGGGGGGACACAGCTGAACCCACAGTACCAGGTCTTGATTCCACCGCTCCGATTAGGAGATCCTCTGATGGCCCTGCCTCGTAGGATGCTGGTTCTGGTGTGGGGTTACAGGGAATGGGGGCTGGGCCCTTCTTTCCTGCCCGGGCACCAGTATACCTGCCTGAAATAAACACACACACACCCTCTGCGGGGTGGGGAGGGGCCTGGAAGCCAGGGTGCCGGCAGAGATTGTCCGCTGACGCCTCCCCCGAAGTTAGCAGGATTCGAGGCACGTGGGAACTTGCCGCCCGACAGAGCTGCCGTTCCGGATAGTTCCTCCTGAGTGAGAGGAACAGGTAGCGTTCCTGTAAGGGCAGAGCCTCTGACTTTCGTTCCCTTTAAAGATGAGCCTCTGATGGCTCAGACAAAGCACTGGGGACGGATCTGGAGCTCTAGCTTCGCCCGTCCCGCCTCACCCCGCCCCTTATTGCCCCGCCTCCTCCTCGCCCCGCCTCCTCCTCGCCCCGCCCCGCCCCGCCCCGCCCTCCCTTCCTCTCCTTCCTTGCCCCGCCCCTCCCCTTGCCCTGCCTCTCCCCTCCCACCCCTCCCCATCCCCTCCTCTCCCCTTCCTTGCCACTCCCCTCCCCTCCCTTCCTCTCCTCCCTGCTCGCTCCTCTAAGTCCTCCTGGGGAATGGGAGAGGCACAGCTCCCCTGGGGAAGGGGATGAGCCATCGCTATGAGACGCCTGGTTATTTTTGCTTCGTGCCTGGGTGTGGGCGTTTGTGTTGACAGGGGCGGGGGAGGCGGTGACGGTGCTGGAACAGTTGGGTGCCCGTGGAGCGGGTGGGAGGTGGCGCCCGTGCGAGGCAGGTGACTTGGCACTCACGTGGCCCCTGGGGCTTTGCAGGACTCCGCGGGAGCTGGATTTGCTCCTCGGTGTCGGGAGGTGGGGGGGGACCCATTCCCTCCTCCATGTCACGTGCAGAGGGTGCTGCCTGATCCCACCCCCAGTCCACCCAAGGGGTGCAGTGGTGGCTGAGTGGGTGACAGCTCAGCAGGAGGGTTTGGTGTCAGTCCTGAAGAATCTTGCCCAGTGCTCTCCATCCCCATTATCTCCATCAAATATGCTCCTAGTACATTTAAACATAAATCCTGTGCTTACCCTGACTTCCCCCCGCCCCCACCCCAGGGTGGCTCTCAACTCAGCACTGGCTGCACTAGAAATACGTGTTCATCATATTGGGCGGGGGAAGCGGGGCAGAATGAGTTACTAGCATTTAGTCCAGTTGGCTCAGCTGACGTCCTGCGATATGCCCCACCCCGCATGCCTGCAATTTCCGTGTTGCCCTCCTTTAGGGACACCCTGGAGTTGCCCCTGCTGGGTGAGTTGAAAAAGACCCCGGGAATGTTGAAACCCAGATCCCTTCAGTGTTAGGATCACTGATGTCTTCCGAGGCACCTACGTATTCAACAGGTTTGGAAACTGAGATTCAGGTCAACAGGCCTGGATCATAGATGGTTCTTCGATTAGAAATTTCGCGATGAAAGTGTCCTCCTCTGTTTTTCTATCTGTTTGCTGCCACCACAAGAATCGCAGTCCAGGGCTTTCCCCTCGTTCCACCCTGGCTGGTGTCCTAGGGCTGTAGTCACAAAGTAGCCCCAGCTGGGTGGCTTGAAAGTAGATTTATTTTCTCATAGTCCAGGAGACTAGAGTCTGAAATGAAGGTGTTGGCACATTCACGCTCCCTTGAAGACTCTAGGAAAGAATCCTTCCTTGCTTCTTCCTGGCATCTGGTGACCCCAGCGTTCTTCGCGTTCTCGAGCTTGGAGCTGCATCACCTCAGCCGCTGCCTCCCATCTTGATACACCCTCCCCTGGGTCTATCTCTGTCTTTAAATTTTCTCTTCTTATAAAGACACCAGCTGTTGGATGAGGGCCCACCCTAATCTAATGTGACCTCATTTGAACTTGATTAGTCTGCACAAAGACCCTGTTTTCAAATAAGGTCATATTCACAGCAACCCCAGAGTTAAGACTTCCAAGATATATTTTGGGGGGGGCACAGTTGAACTCCTAACACCCCCCTCACCATGCTGCTCTGCCTTGCCTTCCCAGAATATGAATGATGTTAGAGGTGTTGCCTCCTGCATCCACTTTATTATTCTGTATCTGTTCCCCTCTTCATTTGAGCCCAGAGTTATCCTTTCGATTGAGGGTCCCCCCCTGCCCCTTCCCTGCTAAATCTTTTTTTGTCATTATTCTCTGATTCGTCAGGTCTTTTTTTTTAAAGATTTTATTTATTAATTTGAGCACAGGCTGGGCGAGGGACAGTGGGAGGGAGAGACTCTCAAGCAGATTCCCCACTGAGCGTGGAGCCTGATGCAGGGCTCGATCTCACAACCCCGTGATCACCACCAGAGCCGAAATCAAGAGCTGGATGTTTAACTGACTGAACCACCCAGGTGCCCCTGTCACGTCTGGATGACAGCATACTTCCATCTGGACATTTCTGTTTTGTACCTTTCCGGGGGAGGTACACACTCTCCTAAGATCCTGCATGGTACTCACCCTGGAGCCAAAACAGTATTTGCCAGTATTCTGATTCCTGCCGGTCTGTTTGTCTCTCATGGTAAACTAAACCCTAACAAGACGACGGACTGTGACTTTAGCTCCTGATTGATTGTACCCCTGGTAACCGAGCACGTAGCTTGTGTTTTAAAATATTAGTTGGATAGGGGCGCCTGGGTGGCTCAGTCGTTAAACGTCTGCCTTCCGCTCAGGTCATGATCCCAGGGTCCTGGGATTGGGCTCCCTGCTCGACAGGAAGCCTGCTTCTCCCTCTCCCACTCCCCCTGCTTGTGTTCCCTCTCTTGCTGTGTCTCTCTCTGTCAAATAAATAAATAAAATCTTTAATAAAAATAAAAAAATAAAATATTAGTTGGATAGGGGCACCTGCCTGGGTGGCTCAGTAGGTGAAGCACCTGCCTTCAGCTCAGGTCATGATCCCAGGGTCCTGGGATCGAGTCCCGGGTCGGGCTTCCTGCTCAACGGGGAGTCTGCTTCTCCCTCTCCTCCCTGCTCCTACTGTCTGTCACTATATCTGTCTCTCTCCAATAAATAAATAAAATCTTCAAAAAAGTAAAATAAAATATTAGTTGGATAAAAAAGAAAACTCGCTTTTCTATTAATTATAGTTAGGGAGAAGTGTGATATAATTTTTAAAAGATACATGTGCCTCCAAAACAAGTTAAAAATAGAATTACTGTAAGATCCAGCAATTCCACTTCTGGATATATATATACAAAAAAGTTGAAAGCAGAGGCTTGAAGAGGTATTTGTACCCCTGTGTTTGTAGCAGCGTTATTCACAACAGCCAAAAGATGGAGGCGACCGAAGTGTCCCTTGACAGATGAATGGATAAAATGTATGTATATAAGTGCAATGGAATATTGTTCAGCTTTAAAAAGGCAGGGAATTCTTTTTTTTTTTTGAGACAGAGAGAGAGAGCACACAGGGAGGGCAGAGGGAGAAGGAGAGAGAGAATCTCATGACCCTGAGCTCATGCCTTGAGGCAAAACCAAGAGTCAGAGGCTTCACCGACTGAGCCACCCATGCGCCCCCCAAAAAGAAGGATATTCTGGCACGCAGAAGAACTTTGAGGACATTATGCTAAGGGAAGTAAGGAAACCACGAACAGAGAAACACTGTATTATTCTATTTATTTGAGGCACCTAGTCCGATTCAGAGAGACAGAAAGTAGAGTGGGGTCGCTAGGGACTGGGGGGTGGGGAGGAAATGGGGAGTCAGTGTTTAATGGGAATGGAGTTTCAGTGTTCCAAGATGGAAGGCGTTCTGGAGATGGATGGGAGATACGGTTGCACAACAATGTGAGCGTACTTCATGCCACTGAACCATTTACACATGGTTAAGATGATCAGTTTTATGTTCTGTGTAGCTGACAATTAAAAAACAGAAACGGAAGCACGCACCCACGCACGCGCACACACAAAGATGTGTGTATGTGTGCATGAGAGAGAGGGAGGGCAGGTTTCAAGAGCGTGCACTGGAGGGAGGGAAGGGAGAGGCCACTGGAGGAGGAGCTGGGGGTGCCTGGGGGAAGGAGAAGTAGCTGGGCTGGAGGGAAAAGCATTAGGGTAGTTATTAGTGCCTGCAGTTATAATCAGAGCTCTGTCTCCAACTAGCTGTGGGGTCTTGAGCATATCAATGGGTTCCCATTGTGGGCATCAGCTTTTAAAAGGAGCTGGAAAAGTAACCTCTGAAGATCTTTCCACCTCAAAAACTTCAGAGGTTTTAAGCCTCTAACAAGGTAATGCTGATTCACTGATGTTTTTCACAGTTCTCTGCAGTATCTAGGCGCAGTGAGGGCTCTCCTAACTCTGGCTCCAGAGTGTGTCTGTGTGAAGCCATCATCTTTCGGCCAGGAATTCCTGGTATTTTTAATGGCACCAGTTAGTTTGGCTTAAGAAGAATACATTCAGTTTTTTTTCTTGATCTCTTTTTGCTCCTATTCATTTGCCAGGTCTTCAAGTTTCAAAATTACCTTGGTCCTTTTTCTTTTCTTTTAACATTTGTACATCTTGATCTTGTATTCTAATTATTTATGCTGACAATAGTATCTCTTGGGCACCTGGGTGGCTTAACCACCTGGTGGTTTAACCCAGTCGGTTAAGCATCTGCCTTTGGCTCAGGTCATGATCCCAGGGTCCTGGGATCGAGCCCCACGTTGGGCTGTCGGCTCAGCGGAGAGTCTGCTTCTCCCTCTGCCTCTCCCCCTGCTTGTGCTCTCCCTCTCTCTGAAAAATAAATAAATAAATAAGAATTAAAAAAAAAAAAACCAGTATCTCTTTGCATGAATTATGTTGAATCCTTATGGCCACACTGGATGGTGGATTCATGATCTCTGTTTTATAGATGAGGAAGCTGACTGGTTAAGTTCCTTGCTTGGCCTTGACGTCACCTGACTGACTGTGATTGCGCTTGGTTTGTCCCCAGCTCAATACTGTGGGTACTGCCCCAGGCTCCCGCATCCCTGTTCCTTCTGTATCCTGGGTCCTTTTATGGTGGGGACCATTTCTTTTTATTTTTTGGTACTTCTAAGGTCTCCAGTGCTGGCCTATCAGAGACTAATAACATTTTTTTTTCAAAGGTCACTTGCTAATTTCTTTTAAGAGGCATCATTCCTGTCTCGCTGTGTCAGGAAAGGATTATCTGTTGTGCTGAGCAGACCACAGTGGTCAAGTTCTTAGCTTCTGGGGAGAAGAGTTAGGGTCCCCAGAAGTCTCCTTTGTGGACGGAAGAGCAGTTATTAACAAAGTATCGGATCCACTGAATGATGCCAGCTAAGGAGTGCTCCTTTAACATCTGAAGAAGCAAGGATCACTCAGGGTCTGGGCATGGAGAAGCCAAAATGGGTTCCTGCATAGGCCCTTCCCCTGCAGAACCCATCAGCTCCTTTTGATCCCAGAGACTTTCCCATGGAGAACTAGCTTTAGATCCAGTGGTTTGAGCTAGCTAGAAGTAGGAGGTTTCCCAACTTTGGAAGTTTTTGAGTTGTAGTCTTTGAAAAACTAGCAGAGGAGGGCCCCAGATCCCAGCCACCCAATACTGCTTTCATTTCTCCAACTGGCATTTTTGAACTTGGAGGGATGGGGGCATTGTTCTCAGAGTGGCTTCTGAAAGGCCCGGTAGAGAAGTCACCCATTGGAGCCTCCTTCTTTTTGACAGAGTGGCAGCCCATCCTTGAAGAGTATAAGAGTGACCCCAAAGGATTATTCTTTGCCCTAAGCTGACATGCCCACTCTTCTGGGTATGCATCTTGCTTGCATCTCCGTGAGGATGAGGTCAGGCCTCTCGTTCTCCTGCAAAGGCAACTGAGGTCAGGCTCATCGATTTTCTGAACAGGGCTCTGTGGTAATATAGTGTAGATTGCTCTGTAGTGCATTTGTAGGCAAGCAGGAACCTGTAATTCTGCTAGCAAGTCAAGACAGACAACAGGCCAACCGTCAGCTCATTCCTGCCTCACTTGAAAAGAGGTCATTCTTCCTTTGGAAGATGGAGGCCCTTGATCACTGTCAGATTGGGCCTGGTGTGAGAGCAGAGACAGTGAATCTTTTCCCCATTTGTAAGTGATACCTGATAAGCATGAAAGATCCACTCTGGAAAGTGGACGAGCTGGTCCCAGCTCCTGCATTAGACTATCTGGAGGGTTCAGCATATTGAATCGTCCTTTGAGTGTTGGTGTTGGAAGGAGCCATAGTTGGGCCCTGACATTTGATACTTGAGAAAACAGCAGCGTTCCAGCACCTTGGCCCCACCTGTGTTCTTTCATGGCGTGGCCGGGTTAAACTCTTCCTGTATGTTCTTCTCAAAGTTCTATGCCATGTGCTGGCTTTCCTCCCATTCTGGACTGGCAAGTGTCCTCAGCCCCAGGGCCACCAAGATGGAAAGATGGTCTCTCAGAAACTTGGGGCGGGGGGCAGGCAAGAGATAACATTCATGATTCCGATGACATGGAAAGTCTCAAGCTGGCAGTCCTCCCACACAGGGGCCCTTGGGTCACCTTTGACATTTGCTTCATGCTCAGCGAATCTTCATTTATCCGACAGAGCCTGGGATCGGTCCTTTGAGGTATGACGTGAGGAGCTGCTCGTCTAGAGGGTGTCCTCACACCACCCAAACTCAGCAGAGCAGACCTGTGCAGTCTGACAGGGCGAGGGCAGGCCCTCCTGCTGGGGACACTGGGAACAGGGGAGTGAGGTACCCAGCTTTTCCATGTAATTGATTTCGTTGCTTCCCTCCTTGAATGTACATAATCAGGGCCCGACTCTTGTGCTCAGAGTGGACCACAGCTAGCAAACCCTGTTGCAATGTTCCTTTTGTCTTTTGAAGACTCACCTGGCATGGGTTTGGGGCTGAGCTCTGAGCTGGCCTCCTGGGGTACCCATGTCTTCATGCTTGCAGGTGGGGCAGTATGGGGGGGTGCCCTGCTGGGGACCCAAAGCCCGGTCAGCCCATTAACAGGAGCCATTTTTGTGATTTTTGGCCCATTCTCAGTACCCCAGTTCTCTTATCTATGAAACGGGCAGAGAATCCAGATGATCTCCAGTAACGAAATACTCTGATTCCAAGATTCCAGGGCTGTCCTTTCTGAGATTTTCTTTGTCCTTGTCTTCTGTGATTTTTCTCCCCTTTTTTGAATCGACTGCCGCCACGGCAAGTCCGTCATCTTAACTACACTAAGAGGTTTGACTGTGAGGATTCCTTGCCTGACTGATTGCCTCTCCTGAAACTTCCTTTGCCCTCCCTCTGCTGGAGATGCTGCTAAGCCGAGAAACGGCAGGCAGCCCACCTCGGAGAGCTCCACCACCTGCATGTCCCGTGTACAGGGAAACCGTGGAATGCATTCAAGGCTGCCCTCCAGGGTCAACCAGGAAACCGAAGACAGATGATCTGGGCAAAAAACATCTTAGGGTAGCTTCCTGAATGGAGCAGAAACTTCTAGAACCCACCTGACCCATTTATCTCAGCATCACGGTTTCCTCTTTTCTCCAGCTGAAATCCTACCCTTCCTTTTATCTTCTGGCCTGGGACTTGGTGCTGCCCTGGATTCGGGGGGTAGTGCTGGTGGTGGTAGGGGTAGAGATGGGTGCCTTCCTGGCAGGGATCGTGGTCCTCGGGTGTCCTCGCTGGTATATCTGCCTTCACTGTTCTCTGAGGTATGTCCCCAGTGGACTGGTTTGGTAACCTTATTTGAACCAGCCCTACCGAGTCATTAATTCTGCAGGTGTGTTCCTGACCCTGGCAATTTCCCCTGAGGCCTCCAAACATTTGGGTGAAGGCTGGAAAATTGGGGGAGACTAAAATGACGTCCAAAGCCCACTTCTATAGTGGTCACTCTTTTTTTTTTTTTTTTTTTTTACAGATTTATTTATTTGAGAGAGAGAGAGAGTGGGGGGGAGGGGCAGAGGGAGAAGCCACCTCCCCGCTGAGCAGGGAGCCCGATGCGGGGCTCCATCCCAGGACCCTGGGACCATGACCCGAGCCGAAGGCGGATGCTTAACGACTGAGCCACCCAGGCGCTCCTCTTCTTTTCATCCTGATCGACCTTTGGTTTACTTTTAGCAGATTGTATAAAAAAGAAAAATCCAGTGGCTTCCCTGCCCCAAGGTGGCGATTCGTCTTCCCGAGGGGGAATGTTTTGGGGTTTCCCGGGAGGTGGGCTGTGTGTGGGATGCGGATGAGCCTTTGCGCTGGTGAGTTTTGTGGTCCTGACCTTCTACACAGCATTAGGTCATTCTTTAGCTGTGTCTTCATTCCTCTGGGAAGTGTGAGGAACCCCACATGGTGGCTGCCCCCAGTAAGAGAGGGGCAGGGAGGAAAAGGAGACAAAAGGGGAAAAAAAAAAGGAACCAGGAAAACACTCCTATTTCTCATATTGCTCTTTCTTCTGCAGAGGCTCATTACTGAAGATCACCTTTCCCGGCATGTTATTTGTGTTTGTAAAAGTGTCCTATTTCCTCGGGGGACTCAGGAATTTCGTTTTTCCTTAAAAATAGCGGGAGGAGAAGAGGATGTATTCATTTCCTGAGCTGTACGTTACGGGGCCAGCCTTTAACTGCTGAGACTCAGTGGCCTCATCCCTGAAATGGACATAACAACACCTACCTTCACAACTGTGAAGCACCACGAACCGGGTGGCTTACAACAGTGATTTAGTCCCTCACTAGAAGTCCAGAGTCAAGGTGTCAGCAGGGTTGGCTCCTTCTGGAAGCTCTGTGGGGCGGTCTGTTCCTTGCCTCTTGTTAGCTTCTTGTGAGAGTTGGCAAACCTGAGAGTGCCCTAGTGCATCTCTCCAGTCTGGGCCTCTGTAGGCTGTGTCCCTCCATCTTTCCATGGCTTTTTCCTCTGTGTCTGTTCTCCTTCTATAAAAACACCAGTCATATAGGATTTGGAGCCCACCCTACTCCAGTATGACCTCATATTAACTAATTACATCTGCACTGGCCCTTTTTCATGTCAGGTCACAATCTAAGTTACTGGGGGTTGGAACTTCAACAATCCAACCCATAACAGAGGCTTTATGTATTGAGCCTTAGATAAATTGATGGGAGAGAATAGTCTTGTTGGTGAAGGGTCTACTACATGGCAGGCGCTGTGCTTGGCACTTGCAGCTTCTCCCACTTGAGTTGATTTGTTAGGACAGTTGTGAAGGTAGGTGTTGTTATGTCCATTTCAGGGATGAGGCCACTGAGTCTCAGCAGTTAAAGGCTGGCCCCGTAACGTACAGCCTATCAGTGGAGGGCTGGGCTGGAATCCGGTTTCTGATGGTGAGGTGCTCTTGGCATTTCTGGCTTCCTTCCATCTCAGCTGCTGCTTTTCTTTGTTAGAGTATGTCGCCTGCAGGTGTACATGCCTTCTCCAAGCATGGAGCCATGTGCCAGGCAAATGGCACGAGTGCATCCTTACGGTATTTGTAATTAATGTTGTCTCCTTCTACTAGACCGGGAGCCATTGTCTTAAATTCCTGGGGGAGAAGGACCCTCTTTTACTGAACCTGTACCCTGCTTTCTGACTATCCCCCTATTCCTATTCAAATGCATCTATCAATTAATTTCCTGATTGCAGTTCATGTGGCTGTTTCAGGCACAAACCACACGGGTGTGCACACCCAACAGTCCCCCAAAGCACTAGACTGGAGCCGAGATGCTGGCTCAGAGGGCCCATGGGTTTCCTGAAGGGAGAGAGAGAGGTACGGTAGGGTCCTTTGCCTGGTGTTCCGACAGCCAGAAAGCCAGATGAGCTTGCCACCTTCTCAACCTGGCTTCTCGGGACAGTATATCCTCTTATCTTTCTACTGTTGTCTTTGAACTTGTTCAACCCCCGTGAAGTTTAGGAGGAGTCTAGATTGGCAAGAAGGTCCATTTCCCCGTTCTGACTTGCCGGCACTGGAATCCGTGCACGATCATCTTGGAAACTTACATATCGCATAGATCCAAGAGTATCTTTACTTGAGTGGATGGCTTACCCCCTGGATGGCTTGCTGGCCGTTATTTCCAAGGGAGGGTGGCTGCTGATGGAGGCAGATGGATGCTATATATCTCCGGGGCTGTCCTGTTTCCATCAGCTCCCAGAGTCGTTCACCAGGGCTTAGCAGGGGGGCGGCAGTGAGAGGCAGGACAGACGTGCCATGTGTCAGATGATTAAATCTTAGAATGAGGAATATGAGCTTGGGGAACAGGGCTATGGGGAATCGTCTGTTGTAAGTCAGTCACGTAGTTTATTTGAGGGGAAATTTCTATCCAGTTTAGGCTGAAACTTGGTAGAACGTGCTTTTCCAGGCCCCCAGCTCTACTTGTCTGGAACGAGCCCTTCTTTCTAAACAGGCAGCTGTCCAAGCACAGCGGCCCACGGGGTCACATCTGGGCAGCACCCTGCCAAGTGGCTTTCATCCCGTTCGCTATGTTTCTCTGGTCTAAGTTACCCCAAACCACATGCTTGCGCTATTATTTTCCTCTAGTGTTTTTAAAGGTCATTTTATTTTATTTACATATTTGACTGGGTAATAAATTCACATGGTTCAAAATTCAGAGTATGTATATAAGAGTTTATAATGAAAAGCTTCCCTTCCACCCAACTCCTAGCTACCCCTTTCTTCCCCAAAGAGAAGCTATATGTTTCCAGTTTCTTGTGAGTCATTTACGGTATATTACACACAAATGACTGCATATGTGTGGGTGTGTATCTATAAGTCTATCCACATACACACACATATATATCTTTTTCCCTCTTTTCCTCTTACACACATGGTAACATTCCATACATTACATTCCGCATGGATTTTTTTTTTTCACTTAACAGCGATTTTTAAAGATCTTATCAGCATTTAATTGCTTCCTCATTCTTGTAACTATTTGTTTTGCTATCATTTCAGACTTACAGAAACATTGCAGTAATAGTATAAGAAACTTCCATATGCCCTTTACCCGAATTCACCGATTGTCTGCATTTTGCACCATTTACTTTATAATTCTTATTCCACGTATGTGAATACATAAGCGCGCACATTTATACCTGCACACGTTTATCCTCACACGCATTTTATATATACACACACACATTTTTTTTTCTGATCCATTTGAGAGCGCGTGGGGAGCATCACGTCCCTTTGCTGTGTGAATTCTTTTTTTTAAAGATTTTATTTATTTATTTGACAGAGAGAGAGAGAGAGAGAGAGAACGAGCATAAGCCGAGAGACAGAGGGAGAGGAAGAAACAGGCTCCCTGCTGAACAGGGAGCCCAATGCGGGGCTCGATCCCAGGTCCTCACACACACAGACTCAGCCTTTCATCCCATTGTACTTAATTTATTTGCACTTTCCTCCGAGTCTTATTTTATGTTGGTTATGTGGGTATATGTTTTTGTTAATTTTTAGGACCAACCTACTGTGGCTTTTCATTTGTAAGAGTATAGAGGAATCAAGATGTTTTTTCTTACCGAGCCGATGAGGTGTTTTTTTCTTGGATCTTTGCTGAGCTCCTGTACTTTTCTGAGCTTCTTCCTCTGGGAGAAAGAGCATTCTTCATTCTTCGTTGGGAATGGGTAGAGGGAGGGCTCTTGATCCTGGGGGGCTTTTCCTCTCTGCCTCCTGATGGGATCAGGCAGGAAGTGCACCTCTCAGACACTTTGCATCGTTATTGAGCGCCTAATGTGCATTAGGAACCTGTCCAAACTACGGGGAAAAACTCAGGCCCAGTCCCTTCCCATAAGAAGTCTAACTCAGTTTAACAAATACTTGTAGAGCTGCCTCGTTCGCCAGCCCTGCGTCTACACTCCATACTTCTGCCCGAGTTCGTGCAGAGGCCCCCACACCCCCTTCTCCAGCCCCAGCCCCCCTCGCCCACTGCTACTGGAGTTGCTTCTCTAAAACACAGCTCTGGTGGGTCACGGCCACTCGCCTAATTCTCATCCTTAAGACTCCGTTTCCGATGACACCTCTCTCATGAAGTCTTCCCTGAAGTTCTCCACTTAATAAGATCTTTCTCTTTTAAAGTCCTCTGCTAGCTCATATCCCTTTAATAATTGTGTGCCTTAGGGTAAATATTTGTGTATTTACCCCTTCCCTACCCCTTGTTTTCTCATTAGATTTCCCTTTCTTAGAAGGGTAAATCCTTTCTCCTTCCCACTCTCCCAATTATTTCCTGTGTTCCAGAAAGAATCCAGTGCCACCTGGACTATGTCTGAAACATAGCTGAATTCTCTACAGGCCAGCACTGCACCTGGTATGCAGTTGACCCTCAGATATTTGCAGGATTGAGCTTAATGAAAGTAAGACGGCCATTAAGTGGTTTTGGTAAATTTATAGTTTCAAGTACCGGAGGTGTTTGAGAATGTTCATATATGCATTAACAGCTTAAACAACTTCATTAAAAGACATACATACACTAACTGTCAACTTCATTAAAAGGGCAACTTCATTAAAACTCACCTTAAGGATCTTTACGTACCCAGATTCACTTTTTGTCTTTTCATTGGGCATCTGTGCACTTTTGTTTGGAACCAGTATATATATGTGTGTGTGTATATATATGTATATATTATGTATATATGTACATATACTGATACCTGGATTTTTTCTCAATTTTCATATATACATATTAAAGTAATTATTTTTAATGCTTAGGTAGTTTTAGGAAACTAGTTCTTGAAGAATAAATTTGCAGGCAGATAGAGAGATTTTCTTTCTAGTCAGATGGTGTTATCACTTCTTAAATGTCTGTTTTCTGAGGGTAGAGAGCCTTACATGAAATTCATCTCTTTAGCAAGATGATTTATGTACTGCCTATTATCTACCACTTATGCCGCTCACCAGCCTCCATTCCCGAACAAATTGCTTTGAAAATTTTCCTTCCCCAAGTCTTATAGATTCATGAGTCAGTTTATTTAAAGTCTAAATTTGGGGAGGACTTTTAGCAGCTGGTAGTCTATGAATTGCTAAAGCAGAAGAGATAAATGTGTAAGGTCTTTGGAATTCTGGCTTGCATTGCTCTTCTTGGGTGGCCATGGAGCATCCATTTCTACCTCATGAATATGTTGTACAGGATCTCAGCTGCTTAACCTCCGTTGGAGTGGGCTACAGTCAGGGTGCAGAGGATACAGAGTTGGAAACAGACTGGTGATGGACAGGAAGTCATTATGAAGGTTCTAGTCACCTGTCCTCTCACTGACTTGCTGGGGATCTGGTCCTGCCAGTCTGACACATTCTCTTTTGGCATTAAGGTGTTAGTCAGATCCCAGACTCTTAGTAGTGAGTCTTCGTATAGGATTCTATCAGTTAAGATATTTTCGATGCCAGAAACAAAAGACCCAGCTAACAGTATCATAAACATTTAGTATCTCACATGATGATTCCACAATTCAGAATTGAGTTCTTTCCATTTTCCTATTCCGCCGCCCTCAGGGTATTTGCTTGATCCTTGGGCTTATTTCCACACAGTGGCGCGGGTGCTAGCTGGACTTGCAGCAGTGCAAGTAGGCGCAACAAAACCTGGCCCTCAGACAAAGCCCTTTCCTCTGCCTTGCTTTTTTTCCTCTGCAATGAAAATGCTACCCAGAACCTCCTTTATGGCAATCCTCTTCTTTTTTTTTTTTTTAAAGATTTTTTATTTATTTGAGAGAGAGAATGAGAGAGAGAGTACATGAGAAGGGGGTAAGGTCAGAGGGAGAAGCAGACTCCCTGCTGAGCAGGGAGTCCGATGCGGGACTCGATCCTAGGACTCCAGGATCATGACCTGAGCCGAAGGCAGTCGCTTAACCAACTGAGCCACCCAGGCGCCCTATGGCAATCCTCTTCTTCTCTTGGCTAGAGCCGGGTCACATGGCTGGCCCTAACCCAATCACAGGCAAGGAGCAATGGGATGCTCCTGATTGCTTCGCGTCCGGCCCAGTTCAGGCTTGGAGAGGCTGTTCTGCAGTCCATTGTGGCCGGAAACTCGAACTTGAACGGCCACTGTTCTGTTGGCGAGGAAGGAGGCCCCCAGCAGTGGCTCTTGGCAAGGCAGCTAGGGATTTATTATTATTATTAATTTGTTGTTTATTTAAAAAAGATTTTATTTATTTATTTGAGATAGAGAGAGATCGAGCATGAGTGGGGCGTAGGGGCAGAGGGAGAAGCAGACTCCCCGCTGAGTAGGGAGCCCCGTTGGGGGGGGCGCGATCCCAGACCCCAAGATCATGACGTGAGCGGAAGGCAGATGCTTAACCCACCAGGCCACCCGGATGCCCTGGGATTTATGGTTTTTAAAAACAAGTCTAGGCTTGCTGATGGTCTAGCAAACATTATTTTATTCCTTGCCTTACCCAGTCGTGACATTTGGACATTTTGAATTTCTGTATTCTGGGGTGTGATATCCTAAACTTTAGAGATTTTTCCTGAAATTTTAAGATAACTGCCATAATTTATTTATGACCACGGAACACGTAAGCATTTTACATAAGGCAGAGTTGGGCCTCACAGTGACCCCAGTCATGGTGAGGGGGAGAATAAACACCTTTTTTTAAGTTAAGAATAATAATAACAAAAAGGTACAATAGGTAATGGGTCTTGTTTTTATGGTGGAGACTAACTTTAAAATAGTACAAATATAAATTCTATGAGGAAAAAAAAAAAGGAAAAGCAGATGTTTCAGTGTATCCTAGAGTTCCTTTCCTTTCTTCCCTAAAACACACTTTTGCATTAGGCTCGGGTTAAAACATTCTTCTTTTTCCTGTCACTCCTACCGGTTCATAAAACTGTTGAAAGGACATTTTAATGAGCTGGAAACCTTATTTTTCTGGAAGTCATCTTTGAGCATTTCGAGCATGGCAACAGTCAGGCGTGGCGGGGGGTCTTGACCTTCCAGCCCCACGGCTCTGCCTGCCCCGGTGCTCTCTGCTGGGAGATAGATGAGGAGCTGACAGGCTGTGTCAGATTCGGGGCAGCATCTTTCCTCAGGAGCAGATCCCTTGCAGGTGTGCTGCCTGTGCGGCCTCCTGGGGATGGCTTCCCTACACGGGCTGTCATCAAGGCGGTGATGGGCCCCAGTGACCAAGGGTGTCCCCTCAATTCTGCCAACCGGGGGAGGGGGTTCTGCATCTCTTTTCTAGCACAATTTTTTTTTTAAAGATTTTATTTATCTGAAAGAGAGAGAGAGAGAGAGAGAACGAGCGGGGTGAGGGGCAGAGGGAGAAGCAGACTCCCCACTGAGCGGGGAGCCCCACGTGGGGCTCGATCCCAGGACCCCGAGATCAGGATCTGAGCCTAAGGCAGACGGTTAACTGACTGAGCCCCCCAGGAGCCCCTCTAGCACAGTTACAGATGCCTGGTGCTGACGACAGTCTTGAAATGTATGCTTGGCAGGTATTTTTGTTTTGCTTACTATTTATTTTCTGCCCATAAAAGGGATTTTCGTTGGAGAGAATGGAGAAATACAGAAAGGCGCAGAGAAGAAAACAGGAGATGCCCAGATCTCCCCACTTAGGGATTGTGGCTGTTCACATTTCCGTCCATCTTTTTACAGTCCTTCTCGTGCAAATCTCTGCCCCCCCTTCTCTCGTCCTGTCCCTTTTTCTTTCTGCTCTCGGCACATAGTGAGGACCACACATGGTGTAGGTATAACACAATTTTTTCTCCCAGTTACTACACGGTGTGGGATCAGACCGATGGATTCAGACCCCGGCTCCTCTTCAAAGCAGTATGTGATCTTTCTGTGCCTCAGTTTTCCTAATCTGTGAAAAGGGGTAGCGGTTGTTTGA
This sequence comes from Callorhinus ursinus, assembly GCF_003265705.2. Taxonomy (NCBI): domain Eukaryota; kingdom Metazoa; phylum Chordata; class Mammalia; order Carnivora; family Otariidae; genus Callorhinus; species Callorhinus ursinus. The sequence continues at coordinate 5,625,124 of NW_027397063.1, forward strand.
GAACTGCTTGTAAAAATCTCAGTGGGTTGCTCAGTCCAGTGTCCGGCGTTGATGTCTCTTAAGCAGGTGTTCCCTTATATCTCGGTGATCAAACTCTATCCCACTGACCCCCCGCCCCCGACACCTTGCCCAGCTGTAAAGTAGGGCTGAAAACCCTAGTTTTCGGGAAAAGGAAAGCAGGATGTTCCAGGTAGCTTAGGACAGGGCTTCTCAGCCTTGGCACCACTGACCTTTTGGGCCTTGTGCTTTGTTGCACGAGGGGCTGTCCCATGCATAGTAGGGCTCTACCCACTAGATGCTGGTAGCGCCCCTCCCCCAACTCCACACATTGCCATTGCTTGAGAATCACTGGGCTGGACTACTCAGGATTTATCACCTGGGGCTGCCCATGGCCACCCAGAACAAAACGGATTGGCAGCCAGGATGAGCCCCCTTGAAGGTCAAGCACAGGCTCTGACAGTCCACATTCCCAGACTCAGAATATCAGGCGTTTTGTCTCAAGGTGCAAGCTGCAGGATCTAGCTGTCGTAGGTAGGATGAATCCAAGGGAAGATCCACCCATGGTTGTGTCACCCCATCTCAGCCAGGGCCACTGCCTGTCCTTGCTTGACTCCAGGGGGAGACACCTGTGGTCCCAGTGAGTTACCAGGGAGTGGGCCACACTGCAGGAAATCCTGAGCAGGGACATAACTCCCCTTCTGTCCCAAGCTGTGGGCAAGGCAGCTTCCCACAAAGTGCTTTGGCCCCCAAGCTCCCCCAAATCAACGACCACGGGGTTCTCATGGTCCTTGGATGCCCCACGAGGAAGGGAGGCTCAGCCCGTTCCCTTCTCAGAGGCCATCGTGGCAGGAGGAATCCTCCCTCTGCCTGGCCGGGCTGCCGAGCTCAGAGACGAGGAGCAGTCAGATGGAACCCTGCTCGGGACACAGGGTATTTGTCATATGTAAACCACGTGCTTCATAAATCTCGCTCCTGCGGGCCGCCCGAGCTGCTGGAGCTGCCCTGGCCCCTCTTGTCCTGATCCCCCAAGGATGGCCCGGCCCAGCTGGATGGCCATTTCTCTCGCCCGTGCTTCCCCTCAGAGGACTTGAGTGGCGGGACCATGACGGCACAGCAGATGGACCTCCAGGTGGCAGCGTGCAGCGAGGCCACCGGCTAGCTGTCTGAGCGCAGGGGTTTTCATTCTTTCCCAGGAGGATCCAAGGTGGAAAATGGCTGGTGGTCCAGTCTGGCTGGCCCCACGTCCCCTCGAAGGCACGCCAGCTCGCCAGTGAGGCGGCCCGATGCCTCTGTGCACACACTTCAGGCTTTGGGTTTTACGGCGGACCAGAAGTGTTTTTGAATCGGGAATCAAGTCGTAGAGGGATGGGGGGTGGTGCCATTGATTTCTACTCATCGACGGACAGCTTCTTCCTGAACCCACAGAGGCCTAGATGATGGGGACTGATGCCGTCCTGGGGATCATCCAGTTAGAGCCTCTCGAACCTCTGTATGGTTAGGCAGCCGGGCCGAGCTCAGAGGACAGGCTCTGGAGAGGGCTGTGACCCGCACTCACCAGTTGTGCGACCTTGCATGGGGCACGTATCCTCTCTGTGGCTCAGCCCTCATCTGCAAAATGCTTCTCAGGAGCGTTCTGAGGATTGAGTGTGCCGAGACCAATATCCGGCCCGTGGTTGGCACTCGGCAGCTGTTGTCTCAATTGTGGGCTCGGTGCTACATCCTTGGGACAGAAAACACCGTCCCTTCAGGAGTGTGTGTCTGCAGAGTGAAGGCTGTCTTTGGGGGTGTGGGAGTGGTATGGAGGTTCCTGATGCAGTCCCGGCTAGTGGAGTCCCCCAGAGGGAATATGGCCCCTCGAGGTTTGAGGTTCCAGGTATCCATCTTGACGCGTAATTCTAGAGTTAGCCTTCGGGTTCTCCTTGCCTCCCATCTCCACATGTTCAGTCGACGGTGGTGTTCAACATTTTTTAAACATTAAACTTCTTTGCCCCTGGATTACCGTCGGGATTTTATAGGCTCCTAGAAAGTCTCTGTGAATCATAAGCTGTTCATCCAACAGCACAGCCTCTTGATATCTGATTCATTGCATGGCCTCTACCATAAGAGATGAGGCTGGCCCGCACCCAAGAACCACCAAGGGCTGCTCTCCTGGGACCAGCTGGAATGGGGCGGGCTGCGGAGTGAGGAGTGGGAAGGCAGCTTGGAGCCCAGACTTGCTCTTGGCTCTCTGTTCCTCTGTGGGGTTATTATCCCAAGGATGGCTTTTGTGGCCCACACAGCCTCCCTCACCTCTTGCGGGCTTTTCTCTGTCTCGTAGAAGCAGTTTTACCTGTAGACCCTGTTCCTCAGCCACGAATGGCAAAAGAAGGGAGTATCTCTGTCTAGCTCATCGCCTGACTGGTCATAACTGGCAGGGGTGGGGGGCTTGGAGCATGAGGATTGCATGCCTGGGGTCAGGATCCTTGATCGTATATAGACTCCCCTTCCTGGGAATCTGAAATATCAGGACACACAGTGCTGTGGCCTCCAGGGGCTGACTTAAGAGCTGGGCCTTGAGCAGGTCTACCCAGGTAGAAAGTGGCAGATGAAGGATTTGAGACCCACAGTATTCCGCTCCTGCAGACTTCCACAAATCCTTTCTGTTCCTCTCCCTGATTTTCACACTGGTGGAGAAGAGCCGATGATCGGGGAGGCAACTGGTGTTGGAGACCACCCATGGGTGTCAGCCCCAGTGAACTTGACGAGCAGGTATTGAAGTCTTGATGTGTTGAGCTCATACCTGTTGGGTATGTGCCCTCCGATGGAGTAGGGAACAAAGCAGATGCAACCTTCTGGTGGAGGCCACGGGGTTGGGGGGAGATGAAGATCAACAGGTGGTTGGGGGACAGCGTGCTTGGCAGGTTTTCTGACTCCTTGTTCAGCAGTGATCAGCCATCTGGGATGCCTTGGTTCACTCCCTTTTTCCAAGGCTTTCCAGGGGTCTGCAGGTCTTGTGCTGGACTCTGCTTTCCCACCTGCTGGGACAAGAAACGTGGTCCGTGGGCCTCTGCGCGGATTTGTCAGACTCTTGCGATGCCAGCCAGATCTGCGGTGGTCTCCCCTCGTTCCTGGCTTTGCTGTTCTCTCAAGTGCTCGCGGGACCACACTCCTGCTGCCTGGGGTAGAGCAATGCATCCCGTGCCCTTTGGGATCCCAGCATGAATGGAAGAGACCGTCACAGAGCAACTGCTTCTCCTCTGAGACATCCACAAAGCAAGGAGTGAGTCTCACCATGTTGAAACTGTGACATGTGTTTGAAAATAAAAAAGTTTTAATTAGAAGGAGCATTTCTCAGCCTCAACCTGGTGCTGGCTGTCTTAACATCGAGACGAAAATAAACAGGCTCCAGCTTCTTGGCACAAGACCCACTCTGCCATTTACACACTGACTCTTGGGTTGGAGCGTGTGTGTAGTTGCACGCATAGTCTTTTTGAGAGCTCAGACTTCATAAAACAAATGAGAGGGATGGTGTTGGCCCCCGGGGTGGTGGGGTCTGCAGCACGGTTTGCTTTGGGACCTGTTGGTGTTGGCCTAGCTGTGTTCACTTATGTTTGTAAAATGCCTCCTTCTTTATAACTGGAGGAACCAGGAAAGGCAGCGTGGCATAGGGTAATGCTAGGGCCACGGCTTTTGGAGATAGCCCTGGGTTCATATTCCTGTTCATTAACCAACCGTGTGGCTGTGGCTGGATCATTTAGTCTCTGAGCTTCTGTACCCTTATTGTAAAATTGGTATAACACCTTCTTTACCAGTCTAACTAGCAATGATGATTATAGATTATATCCGCATAGTGCCTGGCACAGTAGGATGCGTGAACGGTACCCATTATTATTATAAGTTAATGGTGAGTGCAGTTCTTACCTTGCTCTGGGTCACGGCCACGGTCTCCCACGGGGTTTTCAGCATTAGGGTGGCCTTGACTGTGGTTGCTTCTGGTGTAGTTAAGGACTGGCAATTAAGGACTGGTTAAGGACTAAAATTAACCTCCAGATGCACATGGGCCGGCAAGTGGATGTGTCCCTGAACGTCCACCTACGCCTTCTGTCCTGCCCACGTCTCCCACCCTGTACTCTCACCACCTGTCTCCTGGCAAAAGCCATCACACACACAGACAAAACAAAGTGGTTCAGCCTGGGGAATAAAAAATAAGCCCTTAATAAACCCTTTCTTGGTTTCCTTATAGCCAGTCCCAGGTGACGAAAAGCCTGGATCTTGAGATGTGTGTGCAAAGCAGAATTTCCAGTCAAGATGTGTGATTAGCAACAGGTCCCCCCCCTTGGGCTTTCGGTTGGATTTTATTATTGAGCCGAGGAGGATATGATGGTCATCCAAACCCCTCTGCTTTCCCCCACGCCCAGGAATTCCTTTTTTTTTTTTTTTTAAAGATTTTATTTATTTATTCAGAAGAGACGGAGAGAGAGAGACAGGCAGAGGGAGAAGCAGGCTCCCCGCTGAGCGGGGAGCCCGATGCGGGACTCGATCCCAGGACTCTGGGATCATGACTTGAGCCGAAGGCAGACGCTTAACGACTGAGCCACCCAGGCTCCCTACCCACCCCAGGAATCCCCTTTAAAACATCTCTGACCTATAGGCCTCTATCTGTAACCCCCAATACCGCTGGACAACCAGATTCTCTCGCAAAGCAGCCTCTTTCCAATCTTCGGGAGCATCTCTAATTTTAACTGGCCCTGAGCTGAAATCCCTCTTCGGTGACCTCACCGATGGCCTGATAGCTGTCAAGTATTTGAAGGTCATTGCTGTGTCTTCGCTGTACCTCTCTTTCAGGTTAAATTTTGCCATTTCCTCAAGCTATCAGTCCTGGGGCTTTGTTTTTAGACCACACGGGATTCTTGCTGCTTTCTATTTTGGGGTTGTTATCCAGATTGTCAAAGACCCCCTTGAAATGGCTTTCATTTCCTGTAACTAATCTTCCAGCTGTGCGTTGACCATTAACCTTCCATTCTTTAGGTGCATTTGTTTTTAAGATTTTATTTTTAAGTAATCACTCCACCCAACGTGGGACTTGAACTTGCAACCCTGAGATCAGGATTTGCATTTTCCACTGACTGAGCCAGCCAGGCACCCCTCTCTAGGTGAATTCTTAGCTATTTTATTTTATTTTATTTTATTTTATTTTATTTATTTGTCAAAGAGAGCGCACAAGCAGGGGGAGGGGCAGGCAGAGGGAGAAGCAGGCTTCCCCTGGAGCAAGGAGCCAGTTGCGGGACTTGATCCCAGGACCCCTGGGATCATGACCTGAGCCGAAGGCAGACGCGTAACGACTGAGCCACCCAGGCGCCCCTGATTTGTTTTAAATAATGGTAGCTCCTTGGAGTCTAGAGGCCAATAGATACTGTCTCCTCGTAGTTCTGGGTTGGCACTTCTGTAGGACTATGCTTGAACCAGTCTTACCAGTGAGCCTGTCATAGTCGGAGTTTCCCCAGCATGGAGAAGCTGTGCCTCCTCGTAGTGGAGTAGGTAGCTGAGTCCTCTTTGGCTTGCAGTTGCCCAGGCCGACTTCCTTCTAGTAGTTTTCATTGGTAACTCACTGGATTTTCCCTTTTTTCCCACTGAAGATCTTTACCATACACATGCCCCCTCCCCCCCCTTCTTCTTCTTGTATTTTTGACCCGCTGTAAATCAGAACAGAGATTTTTCTTGAAAGAGTGTGGGACTCGCTCTGAGAGGGCCCGGCTTGGACTGCTGGCTGCCCTGTGCGGGAGTCCTGGGAAAAGAGCCACAAGGCAAAACCCTCACGAGCCTCGGCTGCCTCCCTCCCTGGTATCCGGAGTGAGGTGGCGGTGGCCTGAGATCGCAGCGACAGAGGGATGTGGAGGGCGCTGTTGGGTTTTGAGGGGTGATTAGTAATCACCCCTTCTCTTCCCAGGGTGTAGAGCCAAGTGACAAGTAGAACAGAGAATCCAGACAGATGGGAGATCAGAACATCAGCATTAGTACAGGTAAAGCTGGTTGGAGAGCAGGCTTAGAGGTGAGGACCAAATGGACTTGCTCACTGCTCGTCCCGCCTTGAAGGGCTGACCGGCGCTGGGAACAAGGCAGAGAAGAAAAGGTGACTCCTGAAGATGATCGGCTCCAGAAGACAGAATTCAGAAGGCTGGAGGCATGTACCCTGTATATTCTTCCAATCCACCAACCAGGAAAGCCCTGTTGTTCCTTGGGAGGAATGACCGAGGGGATGTTGAAAGAGTGCTTGTCTTAGTTTCCCGGGGCCGCCCTAACGGCAAAGGACCACACACCGGGCGGGCAGGGGGAAGGCGCAGGGGGGTGGCTTACACACTGGCAATTTGTTGTCTCTCAGTTCTAGAGGCTGGAACTCCAAGATCGGGGTTTCTACTGAAAGCTGTGAGGGAGAATCTGTTCCATGCCCTTTTTCTAGCTTTTGGCAGTTTGCTCGAAGTCTTTGGGACTCGTTGGTGTTCCCCTGGCTTGTGGAATTGTCGTCCTGATCTCTGCCTTTTTCTTCATGTGGGTGTTCTCCCAGTGTGCCCGTCTTATTCCTAAACTTCCCCTTTTATATAAGGACACTAGTCACCTTGGCCTTCTCTTAACTGATAACATCTACAATGACCCTATTTCCAAATAAGATCACGTTATGAGGTGTTGGGGGTTAGGACTTTGACATATGAATTTGCGGGGAACACAACTCAACACAGAATAGAGGTCTAGCTTTATTCCTTCCGGGAGAGGGGAGAGAGATTCTATCCCTTGTGAGATATTAGTACCCAGTAGGTGCTCAGTAGTTCAGTAGTTTTCTTCTGTTATGGACTGAATTGTGTCTCCCTACTCCTTCCCACCTGCCCCCGGGCCCCCACCCCCCAATCTGTGTTGAAGCCCTAACTCCCCATGTAACTGTATTTGGAGATAGGACCTTTAGGGAGGTAATTATGGTAAAATGAGGTCAAAATTTGGGCCCTAATTCAACTGGGACAGTGTCCTTAGAAGAAGAGGAGGAGGGGCGCCTGGGTGGCTCAGTCGGTGAAGCGTCTGCCTTCGGCTCAGGTCATGATCCCAGGGTCCTGGGATCGAACTCCGCATCGGGCTCTCTGCTCAGCTGAGAGCCTGCTTCTCCCTCTGCTGCTCCCCCAGCTTGTGCTCTCTCTCTCAAATAAATAAATAAAATCTTAAAAAAAAAAAAAAAGAAAGAAAAGACGAGGAAGAGACACTGGAGCTCCTCTCTCTGCAAGCCTGTGTGCAGAGGCAGGGCTGTGGGAGGACACGCGAGGAGCCAGCTGACTGCAAGCCGAGGGGGACAGGTCTCCCCAGAAGCCAAGCCCTGCTGACACCTTGCTCCTGGGCCTCCGGCCTCCAGCGCTGTGAGACAAAGCACTTCCTTTGTGTGGCCCCCCGCAGCGTGTGGCACTTCGGGTGGCGGCCCCAGGCTGAGTGAGACGCTTCCCTGGCTTCCAAAGGCGACAGCTGTGCATGGCTCCGTCTGCAGGAAGGCCGGCATCGATGGGGTCACCGCCAGGGAGCCCGCCTGGGCTCTGGCCCAGGGCAGGGCCGTGGCTTCTCGACTGGGTTATTAACAGGCCCTGTCTTCATTTAATGGATCGGAGAGCTCGGGATGAGAAAGTTTAAGCCGTTTTCTCAAAGCCACTTTAGTAGATTAGGCAGCGAACCCGAGGGTGAATCCTAGTGCTCTCAGAGCTCGCCTGGGTAAATCCAGGACAAATATATTTAATTCCTTATTTAAAAATGCAATTCACAGTGACACGTGGATGTCATTGAGTGGCAAAGGAATGAAACAAAGTGGGTCAGTGACACACTGCACTGTTTTGTGAGGAATGTAGGTTAACTGATTTAATGGAAAGCCACAATCTAAGGGAAAGTGGACTTGAAAAGCTTAAGCCCTCGAAAACTCTCCAGCTACCCACTTATGTCTAGGAGAGCATAGTGCAGTTCTTTGAGCCTGAACCTTTTATCAGTAAATTCTTCTGTTCTGCCTTAAGTTAAGTTAAAACCATAGCTTTAACTTAAACTATATTAATTGGATATGGTGATTATGCGCCTGGCTTTGTGCAAGGCATTAAATACCCAGAGCTAAAATGTACAGTTGCTGTCCTGAATTGGCTGACAATCCAGTGGGGCTGCCTAAAGGGACCACACTGTCTTGTAGGTGTGACCTGAGAGGGCAGAGGGAGGTGGTTACAGCATGCCACGGGAGGGAGCACATTGCGGGAGGGTGGGGTCCCACACAGAGGGAGGGCAGACGCCAGGGATGGCTTCCTAAAAGAGGTGAGACTTGAACTGAGTTTTGGGCAAGAAGTCCTGGTTCTTCAGGCAAAGCTGAATAATGGTGTTGCAGGCAGAGAAAATAGTAAGTGTATCAACATGGAGAAGCGGGAGGCCAGCCCGCTTGGAGGACGGCGTACATACAGATACTGCCTCTTCGTCTTTTTTCTTTTAAAACTTTTTATTTATTTATTCATGAGAGAGAGAGAGAGAGAGAGAGGCAGAGGGAGAAGCAGGCTCCCAAGGAGCAGGGAGCCTGATGCGGTACTCGATCCCAGGACCCTGGGATCATGACCTGAGCCGAAGGCAGATGCCCAACCATCTTTTCCTCCTTCTCTTTCTTCAGTGGTGTTTTGGTAAGCCGACTCTGCGGGATGAATAAAAAGGCCTGATTTGTAGTGTTTGCCAGTTTCCGTGGTGTAAATATTCCCTCCATGACTGATTCCAAGCTACTGACATGGTGTTGAATGGCCCCCCAAATTTCTAAAACTATTAACAATTGGTCACAGCCTGTACGGTCCCATTCAGTAGACCACTGCTTCCCATCCACCCATCATCTGTCCATCCATCATCCATCTACCCATCACACATCCATATATCATCTGTCCATTCATCCACCCATCCATCCATCCATCCATTATCTATCCATCTACCCAGTATCCATCCATCCATCCATCCTTCATCCATCCATCCATCCTTCATCATCCATCCATCCATCCTTCATCATCCATCCATCATCTATCCATCCGTCTATGAAGATAGTTTTAACTAACAGAATCTTAAAAATAAATCATGGTACAGATTTTAGAGTTCTTTTAGTCCAGTCTTCTCATTTTATAGACAAGAGAACTGATATGTAGAGAGAGGGAGTGCCTTTTTAAAGTCTATTTGTAAAACTTAGGACTGTGGTCTTCAGAATTTAGGTCTGCAGCTGCTTCTCTTGAGTAAAGAATGCACAACCTCAAATATAGCTTGGTAATTTCCAAGTTGGAGCAATGTGGAATCCATGTTGTACACACCACAGTTCTGTCGGTCCCTGCTTTCCTATGATAGTCCTAACGCCCACTGAAGTCTTTTTGTTCCTTGTCTCTGTAGTTGCTGGTTCCCAGCAGGCCCACAGTTTCCTTCACAGGGGGTTCAAAATGTCCTTGTTGAAATGACATTCTTCTCCCAGTTTGTAGCAGTGAGCTTCAGAATTTAATTTAGCACTTGGTTCTCGATATTTATTCAGTCTTTGATGTTTCTGGATTTCATTGGCCTCCCTCTCTCCTTTTTCTTTTTGGTGATAGAGACATCTCTCCCATGGGACTCCCAACTCAAGCCACCCATTTGTGGTTTTAGCTAGTTGCTTCTTGGGACCTCCATTTGTGCCAGGCTGAATTTCTGTGGACATATCTGGAGTTGAAAATGTCTTTCCTCCTTCTTGGGCTTCTAGCGGTGTGTCCTGGAGCTCTCCGGAGATGAATAATGGACCCTGCTTTTGATGGGTCTTTAAATTGTGGTTAACTCTGAGAGAAGAAGGGTCACTCTTCTCCTCTGAGAAGCTTTATTTTGAAATCATGGACAGACCGGCTAGTGAACTGAATGCTCCAGAGGACTCTGTTTAAAACGAGCTTCTATGTTGTAATGTTGAGTGAGAAAAGCAAGTTGCCGAAATACGCATGGGACACCACTTTTGTCAAAGAGTAATAAGCAGACAGATTGGTGGGTACCTCTGGAGGGTGGTGGAAGGTGGAAATGAGTTGGAGAGAGAACTTGCACCTTTTAACTTTATATGTTTCTGTATTTTTAAATTTATTTTTATGTTTAATTATAAGCATGTAAGATAAAGCCAATCCACACTAAACAGCCTGCTTATATTTTAATAAGGGTCATCTGAGCAAGGGTGATAAACTTTCTGTTGCTTTCTTACCACAATTTGCCATTTGCCCAATATAAAGTTTATAAGTGTCTAGTTTATAAATTGTAACCTAATAATTTTAGATACAATTAATCTTGGTTGCTAGAAAGTGGTGATTGCACTGGTATTCAAACGTGTTCAATAAGGGCAGAATTTAAACCTAAGCTTCCCTGTGAATTCTCCCTTTACCTAATAATTTTTACCAATTCTTTCCTAATGAGGTTAGTCATCTACTCGTATGCACTGCCCAAGCTGGTCATTATTCAGGGCTTCCAACAGAGATTCTAAAAACCTCCTAGAGACATTCTGTGAGCTGACATAGGGTCATTATTTTTTTTCCCAGCGCTCCTTGACTGTGGGGCTCTCAGCTGCCTTGGAACGGGAGAGTCATCAGATTTCACGGGCTTCCCCGGAATAGCATCGTGTTCGTAATACCAGCGATCCTGCCTTCCCTCCTCTTTCCCCTTAAATGAACTTCTTTTCCCGTACTTGGCAGTTCTGTCCTCGTCTTTAGAATGTCCTTTGGCATTCTTGTTCTCAGATTGGGAAAAATAAATTTAGTCCCACTCCCGCCGACTCGGAGCATTTGAAAAGGCAGGAAGGTGTGGATATTTACAAGAAATAGATCCGTCTGTAATAGTCTAAAATGGAAAAATAAATGTGACTTCTTACTTGGGGGTTTACAAAACGATGCATGTTGCCTCTGCCGGCTTTCTCTTATCAGAAGAATTTTCAGAACCGTGTGGACTGGGTGAATGCTGTGTTATTGATACGAAGCCACAATTGTGATTATGCCCCAGCGGAGGAAAATAATCCCTCTGTTTCACGCTCTGTGTGGACCTCTTTTAAGTTATTAGGTTGAACCGTCAGAATTGCCAAACTGAGCTACTATGAGGGCAGTTTCGTCCAGCTCAACCTAAGAGAGCTTCTTGCTGAGTTGTTAGATAAGGGAAATAGTGTCTACGTTAGGAAAGGCACGGGACGGCCGTGCTTTAAGGAAACGGGGCATCCTTGTTTTATTTGAACCTGTCTCTCATGGTTAGTGTTCACTTAGTTGACACTTGGTCGTTGCCTCACTAGCTTTCAGAAAGTATCTAGAGCACAATTGGTTGCCTAGCAACATGCTCCAGCCCGGGAGGGTTGGAGAATGGGTCAGTGATTAACAATTATGTACAATCACGTTTAAAAATTCGTAGCAGCCTGCAACATTCATGCTCTGACCACCGGAAAGTCTCAGCATTCTGCCGCCTGGGTGTGTGGCTAATTGTATGTGAATTTATTGCAACTGTGGTCTGGACCCCATGGTTGCAATCCAGAAACACTTTGCTCTGGACTGAAAGAGGCGGATGGCGCCCCTCTGTACATTGATCTGTTTTGCAGAAGCATCTGACACCCATCATTTGGTTGGCTGCCTATCTGGACACTCATCCCCTTGGAAAGTGAAAAGAGAAAATGAAGAATTTGGATATTTATGAATGTTGTCATCTCAACAAACTTGGCCCCTATTAGTGAATCTGTAATTTGCCCAAGAACAAGTACACACAAAATGACTGACAACAGCTCACTCAGCCCGAATCACTCTTTCCAGAATTACGAAGGCTGTGCAAACGTTCTTCCTGAAATGGCCCCAGCCCTTAATTGTTTCTCTTCCTTCTGTTCCAGCAAAAGAGAAGACAAATTTTGCTTAATCTAGTCCTTACTTAATCTTTCTGTCAGCACAAATATCGATGGTGTAAATCCTGAAAACGGCAGTAAAGTAGGAGGCATTTTTATAACTCTGGCAGAGCTAATGATGCGCATTTCTTTGTTGGGAATCATTGAGTTTAATTGGCTAATCAATTTTTAGGCCCTTTCCATTTGTATTTTGTTTAATCAACAAAAATAAATCGCCCTGCCAACCTTGAAAGCTCCAAGTCGGAGAACAGTGGCGAATACTTCGTTTGTCCTGCCAAAAGTGCTTTCCAACAGAAATGTCTTAATTGAAGATGATTTATATTCAGAAGCGCGGAGTTTTATCATTTGTCTGAAGAAGGAAAAAGCTGTGTAAGCAAAGCAGTGTGCAGCCGTTTTAGGCATTGTTTTTGACATTTATCTACTCTCTTTATCCCTCAGACGTTTCTATAAAAACGACCTTCCCTAGTCCTTCTCGCTCATGATTCAGGTCCCAGCTCCTGAAGTGTAGTGGTCAGGTGCTTTCCAGAACTTTTGCTTACTGGCAGTTTTTGCCCAGAGCACTTCTAGAACCGAGGCCTTTGCTCTTTCCTCCTGGGTTTTATTGCCCCCAACTCCTGTCTCTGGGCCTTTGGTGGGAAATGGCTGACTTCTTGGTGCTGGAAGACAGACCCTGTTCACCTTCCCCCCCTGGGAAGCGGACCCCTGCCTTGCTTTGTGGGCAGGAAGACTTTGGGAGCTGTGGCTGGCTGTGGGGGATCGGGGCGGCCCACAGACTTCCCCGAGAGTGGCAAGAATTCGGGGTTTCCCCAGCAGGGCTCCTGGGGTGCAGGTACCATATATAGCACGATGGGGGCCATGGTTTGTGACTGATTGTTGTGTGTCTGGGTAGTGTTTCAAGAGCTTCACATGTACTCATTCATTTGATCCCCACTCGCCTATTCGCTGCTGCTACCTTCATCTTACAGATGAGGACCCGAGTGATTGGGGGACGGGCTCAAGGTCACCTGGCTAATCGCTGGGGGCACGGGGATTTGAATCCAGGTAATCTCACCCAGCGCCCATGCTCATGGGGGTCCGCCTTCCACTGGATATACCCTCGTCTGTTGGGTGTCCTGCGTGCCTCCAGCGCAGGGAGGAAGTAGCTAAGATGAAAGACAAAGGGAGAATAGGGTGGTTTGATGGAACTGGCTTTGGACTTCTGTTTGGACGATAGACACCATTGATTTGCTCACTGCCTTGATTCTTGGCTCACTCCTTCATCTTCAGCTGCGCTGGGTGGTCCTTCCTGCTACCTTTTCTCCATTCCGAGTTGCCTCTTAAAAGGTGCTTCTGCTAAAGGTCCACCTTCCATGGGGCCCTCTTCGACTGAATGGAGGCCATCTGTCCTCTAGAGGCCACCAAGAAACCAGCATCATGACTGGCCAGTTCTTCTGTGGGGAAAAAACTTAAGTAAACCCAGGAACCAATATGATGCAACTTAACAACTTCTCAACAATCCCTGTAAAGTCACTAGTTCTGTGAAGCCAGGGGAAGGGTAAAAACCCAGCAGCTGTGCTGTGTGCTAGGGCTTTGGCTCTTCACTTCTCAGCCCCAAGCCCTCAGCATCTTTGGGTACCAGGGATCAAGCGATCCCTGAATCAAGGAGGAATGTGGAAGAATCTTCATAGTCGGTTGGAGCGGGAAGGTCTACAGCAGGTCAGATCGCTTAATGTCCTGATGAGGATCATACCCGCCGAGAACAGTTTCTGACGCCAAGCCCTGTCCGAAGTGTTTTGCATAAGTTAATCATGAATTTTCCATTAGTTCCATTAGGTAGATGCCGTAGTCCTCATTTTACAGAGGAGCAAATCTGCAGTGTTAAATGTGCACGTGTATTGTAATTTTAGGAACATTAACATACAAAACACAGCTTCGAATCACGGACATATGGTGCTTGGCTCGTGGGCTGGTGGAGCCAGTGTTGGGCTGCTCTTCGGAGCACAGATGCCTCCTTATTCGATGGGCCTCGGAAACTAGCTTAAATGTGCAGGGCAACACCATAGCTAGCATTTATTGAGTTCTTCCTGTATGCCAGGCGCTATTTTAAGAACTTGGCGTGACTTTTTTTTTTAATCCTCACAGATTAAAAAAAATTTTTTTAATTTTTCTTTCTTTCTTTCTTTCTCTCCCAGAAAGAGAGCTACTACGATTATGATTGCACCTGATTTATACACGAGGAAACTAAGTCAGAGGGTAGTTTAACTTGCCCAAGTCAGTCCATGACAAGGCCAGGGGTCAGCTGAGGACATCGGGCTCCCGAGCGGGGCCCTTGATCCCAGCAGCCTCTGCCTCTGAGCGAAGGCCCCTAGTACAGCTGGGGAAGGGATGGTGGCACAGGGAAGGGGACACAGTCCTAGGGCTCCATGTGGGGTAGAGGCTGTGTGGTCCCGTTCAGGGGCCCTTGCCCACGTGGCTTGTCACTCTTTTGGGACGTCCTCTGTGGCGTGGAATTGGAAGTTGATTTTCTCAGTCTTTCGTAGGCTTCTGTTCATTTGTAGCCATGACCAGCCCAGTAGTGAAGAAAATGAAGAAGAGCTCTGATACGAATTATAAAACATCCCTGGGAAGGCATTCGGAGTGTTGGATGCACATTGTCTTCATTGACCCCCCCACCACAGCCCTGTGAGGTTCATACTGAATGGCGGTCTCCATGTTGCACAGGGGAAACAGTGGCCCCGGGGAGGGCCTCAGCCACCGTTCTGGAATCCTGGCTCTCACAGCAAGGGAGGGGTCCCCTAGGAAGGTAAGGGCTGACTCCACACGTGGGGTGGGGGGCTCTCCCCTGCCCCTGGGGTGGGACGTCAACTCTGCTTTTCCCCTCCTGCTTTGCCACCCCCACACCCTCCTGCTCTCCCGTGCCTCAGTGTCCCCAGCTCTTCGGAACAAAAAGATGAGATTTTCCTCAGCCTGTTACTGTTTTCGCTTTTGCGTATGCATCCGAACACCTGCTGGGCTGATGAGCTTTTGAAATGTCACTTGGCTGTTGGGAGAGAGCACCCATCCCAGCTGCCTCTGAGGAGTGGGTGCGGGCAGCTGGGGGAGGCGGCTGGGGGGGTGGCTTCTCCTCCAGCCTGGCCCTTGGTGGGGGGAGGAGGTTGTGTTTCTGCACCTGCAGCCCGCACAGGTACCCATCGTCCACCTGGTCATTTTCTTCTCCTCGCAAGGAGGAGGCTGTTTCCGTGTTCTGTTTCTCTCACAGCATTGGCTCTGCATGTTGGGGTCAACTTTTGAGAATACAACTGAATTTTTGACCTTTTTCTTCCTGGAGTTTGCTTTTCAGAAAAATGCATGTGTCCCTTTCTGGACATAAATTCTGCATTTTCATTGACACCCTCACACGCAGAGCCTCCTGAGCCATACCCTACCGTCCCCGTTCATACCATGAAGCCTAGCTTAACAATTGGATTTTCCCTTTTTCTCCCCCCCGCCCCACTCAACTGCAGGCAAGTATGGAAAATTAAATTTTGGATTTTCTGCCCTTCGCTTTCCTTTGTCGTCAGTCAGAGGCCTGGCAGGAAAAGGTACGGCACACTCAAAGAGGTGAGAGAGGAGAGTTGAATGCAGGCGTCTCCCGGGGTCAGGGAGCAGAGACGGGGAGTGAGGTGCTGGGGCTACCCGAGGAAGCCCCTCTGTCTTCATCCGTTCAGGCTGCTATGACAGGATGCCACAGACTGGGAAATGTATACATGACAGAAATTTATTTCTCACACTTGTGGAGCCTGGGAAGTCCCAGACTATGAAGGCACTGCAGATCTGGGGTCTGGTGATGGGCCGCTTGTGGGTTGATAGATGGCTGTCTTTTCCTGTGTCCTCACGTGGAGGAAGGGGTGAGGGGACTCTCTGGGGCTCCCCCCCTCCTTTTTTTTTTTAAAAAAAAGATTTTGTTTATGTGAGAGAGAGAGGGGGAGAGAGAGCGAGCGAGAGAGAGAGTGCACAAGCAGGGGGGAGGGGTGGAGGGAGAGGGAGAAGCAGGTTCCCCGCTGAGCAGGGAGCTAGACTTGGGGGGCTTGATGATGACATGGAGCTCGATCCCAGGACCTGGGATCATGACCTGAGCCGAAGGCAGACGCTCAACCCACTGAGCCACCCAGGCGTCCCTCTGGGGTCCCTTTTATAAGGGCACGAATCTCATTCCTGGGGTCCCCACCCTCATGACCTAATCAGCCCCAAGGCCCCACCTCCTAATACTAGCATATTGGGGGGTAGGTTTCAACTTGTGGATTTGGGGGACATATTCAGTCTATGGCACTCTTCAGCCCCTAGAGCTAAGTTGAGGGGGAGAGGGTTCCTGAAGTGAAGCTGTGACCTGTGGAGAGACCTCCAGTGACCCGGCAGGGAGGAAGCAGGGGGATACGTGCTCTTTCCTTCTTACCCAACTCCTGCTCTCCAGCTTCTACTCTTATCTGCCACAAGGCCAGAGGGCAAGGGAGCCTGGTTGATGCAGGCCATGAAGGTCAGGCTCCCAGGGCATACATTCCAGGGGAAAAAAGATGGGATACAACCAGACAATATTGAGCATGTGACCCTTCAGATTCTTAAGTACCTTTTATCCAGTCGATGGCACTTTTGAAACTGCGAAGGAGAAGCTTTGTCATCCTTAAATGCTCTCCTTGGGGGATCGGGCATCATGGGAAACTGCTTAGCTTATGCTCTGGAGGTTTTGTAATCCTGTTCATGGTTGGAAGCTTCCTGTTTTTATTCAGATGCTTTTAAATCCAGGCTTTTAGGTTTTTCTTTTTTCTTTTCTTTTCTTTTTTTTTCCTATTTTATTTGTAGGCCTGTTATTACAAGGCTACTTTGAAAGGCTTCATTACGACTCATGACGATGAATTCGTCTTCCTCGGTATCTCAGGGAATTACATATATATTACTCACATGGTGTTATGTTCAAAGGTACTTTTCTCTCACATGATAGCTGGATGTATAGAAATGGGCATTTCTAGATTTTTGCAAAACAGAAATTATATGTGGGGAAGCAGTTGGGAAATTAAAAAGAATTATGCAGTGTAATTATGGTGAGGCAGCAGGTGTAACTCACACCGCACAGCTTGGCTCTGGGAAGTCTGGGATCTGTTCCCGGCTCCCGCTCGGCACCTCGGGGCCTTGGATACCATCTCTGGGTGCCGGCATCTCTATTATAAGGCGGGGTTACCATCACTGACAATGATCCTCTCCTTAAGCAAACTTAGGTCAGGGTCCTTTGAGCCCTCTTTTTGATTAGACCTGGACCTTGTGTGGTCCCTGTCCTGTCTTTGGCGTGCCCAGCCCAGTTGTAGCGGGAATCCCACTAAGTCGGTTTAGAGAGAATCCCCCACTCTTGTAGGTGATCACCTTGGTATGCAATACCTGGTCACCGGGGGCTGCCTTCAGCAGGAATCCTATTTTCTGTGGGTTTAGTAAGAACTGCCCCCCCCACCCTTGACGTGTCCTCCCCTCGCTCTGCTTGTTTGTTATACATCCCAGGTGTCTTTGCTGCATTGAGTTGAGCTCCATCTCTCCTCTTTTGCAATAGCCCTGAATAAAGTCTTCCTTACCATTTTTTAACAAACATCAGAATTTTTTTTTTTTTTTTAAACATTATGCCCCATAAAACCTTGGAATTGTTTGGGATCCTCTAGGACTTCCAGTCCAACCCACCCAGCGTTGAGAACCAGGCTGGGCCGGCT
The DNA here is from genome assembly GCF_003265705.2 of Callorhinus ursinus. Lineage (NCBI taxonomy): Eukaryota > Metazoa > Chordata > Mammalia > Carnivora > Otariidae > Callorhinus > Callorhinus ursinus. The sequence goes on from NW_027397063.1 coordinate 5,642,695, forward strand.
GCGAGGAGCCCGCTCGGGCACCTGTGGGCGGGTGCTCCTTGCTAAGAAGCCTTGCCTCAGTCTCAAGTTCGAAACTCATCTTCACTTTTGCTCCTTCATCTCAGTTCTGCTTTTCCCTGGAACCTGTTTCCTCCCTTCTTAAGGGAAGAAAGGAGCTTCTTAGATTTTAACCATCTTAATGAATGAAAATAATGTTAAAGCGGTGTCGATATTGACCCTCTTGTTTCTTTACCAGCATTCTGAGCCTGGGTGGAACGGTGCTGCGGACTTGGGGATATTGTTACTGTAGGAGGCTGTGTGAGGGGGGATGCCCCTGGGGGCTGAGGCTGTGTGGACTCTGTCTTTGTTGTAAACTCCCGGATGGCTCTACTCCTCCGCTTCTAATTCCGAGTGCTCTGCTTTTCCCCTCCGCTGTTCGTTCTTGATGATGCCTTGTCGGATACAGTTTTATAAATGACATGCTTCTTTTTCTTTCATGGGGTAAAATGCATGGGCTTTGGGAAAGCTGTTGGTCACTCAGAAGTATTTTTTTTTCTTTAATTTCCAGATGGCTGTGTTCCAGATATTAACATTATCAGAAGCCTGACCTCCGCATGGTGAGCAGTTTATACTCTCCTGTATGCTTTGAGGGACTTTCTAGGTGTGTCAAGGGTATATCAGTCTATTTGCTTTTTCATTTATATGTTTATCATACAGCCCTAAATCCATGCCTCACGTTTGTTGATATTCACTACTTCTTTCTGCATCACCTCATTTATGGGTATCTTTGAAAAGCAGTGACTTCTATAGGATCAAAACAACCAAAGTCCTTTGCTTGAAGAAGAATTTTAAGATGTGGATTTAAAAAGAAAATCAGATTTGTTTTTAAATATTTCCTTATGACTCTGAAAAGATAGGGTTCTTTTAGTTACACCTCAACACGCTATTATCACGTACAAAAGAATGATAATTCATTTAATATCACTGAATATGCACATTCAGATTTCCCTGATTGTCTGATAAAATATTTTTTCACAGTTAGTTAAAAGTCGCTCAGAGTAAATGAAAAGACTTAAAGTCCACACACGGCATTCGGTTGATAGTGTCTCTTAAGTCTCTTTTAATATGTAGGTTTCCTGTCCCTGTCTTGTTCTCTCTGGCAATATATTTGGTCAAGAAGCTGGCCCTTTTGTCCTGTGGCATTGCCCACAATGTAGACTCTGCGGCCGGCATCCCTGTGTTGTCATTAAACGTGTTTATTGTCTCCATAATGTCCTATAAACTAAAGGCTTTATTCGATTCAAGTTCCTATTTTTGGGCAACGGTATTTCATGCGTGATTAATGTAACTTCATCAGGTGACAGATTTTGTGTCTTTTTGAGGTGGCAGGTGCCAGGAATCTGATCATCCAGTATTTTTTAGGGGCTCCAGTAGCCACTGATGGCCTCCATTGGGTGCCTACATCATCTTTAATTTAAGGTGTTTACAAAAAGGTGATAATCTCATTCCGTCATTTCTTCTGTATTTATTAGCTGGAACATTTTTTTTTTTAAAGATTTTATTTATTTATTTGACAGAGAGAGACACAGCGAGAGAGGGAACACAAGCAGGGGGAGTGGGAGAGGGAGAAACAGGCTTCCTGCCGAGCGGGGAGCCCGATGCGGGGCTGGATCCCAGGACCCTGGGATCATGACCTGAGCCGAAGGCAGACGCCTAATGACTGAGCCAGCCAGGCGCCCCTGGAACATTTTTATAAAGAACTTTATTTCAGTCTTTTAAAAAAATTACCTCGAGGTATCGTTTGTATATAAAAGGCAGAATAATGGCTTGATTCTTTTATTTACCAGAATAATGAATCGATTCCATATTATCCTTCAAAGATGATCAGCGAGTTTTTTAAAAGACATTATTGCCAACTCCTGGATTCTTTACATATTTGACACTGGAGTCAGGATTTGGTAGAAACTAATTTAAAAAAGCCTCTGTTTTTAGATGTAGAAGTCTACTTAAACGGTTCTGGGTAATAAAACAAGGAAGGGAGGGCAAGATGTGGAGTGAAAAAGGAAGAAACAAGAATCCATAAGCATGATTGAATGAAGATGAAAGTAGGATAAAAAATAAAGATGCTAAAAATGAAGAATGGAAGGGGGAAAAAAAAAAGGAATCGTCTGAGATACTCCAGGGCTGATAAATAGAAGGGGATTAATTTGTTCAACAAATGCTTTTTTACCACCTGCTGCATGCCTGTCTCAGTTCGAGGACATGCCTGGCCTCATAGAGCTGACCTTCTAGTGTGTGTGAAGTCTGAGTTAAGGCACAGCATGTTCGCTGCTGATTCATGCTTTGGGGAGAAACCAAGCGAGGAGGGGTGGTAGAGCATCCTGGTGGTGGGGTTGGAGGGTTGGCCTGTGATTTTCATAGGATGATCAGGGAAGATCTCTCTGAGGACACATTTGAGCAAAGACAGGAGGGAGGCGAGGGAGGAAGCCAGGTGCCTTTCTGGGAGAGAACGTTCCAGGCCGAGGCAGGAGAAGAGCAGAGGTCCTGAGTTTCAGGTGTGTTCAGGCGTGTTTGAGGAGCTAAAGGAGACTGTTGCACCTGTTACAGTGTGAGCGAGCAGGAGAGGACTAAGGGGTGATTGAGGTGATGGGCAGTGGGGGGGGTGTATGGGGACCCAGATTACACAGGGCCTTGCAGGCCATTGTAAGGATTTTGGGGACCATGGATGGACATGATCTCACTTAATTTTTTAACATGGGAATACTGTTTGGGGGGAGGCAGGATCAATGGCAGAATTAGTAAGACCAACTAGCAGGTGGCTCTGACTAGCATACTGGTGATGGAATTGGTGAAAAGCAGCCAAACTCCTGATACATTTTGAAGGGAGAGCTGGTAGGATTCGCTGATGGATGGGGTGTGAGGTGTGAGAGAGGAGGAGGTGTCCAGAGAGGGAAGAGCCACATGTCTTGGGGCGGTTGAGAGGTGACATTGGTGGACCTTGGCCGCTCCAGGCTCCCGGGACCCTCCCCGGCCATTCAGCAGGTAGGAGGAGTTCAAGGCCAGCTGTGGGAGGGCTTGCCTATGGATGTTCTTCATTCTTGAGTGGTTTATGAGTTGCTGGACGGGTTCCTTCCCTGGTGGACAAGTCACCTCTTTTAACTCCGTGACCACAACTCGTGTCCCTGGCCCTGGCCTACTGCCAGCCACAGAAATGGCCAGGGTTGGAGGAGGTCAGTGCTGAACCTCCACTGGATGCCCAGTTCAGAAGACAAGCCCCATGACAGAGTAGAAGCTGCTTCTCTGAGCGAGAGACCCTTGTATCTTGAGAACAAAGATTGTTGAGGACCAGTTCCTACCTCGTGTGTCTAGACTTGGTTTTGGTCTTGGAAAAGTACTTGGTATGATGGGAAGAATACTCTGGGGTTTCGTGCCCTGGTGAGTAGTTTCAGATCACTCTTGTTCCTGCCACTTTCTTACAGGAGCGTTTGAAGTATGCTGTTTCACTTCTCCTTCCCAGCACCCTGAGCACTAGACCAAGAGGAGGCAAATTTAGCCCCTGGGCCTGTTTTTTTTTTTTAAATTAAGTTTTAAATTTTAATTCCAGTATTGTTAACATACAGTGTTATATTAGTTTCAATTATACAGTATAGTGATTTCAGCAGTTCCATACATCACTCAGTGCTCATCCTGATAAGTACACCCCTCGGTCTCCATCACCTGTTTCCCCCATCTCCCACCGACCTCCCCTCTGGTGACCATCAGTTTGTCTCTATAGTTAAGAGTCTGTTTCTTGGTTTCTCTCTCTCTCTCTCTCTCTCTTTTCCCTATGCTTGTTTGTTTTGTTTCTTAAATTCTACATATCAGTGAAATCATATTTCTCTGACGGACTTATTTCACTTAGCATTTTACTCTCTACCCCTATCCATGTCATTGCAAATGGAAAGATTTCAGTCTTTCTTATGGTTGAGTAATATTCCATGATATACCCCTAGTCTTCTTTATCCATTCCTCAGTTGATGGACATTTGGGCTGCTTCCATAGCTTGACTATTGTAAATAATGCTGCTATAAACATAGGGCTGTATATATCCCTTTTGAATTAGTGTTTTTGTATTTTTTGGGTAAATACCTAGTAGTGTGGCTGCTGGATCATAGGATAGTTCTGGTTTTAGCTTTTTGAGGAACCTCCATGCTGTTTTCCAGAGTGGCTGCACCAGTTTGCATTCCCACCAACAGTGTAAGAGGGTTCCTTTTTTGTACATCCTTACCAATACTTGTTTCTTGTGTTTTTGATTTTCGCCATTCTGACGGGGTGTGAGATGGTATTTCATTGTGGTTTTGATTTGCATTTCTCTGATGATGAGTCCATGGGTCTGTTTTTGTAAATAAAATGTTAAAGCCTCCATTCTTTTTCTTTTTTTTTTTTTAAGATTTATTTATTTATTATTTTTTAGAGCGAGAGTGTGTGCAAGCAGGGGGAGGGGCAGAGGGGGAGAGAGAGAGAGAGAGAATCCTCAAGCAGACTCTTCACTGAGAGCAGAGCCCAACGTGGGGTTTGATGTCATGATCTCGGGATCGTGACCAGAGCTGAAATCAAGAGTCAGCTGCTTAACTGACTGAGCCACCCAGGAGCCCCAGTAAATAAATTTTTATTGGAACAAAGCTACACCGCTTTGTTATTATTGTCCGTGGTTGCATGGCCAATAATAACATGAGTTAGTGCTATGTTGGGGGCAGAGTTGAGTAATTACCTGAACAAAACCTGAAATGTTTACTATTTCATTCTTCACAGAAAGAAAGTTTACTGACCTATGGACTAGAAAATAAGTAAAGGATGAATAAGGCCAGTCACTGAAATGCCACTCAGCCTTAGTGTGTGTGAATGTGAAATTTTATGGCTCACAAATTGTGGCTTAAAATTGTTCAAAATTTTATTCTAATTTGTTCATTCTTCTACAGATTAGATGACATTATTTTTATACTTCAAAGGAAATATAATTCAGCATGGGTAGGTTCACATTTAATACTGGTGTCATTTTACTGGGCAGGTGGTTGAATATTCGTATTCAATTAATATTAGTACTGAATATTAGTGTTGAACATTTAGTAATCCCAGAGTTTAACATTTGAGTCCTGATTTGCCATGCCCTCTTCCTTGGATGGTAGAGAGCTTTCTCTTCCATATGAGTGTACAAGTATGTGGTTTGTTTTCCCTTGGTGTGATCAAGAATTCTCCATCGTTTCAGTAAATGCCAAGGGTTCTCAAAATAAGTAGACTCGCATTTTCTCCCCCTAAATGGGTCTCAGCTAGTTTTATCTAAGTTGTTCCTTTTGTCTTTCGGCCATACTGTGTGCTACCTTATTGGGGAAGGCTGTGGAATTCTTTATGTAAAAAAAAAAAAAAATGCAGTAGATTTAAAATATAAAGGACTTTTCTTTCTTAATTGCATCTTAATGTAATAAGAGCCAGAGAGCAATTATTAAAAATGACAGAAGAAAGGAATTAAAATAATACAATTGCTTAGCAAGGATCCTGTTTCATAATGCATTTGGATATAATTAGTGTCATAATGTGTAATTAACAATCTTTCTTTGAAGTAGGAAGCGTTCGTCTGGGCAGGCAGGGGACCTCTTAGGATGTGGTGATGTCTAAATTAGTTCTTACCATAGCGCTTCTGAATCTGTGCACAGATTGTAGCATTTTGCTTCCTTCCTGCCTTGTTAGTTGCTTTTTGTGGGAGAGGGAGATGATAAACTAAGGGCTAAGACAGAAGGTCCTCCAACTCTTGACCGGCCAGCCACCCACGACTGCCCCAGGGGAGAGAGGAGAAGACAGACTCCTGAGTACAGACTGGTTTTTGCTCAGACCACAGGATAGTTCCCTGGAGTAGACTGGGGCGGGGGGTGGGGGCGTGGAGAGGGAAGACCCTCTTTGTCCGTGTGTCGGGTTGGCCTGGAGCTTATGCTTTAAACGGGCTGAGAAGCCTCCTTCACCTCATTTTCTAGACCCACCCCCATCCTGGCCCCGTGGGTCTTATGGCAGATGTGGCCAAGAATAATGAGTCTAAGGAAAACACCCCCAGGAAAAAGAGGGGGAAGGTAATGGATTCCCAGACTCAAAGCCTGAGCCTCACTTTCTCTACTGCCCACCCTTGGCTGCAGTTGACTCCTTGAGGATCGGGAGACCAGAACCCTCAAGGACGTAAATAAAAGTACTGGCGGAGAACATTCCAGGCAGGTCTGAGCTTTTATTTGCTATTCCTTTGGTGCTAGAATTCCTTGCCTATGAGGCGCCATGTCTAGGCTTCTCAGAGAGGTGGTGGTCGTGGTGGGTGCTCTTCGGCGCCCCCTGCTGAGGGACGTTGGCCCTGTGCGAGGTAAAGAGGCTGATGTCAAAACATCTTTTGAAAGGGGTCACGTGATGGGCAGGCCCCACTGCCCAGCACTTGTTTGAAAGAGACAACCACTGGTCAGAGATTTGGGGCCTCTTCTTTGGAAATAGCTTTTAGAGTCTGGGGCATGTTCTTTGGAATAGCTTCCTCAGTGGCAAGTCTTTCTCTTTTTGGGTAGTTTTGACTTTCAGTAAAATTCTTGATGCAATTGCCTCTCAGTTGGTTTCTTTTCTTTTTTCTTTTTTTAAAGATTTTATTTATTTATTTGTCAGAGAGTGGGAGAGAGCGCACAAGCAGGCAGCAGGCAGAGGGAGAAGCAGGCTTCCCGCTGAGCAAGGAACCCAACATGGGACTCCATCCCAGGACCCTGGGATCATGACCTGAGCTGTACGCAGACGTTCAACTGAGTGAGCCACCCAGGGGCCCCCCTCAGTTGATTTCTACTTCCATTCTTATCCCCTCTCCAGACAAGCCTCCCAGAGTGTCCAATATGAAGTAGCCGCCCCTCAGCACACAATGTCCCCAAACCCCTCCCACTGCTCTGGTCTCATCATGGTACTGGGGGCCATTGGAATTCTCACTGGAATTGTCTTACTCACTGGCCTGTTCATTGCCTGTCACTTCCTTTCGAGCCACGGAGTCCCAAGGCCACTCGTGACTCATGGCCTCAATGAGGCTGCCACGGCACAGGTGCTATCATTCCAAGATAAGTCTACTACACACGGTAAATCCTTCAGTTGAGTGATGTCTTCCAAGTAATTTCCCAAGATGACTACATTGAGGGAAGAGTTCAGATTCAGAAATATGTGTTCTGATTTATCTTGATAACCAAACCAAACCAAACCAAGACAGTCTCTTGATCAAACCTCATGTATTGGAGTGGTCTGCAGTGTAGCAGCTTATAACACGGGGTGTGTATCCTGTGGTTTTAGAACTTAGTAGCCTCCCCCTGAAACCCCGGGCATGGTACAGTTTCGCTTGGGTAACTAGAAGATTCTCCCTCGGGGTTTCTCAAACTCAGAGCTGTTGGCACTTTGAGCTGGATGCTTCTTTGTGGTACACAGTGTCCTGTGGGATAGATAGCAGCCTCCTGGGCACACTGCCCCAGCTGTGACACCGAGAGTGTCGCCAGATGTCGCCAAATATCCCTGGGGAAAGGGGAGTAAAAATCTCCCCCATTAGGAACCACTGGTCTAGGGGCGCCTGGGTGGCTCAGTTGTTAAGTGTCTGCCTTCGGCTCAGGTCATGATCCCAGGATGGAGGGATCGAGCCCCGCATCAGGCTCCCTGCTCAGCGGGAGGCCTGTTCCTCCCTCTCCCACTCCCCCTGCTTGTGTTCCCTCTCTCACTGTGTCTCTCTCTGTCAAATAAATAAATAAAATCTTTCAAAAAAATAAAAAATAAAATATTAAAAAAAAAAAAAAGGAACCACTGGTCTAGAAACACCCACATACCCAAGATTCTACCATTAACCTTTTGTACCATCCTTTATCGTATATCCGTTAGTGTGGCTCAGATTGGAAACAGTACCATGCTCTTCAAACTGAAATTATGTTGATGACTGAAGTTTTGTTTATAACCCGCATCTGTGATCTTAGTTTCTTTGTCGTTATTGTCCCATTTATGGAATCTCTCCCCCATCCCCCCAACAAAGGCGGGGGCGTGTTCTTTGCTGACGCATTGTGTGAGTTTGATACTTAAAATCACAGACTTGGCTGGAAGGACTTTTGAAGGATCTTTGGGCACTAAATGCCCAGTTAATGTCAATGTCCTCATTATGTTGTTCATCTTTGTATTTTAAAGATCTTATTTATTTATTTATTTGAGAGCGAGAGAGAGCGCAGGGGGAGGAGCAGAGGGAGAGGGAGACAGAGATAATCTCTAGCAGACTCCTCACTGAGCACAGAGCCCGATGCAGGGCTTGATCCCAGGGCCCCAAGATCATGACCTGAGCCAAAACCAAGAGTCACATGCTCAACCGACGGGGCCACCCTGGCGCCCCTCATCTTCAAAGTTTAAAGATGAGGGAAGTAAGGCCCAAGAAGGACAGTGATTTCACCCAAGTCATGGCTAATTGCAGAGCGATGCCCTTATGGGTGTTTCTGGGGAATTTCCATGCACTTTTCTTTCTATGTCAGTTGATGGTGTGATTAGCAGAGCTCCTGGGAGCGGGGGCATGGGGGTCTTACTTCTTCCTCCTCAGGATCCTTGCTGGAGCCTGAGCATCAAGTACCACTGTCCTAGGCATGTCCGGGACTTACTGACAAAATAGTTTTTAAAAAGATGATCAGGGAGGAGGTTAGGGGAGTCAGAGAAGGGGAGGGACAGAGGAGTACCTTCCATGGCAGAGACATTTAACTCTACAGGGGACACTGAAATGCAGAGGAAAGAAAAAGAGGAAGAAGGAGGAAGTCCTGAATAAAGGAACCCAAGAGTCAGCTGAATGCAGTGTGTGGATCCTGTTTAGATTTTGATTTGAACAGACCCACTCTGTGTGTGTGTGTGTGTGTGTGTGTGTGTGTGTGTGTGTGTGTGTGTGAGAGAGAGAGAGAGAGAGAGAAAGAGAAAACATCACAGATGTTTAGAAACTAAATGGATAATTCATACCAGAGAGGAATTTTTGGTATAAAAAGTGTTATGTTGATGTTTAAGGAAAAGGTCCTCTTTTAGCAGTATATTAAGTACTTATGGATGGCATAATTTGATGTTTGAGATTTTCCCCAACATAAAGAATCCAGTATGGGAGGGTTATAGTGAAACAGGATTGAATAGTTGAAGTTGGGTTATGGGTCCATGGGGATTATGTAACCATCTTAAAAATGACCATAGTAAACATTTTTTTAAAAATTGGAAGCTGAGCGACTTCAGTAAATTGCAAAGTTCTTTACAGTCAAAAAAATGTAAATACGGTAAGAGACATTTGTCAATTTTGTCTTTTTTTTTTAATTTATTTTTTATTTTATTTTATTTTAATTTGTTTATTTGACAGAGAGACACAGCGAGAGAGGGAACACAAGCAGGGGGAGTGGGAGAGGGAGAAGCAGGCTTCCTGCCAAGCAGGGAGCCCGATGTGGGGCTCAATCCCAGGACTCTGGGATCCTGACCTGAGCCGAAGGCAGACGCTTAACCGGCTGAGCCACCCAGGTGCTCCTTTTAATTTATTTTAGAGAAAGAGAGAGAGAGCAGGGGGAGGGGCAAAGCGAGAAAGAGAGAATCTCAAGCAGACTCTGCACTGAGCATGGAGCTTGATGTGGGGCTCGAGCCTACGACCTAATCATGACCTGAGCCGAAATCAAGAGTCAGATGCTTAACCGACTGAGCCACCCAGGCACTCCTGTGACAGGTTTAATTACTTCACTTAAGGAGAGCGAGAAAGCACCTCGAGTAGTGCTCCTAGCCTTGAGGATTTAGTAGAACGTTGACTTTTATTGAGGAAGACAGGCCACATGGTGGTTATTAGAGAGTCACTGCATTTTTCAGGCAAGTCAATTAGGCAAATTCCTTGAAAAAGATGAATAGTTTTCAGAGAAAAGAACCATTATTCCTCTGAATCACCCATGAACATTCTGGAAAAGAGGTAGATAGAGAACTAGATTCTAGAGCAGGTGGCAGTGAGGAGCTAGATCCTCAGGTGGGTGTGGTGCCCAGCAGAGATGGCGCCATGGTCCCCAGGCCTCCCTGGTCCCAGGAGGTCTCTGAGAAAAGGCTGGGCAATGCCACCAGTCTTCACAGACCACCAGGCTTGCATCAGGCTGGTTCTGGGCCTCCTGGTCCGGCTGCACAGTGGCTGCCTCCCTCTGGACTGTAGCGCACAGGGCCACAGCGCAGCTGGGGCTCCTCTTCCTCATACCAGCGCTGTTCACTGAAGTCAGGGAAGAAGGCTGCAATCTCTCTACTGGCTGAAACCACAGAGTCAGAGCCATGGGTGGTGTTGCGGGTGTCAGTGAGGCCGAAACGTCCACGAATTGAATCTGGGGCCACATGACGTGCTCGAAACACTCTGGTGGGTCCCATCAGTGTCCTCCAGAGCTGGATGGCATCCTTGTGGGCGAGGATGTAGGCTCGGATTGGCCCGCTGGCCATGAACTCCACCAGCCGCTGATAGAAAAACGCCCTTCATGCTCTTGGTAAAACTTCTGGCATTCTTCTTTTCTCCACAGAAGTTCTCTCATTCGTACAATAAGGAACTTGTTGCTCAGAATCTGCTGATGAACAGCCTCCAGAATCAGGGGGTGAGCAACAGCATCAGGCTTGATCAGGGCCAGAGGAAGCTGGAGAGCCTGAGGGCTCCGCAAGATTGAGGTCATCTCACTCCCCTCTCCTCGCTGCCCCTCGGTTCTCCGGGCCTGCAGCCGCGCGACTCCTGGCCCTCGTACCAGGACCTAAGCGCACCCCAGATTCAGGGCTGTTCGGGCCCCAGCCCAGCGGGAGTTCTGGTCTGGATTCACCTGGTCCTCCACCGCGGAGCCCGGCCACCAGGCACCGCCTCAATTTTGTCATCTTATCTCCAAGAGAATCTCCCAAGCCAGCAGATGCTGCCAGTTTCACTGGCAAAGTCCCTTTATCTCGAGCTCCAGGGTACAGGAGCTGGAGGAGGCTTGTCCTCACCAGGTGGGCAGGGAGGCTGCCTCCACAGCACTCGTCACCAAGTCTCGCCCTGGCTGTGCCTGCAGTGGCCCTGGGGGGTGGTGGTGACGCAGGCTGGCCGGGTCCGAGGACCCGGAGGGGGTCCCACAGTGCCCAGCGAGGAGGGTCCTTGGCTTTACACAGGATAGAAATCAAATGGGAGCTGAGGGGAGGTGAGAACAGAGTTTACGCAAGACTCAGAGCAGACACAGAGCGTCTGGAAGACTAAGAAAGGAGAGGAGAGTGAGTGTCGTCTTTGCTTGGGGTCCGGGGTTTTCATTGAGGACTAGGGTCCAGGGTACGTGTCATTTCTGTGGACCAACTCCCCCCCCCCCCATATCTGATTATGTAAAGAATACCTGTTTTATATAAAAACCACCCAGAGTAAAAATGAAAGTTCCTCTCCTTTGTTTCCCCATCAATTTCGTTGCCCTTTCCAGAAATAACCGTTTATAATAAAGTGATGAGTATCTTTTTAGGTTTTTTTTCGTTATTACTTTCAAGACAAGGTTTTTCTTTTTTAAATTTTTTATTTTTAACAATGCTAAAAAAAAAATTGAAGCAGTCACAGAAAGTTGGGAGTGTAGTCCAAGAGAGCTTTTTCCTCTGCCCACCGCCACCACCCCTCCCAGCCTCTTGAGAGTACGTTACTGATGATGCTCTGCCGTCCTGGAATTCTTAGTCATCTTTCCTACAACCACGATGACATCAGGAAATCAACACTGACACGTGACTACCTCCGAATCCTCAGACCCCAGGCAGGTTGCGCCTGCTCTCGTAATGTCCTTTTATAAGCCGAAGGATCTAGTTCCGAATTATATGTTGCTTTTCCTTGTCATGTCTCTGAGGCCCTTTTGTGAGCTATGCCCCATTCTAAACCCTTGGAATTTATCAGCAGAAAATATAGTCAGAAATCTGTCTTTGTGAAGCTTGCATCCTAGCAGGGGAGAGAGAAAAACAGTAAATATTACAACTGCTAAATCTTGTCGAGTGGCAGTAGGGGGCTAGATGGTGTAGATGAACGTATAGCATATGTTGGTCAGGACCGCCCTGATGAGAAGGGGCTTCTGGGCAAACACCAGGCGGAAGTGTGGGTATCAAGGAAGGGCATTCTGGGAGTAGATGGTGAGAGCCAGTGAGGAGGCTGTGAGGGGGAGCGTCCCAGTGTGTTTGAGCGAGGCCAGGTAAGGTGGGCCAGGCCATTCAGTCTTGGAGGACAGTTAATCCCACCCACTCCCACCCTTTTGGGCTATTTCTGTTTTTGTTTTTGTTTTTTTAAGATTTTATTTATTTATTAGAGAGAGTGTATGCGCGAGTTGGGGGGAGGGGCAGAGGGAAAGAATCTCCAGCAGACCCCACGCTGAGTGTGGAGCCTGACGTGGGGTTTGATCCCACGACCCTGAGATCATGACCTGAGCCGAAATCGAGAGTTGGATACTCAACCGACTATGCTACCCCGGTGCCCCGGACTATTTCTGTTTTAACCCATGGAAATTCCTTCATTCTATGGCTGCTCCTTTCCCTGATACTTCTTGATCTCCTTCTACCGACACTCTCTCCTGACTCGATGAGTGAGGCTTTGGACTGTGACTGTGTTTACCCTCTTGGCCATGTTCTTTCTGACTCTTAACTTTGCCTTTGGCCCATCTTTGTTCCTCCCTTGCTCATGGCTTTGTCTTTTGCTTCGCCTTTCTTAGCACATTCTGCCCTTTTTTTTTTTTTTTAACTTTTTTTATTCATTTGAGCGAGAGACAGCGTGAGCAGGGGGAGGGTCAGAGGGAGAGAGAGAAGCAGACTCCCTGCCGAGCTTGGAGCCTGACTCAGGGCTTGATCTCAGGACCCCAAGATCATGACCTGAGCCAAAGTTAGATGCTTAACCCACGGAGCTAACCCAGGCGCCCCAGCACATTCTGCCTTTGAGGACCTAAGCCAGCCTCTCTCCCCCAACAGTGCTTACTCTGGAGCAGGTATTGTTCTAAGCACTAAGAAGTTACTTGATAAGGTAATCATCAGTAGCAACCTTGGCAATGGGTACCATTATTTTTCCTATTTTATGAATGGAGAAATTGAGGTACAGAGAGAATACAACTTGCCCACAGCCCCCCAGCTAGGAAATGTTGGGGCTCAATCCCAGGCATTTGCTTCCAGCACATGGTCTCTCGCCTAATGTGTTATGGATGCAGGTCCATACCTGACCTCTGTCCTGAACTTTAGTCTACTTACTCCAGTTTCTGAGAGATGTGTAACAAGTAACCACAGACTCAGGGTCTTAAAACAACACACACTTACGATCTCACCATTCCGTGAGTCAGGAGTCTGGGCACAGTGTGTAGAGGGTCTTAAGGCCATAGTCAAGGTGTTGGCCAGCCGCATTCTCATCTGGAGGCTGGCCCGGGGAAGAAACGGCCTCCAAGCTCATTCACATTGTGGGCAGAATTCATTTCCTTGTGGTCGTGGGACCAAAGGCCCTGGATTCTTCTTACTGGCTCTTCGCTGGAGGCCACCCTCACCTCCTAGCAGTCATCCTCACTTCCTGCCACGTGGCCCCCTCTAAAGGCCGTTCACAGCCTGTCACTTTGCTTTTTAAGGCCCTGTCTGCTAGGACAGAATCTTCTATAATGAGAGGTAATCAGGGGATGACGTCCCATCACCTTTGCTGTATTCCATGGTTAAATTGAACTCACAGGCCCTGCCCACAATTGAGGCGGGGGGTTGTACAAGAACGAGGGTCACCAGGGGTCCCGTGAGGATGTGCCCTCCATAGAGCAGCTCACTGATCTGGAAACTTCAGCTTGGAAGCAGACTCACCATTTCTCCTCTTCCAACTCCCAGGTATCTATTAGCATAACCACTAGTCTTCCAGCCACCAGATTTGTATCGTGAGTGTTCATGTTGACATCTGTTTTTGTCATTTTATTATCTGTTTACTTACTGAGTCCTTAAATTTTCCTTGAAATGCCCTTTGAAATCTGTCTTCCTAAACCCTGACTTTTGTATCCCTCTGTCTCTCTGTCTCTGTCTCTCTCTGTCTGTTTCTCTGTCTCTGTCACACACACACACACACACACACACACACACACACACACACACACACGTTGAGCTTCTCTAGAGTCTGGTGTTAGCCAGATTGTCCAACCTTTTCCCAACCAGCAAGTTGCCTCATTCCCACATTTCTGCCCAGATAGCTCGGAGCTTGTCTGTCCCTCCAGAAGAGTCCTCAGGCAGCCCCCTCAGGTTAATCCTCAGAAGCCACCCCCCCCCGCCCCTCCCAAGCCTCCTTGATCATTCTTTTCTCTGACCTCCACTTACACCTGGTGCTTTTCACCAACTCCCCACCGCCCCCCATGTTGAAATCATCAAGGTCACTTGAATTGGATTATTCAACCATGTATAGACTTGGCTAACTTCCTTATACACGGTACTATTTTTTTTTTATTAAAGTAATGTTGGGTGAATTATTTGAATTAAAAAATTCATGAGAAGAATATGATTTACGAAAGCCAGCCTGCTCTTTGGCAATCCGAGTCGCCTTGCACCCCCGTCCCTTCAGGCTGGCCATGCCTGTGGCCAGGCGTCCCAGACAGCGGCAGGCATGACTGATGGCCGGTGGCAGAAGGCCTGTGGCCCACTTGACTGGCCATGCCTGCCGCTCGAGGCCTGATTTGTGCTCATCTCTAACTACAAATCACCGCGCGGTATAATGCAGATGATGAGGTCTGTGCTAGCCTGCGGGGCCTCAGCCTTATCCATCTTTCATGCACCCTTCTCCTCACAAGTTCTCAGTTTAGCCTCTTAGCTTCATTGACTTCTGGATTGATGAAGAGCTCTCTGATGAGGTCTGAAGCCCCCAAGGACTGTTTCCATGGACTCTCGAAGAGGGAGAGGCCTCCGTGTTCCCGGGGCCCCCTCTGTGGGTCAGTGCTGCTCTTTGGGATGCCTGCTGGGTGCTCTGCACTTGGCGAAGGCCTGGGAAGCAAGAGGCAGAGAGAAAGTACGCATTCTGCCTTGAAGGCACTTAGATCTGGGTGGGAAGCAGGGCACCCCTGAAAAAGAGCTGCACTTCCTAACGGCAGGACGGGAAGGAGAGCTGTGTGGTTACACGGGACCTGCTTCCTGCAGAACATCAGGGAACCTTGCTGGAGAAGTGTCTTAGACTTGCTTCTCTGGAGTAGAAGAGAGGCCCTCTTGTTGATGACAGCGATGTTGGGAGGGACCCCTTTAAAAGGAGATCATTGGGGGGATTCCAGTTCTTTCGGGAGGCTATGGAGTTGTCTGGGTTAGGGGAGGGAACTGAGTCCTGCCTCTGGGTCACGACAGCCCGTGGGGAGAAGGACAGTGATACTCTGCCGGGCTCAGCTGCAGCCTTCACGAGCATCTCCTCCCGACATCCCTGAGATTCTGCTCTGAGGGGAGAGGCGAGGCCGGCGGGTGAGCGCTTTCTGCCCGCTACCGGACAGGTTGCCGCAAGGAAGACCTCTCCCCCGACCAAGACCACAGGCACCTGTGCCTTCTTCTTTCTAGCCTGCCGGACATTGGTGTTTCTGTCTCATCCCAGTTACGCCCATGTGTGAGTACTTTCTGCTCGCTCTTGGTCCATCTGTAGGGAGCCCTCCTGGTACTTTATGTAGGCTTGAGTCCGTACGTTGTCCTGATGCCAAGACAGAAAAGGGAGTTGTGACACTGCCAGGCAGGTTTCTCTGTGGAAGCAACTGGTATTTTTCTGGGTGGAAACTTTGTGGAGGAGCCTAGTGGTTAATGAAAAACAAAATAGCAGCTACTTATTTATTTTTTTGGAGCATCTACTATGTGTCTGGTGTTGGATTAAATCCTGACCGTCCATTGCTTCATTTGCTCTCCAGAACAATCCACGGAGGTAGATGCGATCAGCACATTTGCTGTTGCAGATGGGGAAACCGAGGCAGGGAGTGGTCAAGTACCTTGGTCATAGGGATCTTTAGGAGTGGAGGCTGGGGGACTCAACTGGGTAGAGTTGGACTCTCTGACCCCAGAAACTCATGTCCAGAATTTAGGGATTTTCCAGCCTGTCTTGTCTTAGTTTTCTGTGCCTTCTGAGAGCTGCCAGAGTTCTGAATGTGGAGTCCTGAGTGATGTGGAAGTGGTACCCCCACGGAGCTGGCCTTGGGCATGAAGGTTTGCGAAACACCGCCATAGTTGGCCTCTGTCCTTGGGCTTCTCTACGCCGTGCTTCTAACTTAGACTCTAGCCTCTAACCTTGACCAGGATATATGTTTTCGTAGTGACCAGTGTTTCTCATGTGTTTATATTGGGGCCTGTTATACTTTCAGTGTTGTGATGGTCAATTTTATGTATCCATTTGCCTGGGCCACCTGGTGCCCAGATATTTGATCCAAATACTTTTCTGAGTGTTTCTCTGAGGACTTATTTTTTTTTTTCTTACGGATTTATTTATTTGAGCGAGAGAGAGAGAATGGGGTGTGGAGCAGAGGGAGAAGGAGAGAGACTCTTTTAAGTAGACTCTGCACTGAGCATAGAGCCCGAGGTCACGACTTGAGCGGAAACCAAGAGTCGAATGCTTAACCAGTCTGAGTCACCCAGGCACCCCTCTGAGGATGTTTATGACTTGAGGGACAGAGTAAAACAGATTGCCTACCTAATATGGGTGGGCCTTGTCCAATCAGTTAAAGACCTGAATAGAACAAAAAAACGGACCCTCTCCCAAATTAGGGGGAATTCCAACTGTGTCTGACTACCTTCAAAGTGCGACTTCAGTCTTTTTCCTGCCTTTGGCCTTGACTGGAACTATACCCTCAGCTCTCTTGGGTCTTTAGCTTGCCAATGGTGGATCTTGGCTTTATCAGCTTTCATAACTGTGTGAACCAATTGCTTAATAAATCTCTCTGTGTCTCTGTATCTAGATATATGTGTATATATCTATATATCTACACGCAGTTTTTTTTGTTTCTAAAAATTAAAAAGCTATTTTTTCTGTATCTCCGGAGAACGCTGACTAATACAGTGCTCATGCTGGATCACTGCCCATCTCCTCATTTCTCAGGTCAACAGTCATCTGACTGCTTTTCCCACGGGTTCTACAGGGAAGCATCTGAGCCACAGTCTCTTTACTTGCATTGTCCACCTCTGTTGCCCCTCCTTTATCTCTGACCCCACAGCTCAGTTTTTAACACAGCTCATCCTCACATTCTTCCTCCTTGTCCAGTTCCTTTTCAGTGACTTTAGGAACATTTCTTCCCTCTTTCTCTGTTCACTCCATCTTCTCTGCTCTTTACCAATCATTTTCTCTTCTCTTTTCCCCTCCTGCTTGCTTTTCTTTCTTTCTTATTGTCCTACTTAGGGTCCACAGTGTCCCTAATTATTGTGGTTTCTGAAGGTTCAGGGTAGTATTGATATCAGTATCTTCACCTGAAATTCTTTTTTTTTTTTTTTTAGGTTTTTAAAAAAATATATTTATTTGCGAGAGAGACAGACAGAGATGGTGACAGAGAGAACAAGCAGGGAGGAGAGGGAGAAGTAGGCTCCCTGCTGAGCAGGGAGCCAGACTTGGGGCTCGATCCCAGGACCCAGGGATCATGACCTGAGCCGAAGGTAGATGCTTAACAGACTGAGCCACCCAGGTGCCCTTTCACCTGAAATTCTTAATAATAAGTCAGGCCATAGGTCTCAGGCCCACTCTAGAATTTCCAAGAATAACTTTGGCCATCCTATTTTCTTCTGATTCAATCTGCTTTTCTTCCAGCACCAGCTTTTTTTTTTTTTTTTTTAAGTTTAATTGAAGATTTTATTTCTTTATTTGACAGAGCGAGACACAGTGAGAGAGGGAACACAAGCAGGGGGAGTGGGAGAGGGAGAAGCAGGCTTCCCTCAGCAGGGAGCCCGATGTGGGGCTTGATCCCAGGACTCTGGGATCATGACCTGAGCCAAAGGCAGATGCTTAACGACTACTACCCAGGGCGCCCCTCAAGCACCAGCTTTTACAATGAGTAACATATTTCCTTTTGAACTTTATTGTTTTGCTTTAATTTGACTGCAAGCCTTGCAACTTTTCTGTTTTTAGCATTTTTCATCAAAGATATGCAGCACATCTATAACATTCTGGATCGAAGGGGCTTTGGTGGGCTGGCTGAAAGTGGGCCAGATGCTTCGGTGAGGCCCATCACTGGCGCGGGAGGCCTTCGTTGTCCTACGTCCTGACTGTGGTGAATGAATATCTCCACTGGTATGTTGGGGACGCTCCATGTTTCTTCTCCGCATTTTTCTCATTCATACCTCGGTGCTCCGTGGGCTTCACCTAGTAGGACCCATCATCTTGCACTTGGTCATGTTGTGTGGAGGTCCTGCCATGAAAGCCCGTGTGCAAGCCTCCACTGCTGGCCCAGTGAGCTCCGGGCCAGGGGACAGATGGCTTGGTGCGTGTCGCCTCTGCCCCTGGAGTGGGCGTCTGGGTCCTGATGCATGGGATAGCCAGAACTTACATCCCAGTCTTCGATAGATATCTGCAAGAGGTTGCTTATAATCTTTAGCTGCAGAAATTGTGCAGAGTTCGTTTAAAAAAAAAATAGCAACAAAAAAATCCTCCTGAAACTACCCTCCCCAAAACTCAGACCAAAAATGCAACCAGCAAACCTCCAGTCTCTCCTTTGTTGCCCTCCTCCCCCTGGCTGCCTTTGTTTCCTCGGTCGGGTAGGGCTAATTGATAAATTCAATGGATATATGCCAACTCAGGAAGTAATGGGTAGTGGTGTCAACTCGTGGATTTTTTTTATAAGGATTTGGGATATTGTAGGTCTCTTAGGAAGAGAACATACTTTTGGGTATTGCCAGGAGTTTGAGTGTTTAAAATCTCTGCCAAGGAGGTAGTGAGAGGGCAGCATGTGTGACAAGAGTCAGGATTCTATGTAGCTGCTACAGGCCTGAGTCTCCATTAATTGGAGTTGTAGACAATATCCAGAATGGCAAGGGGAAGCTGAACATTTCCTTGATTTACTAGACCATTTTCCACAAAATCTGCACCTGCCATGAAGAGTCTTCTGGAGCAAGTATTGCCCCTCTTTCAGCAAAACCAAAATGTAATATAATAGAGCTGTGGTAAAAGAACACTCTAGAACACACTTGTACTCACCACAGTAAGGCTTGTCGTGGCATTACAGAATGTTAAAGCCAACAGGAGCATAGTGATCAAGTGAATTTAGATTCTTTATTTTACAGATTAAGAAACTGAGGCCCTGGAGTGTAAGTGGTTTGCTCAAAGTCAGGATCCACTCATCACCATAGACTGTTTCTCAAATTAGCCTGTGACATTTGATGCATTCCATATGCTAGGTGATATTTCCCACAGAAATGTTACCTAGTTGTTACTGATCATAAAATTGTCTATAGCAAAAGCAGTAGTTGAGTAAGTATTCTCTTATTCTTAGAAAGGGTTGCTGACATATATTTTTTTATTGTTAAATATTTAATGGTAGACACCAGTTAATTCGGATATTGGATCATTATTTATCTGAGGTTCTGAAAAACGGTCCAGTCTCATTTTCCTCAAGCTGACAAATTTCGCCTCGGCGCTTGTGGGAATGTAAATATGCAATTAATATTGTAGCAATTAGTCATCTCTCCCGAATTTTTTCCTTGTAAATTCCCAGAGCATGAGCATGAAATTCATCCGTCGTGTGACCCCCTATGCTTTAAAACCACTGTGGCATTGTAGATACATTTTACTCCTCCTTTGGAATTTAATGCAGTCGGGAATTGAGTAGAAGCCTGCCTTTGTGGATCTATTACTTTTAAATCAGGAAGCTGTATTTCTCAGTTGCTGTTTTCCTGTGTGGGTGTAGCTGTCAGCTCCATGCTTTCGCACAGCAAGAAGAGCCAACGCAAGTTCTTAATTGTAGTGCCTCCGCTTAGGAGACTGTATTAAAATCATTTGACAACCACTGTTGTGATTTCTGCTGCCATGTCTTTAACACGTCCGCATCAACACAGGTCCTGTTGCTGGGAGCTAAAGGGGTTAGGATTGATTTTCCTGAATTTTTTCACTTAATGAAATCTCATCAGTTTCTGTCCTCCCGGCTATTTTAATTTGAGACCGAGGAGGGTCCAGGGATGAACGGCTTTCAGACTGTGGTTTCTCTTTGGCTTTTTGGGAGGTAGCGCTGCATGAGGTCAGGTGTCGTGAAATGTGTTGCAAATGACTTGCATGGGAGCCAGCCCTGTCTGATGTTTTATATTACATAATGGGTCAGATTCATGTGGCCTTCAGTGAATTCCAAATCCTAGTTTTTTTAGGGATTTGTAAGAGGGGTAGGAATACTGTTAATCTACTGGTAAATGAAAACTTGGAAAACCGTAATCATTCAGGGCTTGATGGAGAAACGATGGCTATGCGATAGGATTTTTTTTTTTTTTTTGTCCCAATATCAGAAATTATACATGGAGAGCTGAAAGAGATTCACAACTTGGGCCCCAAGAGTCTCAGGTCTGGGGATTTTATTCCAGTGGTGGTGGGTCAGGTGAAATTCTTACAAGAGGGTATTTAAACTGGTCAAGCGGGTCACCTAGGGTGGCTCAGTTGGTTAAGCGTCTGCATTTGGCTCAGGTCGTGATCTCAGGGTCCTGGGATTGAACCCCACACTGGGCTCCTTGCTCAGTGGGGAGTCTGCTTCTCCTTTCCCTCTGTTGCTCCCTGTGCTTGTGCTCTGTCTCTCTCTCTGTCAAATAAATAAATAAAATCTTAAAAAATATATATATACACATACATACTTTAAAAATAAATAAATAAACCTGTCAAGCAGGGCTTGCTGGTCAACTAGGACTTCAACGGGCTAATTGGCAAGGCAGGGGAAGAGATTGGAAGCAGTAGAGGGCATCGAAGGAATAGTAATGCTTAACTCTGCGTGATAATTTGTGAAAAGCCAATTTCAAAGAAATCAACCCCTTTTTCAAAGGGCAGAGCAGTAACCCGGTGAGGAGATATATATATATATATATATATATATATATATATATATATATATATATATATGTAGTCAATAGACTCTGAACCCAGTTCTGAAGTGTTTGGACTGTGGGGGCATGTGGCTCTCTAAGGTGAGTGTCTTGTGAGAAAAGGTTGCCTCCCTCTACTTGCCATTGTTTTATAACGTCTGGGGAGCTGGCCCTGAAATGTCTGTTCATATTCCTTGCCCATTACTGGAGGGTCTAATTACTCCCAATGACTACAGGCAGTTGGGGAATCTGACAGGCCTGGCCATGCCCCGCACTGGGCTCTTGTGTAACCCGTTCCTTCCCATACCTCTCTTTCCTTTGTTCTTCAGAGGTAAAGCTCTGACATGAAGGGTAAGAGTCCAGAATTTCCACTTTTTAGGTAGGGATGCTTTCTGCTTAAATTGCTCTAAGGTAGGTAGAAGTTGCTCTCAATCCTGGGTAACATACATGTAGAGAGACATAGCTGAATTTGGTACTTCGTATATTCGTTCACTGAAACACTGCATCGAACCTGATGGATCAGTGGAGACTTCCAGTCCTGGCTCTCTCCGTATCTGCTTGTGTGTCCTGCTGGAGTAGTATTTCTAGCCCTTCAACTGATTTTCCTTCCCACATCTCAAGGAGGTTGTTAACATGCAGGATTCCAGGGTCCTGCCTTGACAAAGTCTCTCCTCTGGACCAAACTGTAATCGGCTTTCTTTAATTGGGCTCTCTGACTAAGGCCTCGACCTTGGCCCCTAGTCCTGCAGCCCCGTCTTCGCAAAGAATCCTGCTAAGTTATCCCCACCCTTGATATCTGATCAAATTCCTCATCCCCCACCTTTTAATCCTGGGCCTGCCTTTAACAAGAATCCCGTTATGCCAGTTTAGCAGGAATCCCCCTTGATGTCTCCTTGTACTGATTTTTCTATCCACCGACCCTCTCACCCTGATCCTTTGCTATAAATCCTCACTTGTCCTTGTTGTTATTGGAGTTTGACCCCTCTCCCTTATTGCAATACTCCTAATGGTACTTCCCCCCCCACTGCTATTTTAGATTTTATTTATATTCAAGTTAGTTAATATGTAGTGTATTTTTAATTTCAGGAGTAGAATTTCGTGATCCATCAGTTGCCTATAACACCCAGTGTTCATTTTGTCAAGTGCCCTCCTTGATGCCCATCACCCAGTTATGCCATCCCCTCACCCACCCACCTCCCCTTCAGCAGCCCTCAGTTTGTTCCCTAGAGTTAAGAGTCTACTCCTATTGATAACCGTAAATACGGTCTTCCTTACCATTTCAACAGCTGTCAGAATAATCTGTTCTTTAACAGCCTCTGGATTCTTACTTGATAGGTTCAAGACAGGACCCTATCGATGCATGATTAGCTAGGGAAGGCTAACTTTCTGAAAGAAAATCCAAAATTACAGTGGCTTAACCCAACGAAAGTTTTTTTCTTATCCACATAACATTCTCTCCCAAATGTGATTCTAAGACCCAGTCTCCTTTTATACCATGGCTCTGTCATCTCCAACATGTGCCTTCCCTGGTTGCCATATTCCTGTGAGTCAAATCATGGGAAGGGAAAGAGCACAGAGGCTTGTATGAGGGAGGGCACATTTTTCCCACTCACATATCATTGGCTAGAATCAAGTCACATGGTCACATTTCTCTTTAAAGGAGGCTGAGAGATGTAGGCCGGAGGAAGAGGGAATACGTTTGTTGAACACCAGGCCATCCATCTTCATTTTCAATAAGTGTCCATGTAATTCTCGGGCCACACCTTGAGAGACGGCGTACATAATGATTGCCAGGTATCTTCTAGACCCGGGGTTCTGTGATCCTGTCATGCTGGGATTATTCACACAGAAAAAAAGTGAGTCCTTCCAAAGTGAAGGGAGAAGTTAGCAAACGAAATCCCAGTTGATTTTTCTGCCCATATTCTAAGTTTGGAAAAATGTGTTGACCTGTTCTGACCAGCTGGTTAATTGGTCAGGGTTATCATCTCTTCTTCCCCATGGCCCATAATCGTCTGGCTGACACTCCTCCGCTTCGGGAACATACTAGGATGTTACCTTCCGGTTCTTCCTTACATAATGGGGTCCCGGGGGCCAGAATGGGGAGCACAGGAAGTATGCTTGTTTCTCTTAGCAGCGAACTACAGTGGATGGTTTCTGTCTTTCCTTTGTCTCTCTTAAACCCATTGAAGACAGAAGGATTTTCTTAACCTCTTCTGCTTAGAATTACTGATCTGGGACCGTGAAAGCTCTGACAGGATCTGCTATTCACGTGGTCATTTGTGTTGTGATTTTTAAATGGGCCAAGTTTATTTTATTTTCGTGTCAGGAATCAGGTCGGGGCAGACACGGGGCTGGGGAGGGACAGTGTGTAGTGACAGTGTGTAGTTTTCCTAAACTCCAGCAAGGAAAGCTGGTGGAGTGAGAAGAAATAATTTGGATCTGCATGAGCTTTGGTTTAGGCAAATTGCAATCATAAGGGGAAACGAGATCGTGAATATAGAGGCTCTGAATGAGACTCTTTTGGGTTTCTAATTTCTCAATACCATCCGTTGCTAAGCTACTGGCAAATATGACACAGGCTAATGGATGCTTTCTAGATTGAATATAGTACTGGCATCTGACAGCTAACATTGATAGACTACTTACTGCCTGTAGTCTTGGTTATTTTCTTTTAAGATTTTATTTATTTATTTATTTGTCAGAGAGAGAGAGAGAGAGAGAGAGAGAGAGAGCGCAAGCAAGCACAAGAAGGGGTAGCGGCAGGCAGAGGGAGAGGGAGAAGCAGGTTCCCCTCTGAGCAGGGAGCCCGGCATGGGGCTCCATCCCAGGACCCAGGGATCATGACCTGAGCCGAAGGCAGACGCTTAACTGACTGAGCCACTGAACCACCTAGGCATCTCTACAGTCTTGGTTATTATTTGCTCGTCCTAGCAACACTAGAAGATGTTAGTGGGATTTTATCTCTGTTCTACCAGCTGAGGGAAACGGAGGCTGAGGCCCAGGGAGGTTACTAACTGTGCAAGGTTACATTGTGGAGAATTGAGACACCGCTCACAATCGGAAGTAGAAGCAACCCATACTTTTCTTCTTTCTCAGTTTGACTTGTTCTGCATTAGCTCTTATATTCTTGTACAATCAGTGGCTTTTGGAGTGAACCTTCTCTTTCTCTTTCTTCGCACATAGATTACACGGTGCAGACAAAAGTGGTTCCATTTCCTTTCATGAAAATTATGGTTTTGGGGTTAGCATTCAGTACTGCCAGCTCTTTGAGGCTGTGTGGGTAGAGTCAGCTCTATTTCTTTTTTTTTTTAAAGATTTTATTTATTTATTTGACAGAGAGATAGAGGGAGAGCACGAGTAGACAGAGCGGCAGGCAGAGGGAGAAGCAGGCTCTCCGCTGAGCAGGGAGCTGGACATGGGGCTCGATCCCAGGACCCTGGGATCATGACCTGAGCCGAAGGCAGCCGCTTAACCGACTGAGCCACCCAGGCACCCCGAGTCAGCTCTATTTCTTACCAGCCTTTGATAACACCCAGCTTGCTCAAATAGTATAGGAGGCTTATAATTAATGACTAGTCAATTATGCTTCTTTTCAGGATCATTTCATAGGATGTTAGCAGTGAAATGCATTTTATTTTATTTTATTTTTTAAAGATTTTATTTCTTTATTTGACAGAGAGAGACACAGTGAGAGCAGGAACACAAGCAGGGGGAGTGGGAGAGGGAGAAGCAGGCTTCCTGCCGAGCAGGGAGCCTGATGTCGGGCTTGATCCCAGGACCCTGGATCATGACCTGAGCCGAAGGCAGACGCTCAACAACTGAGCCACCCAGGTGCCCCAGTGAAATGCATTTTAAAGAATAGAATGCGTTTCAGGTTTTTTGTTATTTTTCTCATGGAGTCAGGGGCGAATGGCACTGGGTCTCTTCTCAGGCAGGTTGTAAACATTGTGCCAGTCGGCACCTCTGTCCAGCAGTTTTTGGCAAATGAATGGAGGGGGCAAATACCCATTCCCAACCCATGGCAGACATCAGCAACCAACTGTAGCCCTTTCCCCTGGCCATACCATCCGGTGAACATTATCACTCAATCATAGTCAGCAAAGTAGTTGAGACCAAATTCTCACTCCTGGTTGGCCCATACCCTGCCTTTATTATCAAATAACTAAATGGTTAATTTAATCAGTGGTTCTCAACTGGAGTTGAAGTTGCCCTCTGGGAGACATTTGGCAAGGTCTGGAATTAGTTTGGTTGTCACAGCTTGGGGGTGTCCCAGCTTGCTACTGGTGCCTGCTGGGTGGGGGCCCGGGATGCTGCCAAATATCCTGCCATGCACTGAATCCCCGCTACATTCCCCATGACAAGGAATTATCCAGCTCTGTCCAGCCAATGGTGCCAAAGTTCTGAAACACTGATTTGACCTTTGGAGGGCTTCTGAACAATTAGTAGGGAGTAAGGAGGAGGACATGGAAGAGAGATATCTGGAAGAAAAGGAGAAAAAGAGTTTACGCCTTAACATGTTAGCTTAAGGTAGGTCTGCACAGAACTCTCCCCAGTGCCCTGTTTGAGAAACAGCAGAGCATGTCAGCTCACAGAGAGGATCGCAGTGTGTATGTCTGGCTTGGTGACATGGTCACCTCTTGGGTCTTTTTGTTTTCTGGTGCTTGGGGGGGTTTGTAAGAACTAGATGATGAGGGTAGCTGCTCATTCATCAGCTCCTGTGTCTTCACTTCCAAATGGTAGATCTTTTATTAATAAAGCAATCTGAGATTTGGGCAAAGATCTCTCCATACAATGCCCATTCCACGCTATTAGAAGTCATCTAACTGTTCAAACATGAAGAAAACGAGATAGGCAGGCTGGATCTGAGGACCCAGAGGGGATCCCTCAGGACCAGTCAAGAGGGTCCTTGCATTCACGTAGGATAGGAATCAAATGCAAGCCAGGAGGAGGTGAGGGCAGAGTTTATTGAAAAGTGTAAGTGATGGAGTGTGGCAGACACAGTGTCTGGGGAGACTCGGGAAAGGAGAGAGAATCTCCCCATCGCTTGGGGGTAGGGGTTTATTGGGAAAGGGTCCGGAGTACGTGTTCCTTCAGGCATCCAGGGGAGGGTGTGATCAAAGGTGAGTGTCAGGTGTTATTCCGTGAATTATCAAAGGTAATGGGTACTGACATCGGCGGCAACCAAGATTTGTTTGAAGCTAATGTCCCAACATGTTCTGGACCTGGTTCTTCTTACGTGTTATTAGGTGTATGGGGGCCTCTGATGAGGCTCAGAGAATGATTAACTTTCTTGCCTTCTCCTTCAAGTGGGGACATAGCCTCTTTGGTTGACTCAGATGCAAGGTGAAATATAGAACATGAGTAGATGGGGCCTAGCAGAGAATAGCAGAAATGGAGTCTTTCTAAAATGGAGTTCCTTCAAAAAAAAAAAGAAAATAAAAAATGAAATAGAATAGAATGAAATGAAGTCCCTTTAGTTTCTCTATCTCAAAATAGTTAAGTAAATGATAGAATATCCATGTAACATAATTTAGGTAATTTTTTAATGACATGGAGACATTTTTGGATGTGTTAATAATGTATATAATATGATCTTAACTTGGCTATATTTATACCAAAAATAGACTTGGAAGGCTTCCAGTTTCAATAGTAGAAGACTGTTTTCCCCATAGTTTGATGTATTTTCCAGATTTTTAATGAAGACAGGTTACTTTTGAGATGAGAAGAATGTAAATATTTTAATGTTAGCTGCAGTGATGAAGTTTCTATGTTTATTTTATTTTTTTGAAGATTTATTTATTTTAGAGAGAGAGAGCACGTGAGTGGGGGCAGGAGCAGAGGCAGAGGGACAGAATCTCTAGCAGACTCCTTGCTGAGCATGGAGCCTGATGCGGGACTCAATCCCATGACCCTGAGATCATGACCTGAGCCGAAATCAAGAGTCAGATTATTAACCGAGTGAGCCACCCAGGTGCCCCTGAAGTTTCTGTGTTTGAATGAATTTATCACAGGGGACAAGGGTCATTTGTTTATCAAGTGACTGTTGTGTGGCCGCTACAGAGCTAGACACACCAGGCACGGATACGTGGATGGAAAGATTTCCCCACTGTGGACCAAGTGCTGGTGTAGGGATGGCAATAAGGTTCTGTGGGATAACAGAGGACAGTATAGCCAAACTTCCTTACAGAATGAAGGAAGACTTCATGGAGGAGGTGACATGTGAGAAGGGTCTTGATGGCAGGTGAGTTTACAAGGTGAAGGTGGGCTGAGAGACCCCAGTCCACTTTTCGCATCGTTTCCTGGACTGTGGATGGGAGTTGCCTGGTCACATGTATCACTGATTTGTGAGTTGCTCTGTGAGTGGCAGTTAACTTTATTTTTAGCACTGTGTATAGCAGAGATGTGTGAGCAACCTGGAACTTAACTTCCCACTGGTCCTTTCTGTATGACAACTGGATCATTTCCCCTGAATTCATTATAGTCTTGTTTGCTTTAATTGACAAGGCACTTCGTGGCCTTATGGGCACATATCTGTAGAGTTTTACCTTCCTGGGGGGCCATAGAAGCAACCCCTTTTTTACCTGTTGCATTATCTTGTGGCCTTAAACTCTAGGACTAAGCGCCTTTCAAAGGCTAACTTGAATGAAGTTGGATGTTGGCTTGGAAGACGTGAAGACTGTTTGAAGTCTGACACTGCCCATGGTGGAATGGATCATTGGATTCCACTGTTCTTCTACAAACAGGTTCAGTAGTGGCCAGTGGCCCAATGCTGGATGGAGCCGTGGTTATCGCTCTTAGTGCGGAAGTGCACAGTTAACCCTCTCGGAACCAACCGGTGTCTAACTGGTCTGTTCAGGTTGACCTGAACAGGAATCGGTTATGAATTTAGAAAAGGAGATACGTGTTGCCTGAGACTTTAAGTCATAATGTTTGTTTCATTCACTAATGAACGAATGAATCCAAGGGGATTGTGCCCAAGCACCCCTATTTTGAGCATTTTTTTAACAATTATTTCTGGAGGTTATATACATCCGACCCGTTATTTTGTCGTGGCTGGATGTGGAAGTTCTGTAATATATTTGACCATGCTTTCTTTCTCTTTCAAACTAGATTTTAAGAAGTTAAAAAAAAAGTTTGGACATTGGGAAATACTAAGCTTTAGTTGCATGGTAAGTTCACATATGTGGAATAGCGCGTTCCCTGACAGTCTGATAATTAAGTTGTTTCGTGCGTATGAGCTTGGCATTAAGATGTGTCGGAGTGTAAGTCAATTATTACCTTACCTTAAAGTATAATTAAAACCTCTCTTCTCGGCCATCAGGGGATCAGTTCCTTTTAAAAATCTGCCTCTTCTTTGTATGTTTTGAGAAAATTGTTCTAAAAGAAAAGCATGAGTTTCCAAAGTTCGGCAGGCCTTGCCCTATCTTTGGACTAGAAATATGGACTATAAAACATAATTGCAGTTGAAGTATAAATGAAATTACTTGATCTGTTTTCCGAGATTGTACTCACAAATGGCATAACTGATGTGGGTTTTTGTCCTCTTTACACCCAGTGTGCTCATTTAATCACCTGAATGTTGTTAATTTGGAGGTAAGGTGCATTTCTGAAGACTTTGGCTTTTAAATAAAGAACAAGGTAAATTGAGCTCTTCTGCCAAGTCTCCGGGGATACTGACAGCTATACACGGCATTGTTTCTCCTAGTGAAGTCTTTGTTAACTGTTCAAGGCCGGGTTCGTACCTTGGAGCACCTGCCTATCTCCTTTGCTCTGGAGAGGTCTGGTATTCAGTTACTTACCTCGCTTAAGTTGTTTTTGACACGAGCTGAGATAGAAGGAAAAGAGAAAATAAAAGGCCTTTATTCAGGGGTTGATAAAGACATACTTGTACGAATTTTGGTTTGTTTCCTGTTTCCTTTGCAATTTCACTCAGCATTTCTTTGATTATTAGTAGAGCTGAGCACAGCTTCCCCAAGGCCTTTTTTTCTCATTCGTTCAGCCACCAGAGTCATTTCTCCAACATGTGGGTCTGATCACTGTCACCCCCCTATTACGGGAGTTCCCGCATCCAGATTAGAGTCTGTTTGTGACATGGTATTTTAGACCTTCCACCGTCTGACCCCAAATTGTTTTCCAGTCCTGGCTCTTACCACGTGGTACATTTCAGCTATAGGGCAGACATCTTGGTGTTGCTGGGACATGCCGTATGTTTTAATGCCTCTGTGTGTTTGATTCCATTGTTTCCCTGGAAAATCCTTCTCCCTGCGCCCCTTCTCTCAAATCATGCATGCTGGGGCATCTTCCCAGCCTTCACAAGAGAACTGCTTCCTCTCTTGCCTAGATGCCTAGAACTCTCTCCCGAACTAGCTTGAGGATATGTCTGGGAAGGTGATGGTCACTGTTATCAGGAAGGTAATTTCTAAGCCTGAAGGTCAGATTACCTGAGTGCAGCTTCTGGATTTCGCACTGCCAGTCAGCCATATAATCGTACCGGTAGGAGAGGAGGGACAGAAGACAAAATATAGCAGGGCATTTGGGAAAATGGTCTAGGCTTTTACCATTGAGAAGTTGGGAGCAGAAGAACAGCCAAGTGTTCTCTGTCCATCTCCTATTTTGGGCTTCATTTCCTGTTGCCTGGAGCAACAGAGAAAGGACAACAGTTACGTAAAATGTGGAAGGCTTTTCGCAAAGAGTGGGTACTATTGAATAAAAGGAATCTTGGATTTTTTGACATGTTCACCTCATATTTATTGAGGTCTCCAGATTTCACAAAGGTATGAACAAGAAAATAGTCCTAAGATTTTGTATAACTCTGCACATCATGTTCACTTGCATCCTAGTGATGTTAGCCATATTATTTTAAACAGTAAAATAAATAAGAAGTATCTTTAACCAATTCTGAGCACCTGCGAGGTGCCAGGCACTGTTCTTGGGCCTTTGGGATGCTCCGATGAATAAAGCCCAGTTCCCTCCCACCCCCTTCAAGGGTGTCAGCTGTTTTCACAGTGTGGTCCCCTGACAAGCAGCATCAGCATCATCTGAGAACTTGTTAGAAATGCCCATTCTTGGGCCCCACCCCAGACCTCCTGAATCAGACACTCTGGGGGTGGGGCCTAGCAATGTGAATTTTAACAAGCCCTCCAGCTGGAGAGATGGACTCATTCAATACGGCCTGGCCAGAGAGGCTGAATGCAAGTCGAGTCTACTGAGGGGTACCTGGGAAGAGGAAGTTGATGCCGTTGGAGAGTCAGGTGGATCTTCAGATGAAGGAAGTTCAAGTGAAGCCTTAATTGGTGAGTGGTTCTTCTTCAGATGGATAATGGTGAGAAGAAGAGCGTTTTTAGGCCAAGAGAACCACATGCAAGAGTAGAGCAATCAAAGGGATCACAATGATTATTGTCATTATGTCATTATTACTGTTATTCTTATGTCAGGGTCATGGATGAGGTCAGCTGGCAGGATCAGGGGCCAAGAAGTTTGACTTTTTTGCCGGAAAATAGCAGGATGGTTGTTTTAGCAATGAAATGGAATAATATCAGATTTGCAATTCTGTTGGATATACACAAAAAACAGGGCCTTCTTTAAATTAGAAAACAGTTCTTATGATATATTCAAAACCTAACTGAAGGAAGAAAAAAATCAAGAATTTAGAATTTAATTCTTATTTATAATTCTTAAAGAATTAACAAAATTTTTTTCATAGATTATTTTCTGCAGCTGTTGTGGCTTCACAGCAATGTTGAGTAGAAGGTACCAGTTCCCCATTTACCCCTTGTCATCCCCCCCCTTACATTGCCTCCCCCTTTATCAACTCTCACAACCAGAGTGGTACCTTGGTTATGACTAATGAACCTACATTAACATTTCATCAGGGTTCACTTTTGGTCTTGCATATTTTATGGGTTTGGACAGATTCATAATGACATGTATTTACCATTCTAATTATCATAGTTTCACTGCCCTAAAAATCCCGTGTTCCACCTTTTTGTCATTGCCTCCCTCCCCCAAGCTCCTGGCAACACTGATCTTTTCACCATTTCCATAGTTTGCCTCCGGTATGTCATATAGTTGGATTCATACAGTCTGTAGCCTTTTCAGATTGGCTTCTTCCACTTAGTAATATGTGTTTACGTTTTCCTTGTATCATTTTGTGGCTTGATAGCTCATACCTTTTTAGCCCTAAATAATATTCCATCATTTGGATGTACTATGGTTTATCAATTCACCGACTGAAGGATATCTCAGTTGTTTCTAAGTTTTGGCAGTTATGAATAAAGCTGCTGTAAACAGCTGTGTGCAGATTTTTGTGTAGACATAAGTTTTCAACTCCTTCAGGTAAGTACCTAGGCATGTGATTGCTAGATTGTGTATAGTAAGAATTTTTTTTTAAAAAGATTTATTTGAGAGAGAGAGAGAGCAGGAGAGAGAACGAGCAGGGGGGAGGAGCAGAGGGAGAGGGAGAAGCAGGCTCCGCGCTGAGCAGGGAGCCTGACATGGGGCTCGATCCCAGGACCCTGAGATCATGATCTGAGCCGAAGGCAGACGCCCAACCAACTGAGCCATTTAGGGGCCCCAGAATGTGTTTGGTTTTATAAGAAACTGACAAACTATCCTCCAAAGTGGCTGTACTGTTTTTCATTCCCTCTACAATGAATGAGAGTTCCTGTTGCTCCACATCCTGTCAACATTTGGTGTTGTCAGTGTTCCAGACTTTGACCGTTCAAATAGGAGTGAGTGGTATCTCATTGTTATTTTAACTTGCATTTCCCTGGTGACATATGACGTGTAACATCTCTTCATTTGTTTATTTCCCATCCTGTGAGGTGTCTAGTAAGGTCTTTGGCCCCTTTGTAAAACTGAGTTTGTTTTCTGATTGTTGAGTTTCAGGAGTTCTTTGCATATTTTTCGGTAACAGCCCTTCACCAGATGTGTCTTTTGCAAATATTTTCTCCCAGTTTGTGACTTGTCTTCTCTTTCTCCTGAGATTGTTTTTCACAGAACAGAAATTTTTAATTTTAATGAAGTCCAGCTTATTATTTCCTTCATGGATTGTGCTTCTGGTGTATCTAAGAAGTCATCGCCATATCCAAGGTCATTGAGATTTTCTCCTATGTGATCTTTTACATATTTTTTTAGTTTTCATTATAGTTTTGCATTGTACATTTAGGTCTGTGATCCATTTTCAGTTAATTTTTGGGCAAGGTCTGTGTCTAGGTTCTTCCTGTTGCATGTGGATGTCTAGTTGTTCCCAGCACCATTTGTCAAAAAGACCAAATTTTCTCCACTGCATTTTCTTTATGCTTTGTCAGGGATCAGTTCACTCTATTTATGCAGATCTGTTTCTGGGCTCTCTGTTCTTTTCCTTTGATGGGTTTGTTTGTTTTTTTGCCAATTTGTTCTTTCACCACACTGTCATGATTACTGTCGTTTTATAGAAAGTCTTAAAGTTGGGTAGTGTCGGTTCTCCGCTCTTCTTCAATATTGTTTTGTTTTTTGGGGGGTCTTTTGCTTCTCTGTATAATCCTAAAGAATTTTAATTCTAAGAAGATACAGGGGCACCTGGGTGGCTCAGTTGGTTAAGCATCTGTCTTCAGCTCAGGTCATGAACTCTGGGTTCTGGGATCAAGTCCCATGTCGGGCTTCTTGCTCTGTGTGGAGCCTGCTTCTCCCTCTCCCTCTGCCCCTCCCCTCTGCTCATGCTTGATTTTTCTCTCTCTCAAACAAACAAAAAACTTTAAAAAAAGAGAAAAATTGAAAATTAGAAAATACTAAAAGAAACAAAAGCTAATTCCTAATTCAACCTAGATCAAGCTACTGTTTACCTTTCGGATGTACTTTAATGTTGTCTTTTTTCTCTTTGGTTTTTGTTTATTCTATAAAGTATGAATAATAAATTTAAATTTTAGTTTGATATTTTCCCCCATTTAATGGAAAGAATGGTCCTTAAATACTTTGTAAACATCTGTTTTAACAAGTGTTTAACATTCCATGGAGGGCTGTACCGGGGTTTACTGAACTCTCATTTTCATGCATTTTGTGCCTCACGTTGGGTTTGGTGAGTGTATTAGTCAGGGTTCTCCAGAGAGATAGAGCCAATAGGATATATTATATATATATATATATCTCCACATAATCATGCAATTATGGAAGCCAAGAAGTCTCATTATCTGCCTGCCATCAGCAAGCTGAAGAATCACGATAGCCAGTGGTATCATTTAGTCTGAGTCCAAAGGCCTGAGAACCAGGGGCATCTGCGTCTGAGGGCAGGCGATGGGTATCCCAGCTCGAACAGAGAGACTTTGCCCTTCCTCCACCTCTTTGTTCTATTCAAGCCCTAAGTGGATTGGATGATGTCCACGTGTATTAGTGAGGGCAATCTTCTTAACTCAGTCTACTGACTCAAATGCTAATCTTTCCCAGGAGCACCCTCACGGACGCACCCAGAAATAATGTCTTACCAATTCCCTAGGCATCCTTTGGTCCAGTCAGGTTGACATGTAAGATTCACCGTCACAGTGAGGGATGTGGAAGGGGGATTTACCAGGAGAATTTGACCCTGTGCGCTTGTTGGGGTTAGAAGTCTGTGGAGGGCTGTTGTCTCTGCCCCTGACTGGGCATGTTGTCAGGAAGGAAATGCAGTTGGAGCCTGAAGAGCCCCGTGGTGCTGAAGCTCAGTCTGTCTCTCACCTCGATGACTTGGGGTGACGTGCAGAAGACCCCACGCCCTTGCCCTTGCAGCTCCCCATGCGCCTACCTCAGGAGCTGGAACCTCCCTGACCTTGTCTCCTTCTCTACTGTGCTTTCCGATCCCGGGCACACTCCTCTCATGGCTGGCCCTAAGCCGAGACCCTCCAGGAGAGGGGATTCTGGGAAATGCAGCTCCTGGTTAACTACAGCAACATGGAACAGATCCCTCGGTGCTTCTCTGTAATTCTTATTGTATTTTTCCAAAATACCTCGGTGGCTGTCAGTATTCCATATGGCACCTTTTCTAAATTTTGGATCATTTCCTTAGGATAGATCTGCAGAAGAGGAATTACTGGATCAAAGAGTCTAAATATTTAATTTTTAACTTTTTTAGAAGATTTTATTTATTTATTTGAGAGAATGAGAGAGAGAGAGAGAGAGAGAGAGAGAGAGTGATAACATGAGAGGGGGGAGGGTCAGAGGGAGAAGTAGACTCCCTGCTGAGCAGGGAGCCCGACATGGGGCTCAATCCTGGGATGCCAGGATCATGACCTGAGCCGAAGACAGTCACTTAACCAACTGAGCCACCGAGGCTCCCAAAGAGACTAAATATTTTTTTTTTTAAGATTTTACTTATTTATTTAACACAGAGAGAGAGAGAGAGAGAAAGACAGAGAGCATGAGCACAAGCAGGGGGAGTGGGAGAGGGAGAAGCAGGTTCCCTGAGGAGCAGGAGCCCGATGAGGGACTCGATCCCAGGACCTTGGGATCATGACCCAAGCCGAAGGCAGACGCTTAACGACTGAGCCACCCAGGAGCCCCAAGACTAAATATTTTTAAGAGTCTTTATGTGTTACCAGTTGACGCAGAGAAGGTCGTATTAGTCATGCCACCAGGTGGAGCGTGAAAAGTCTCATCTTACTGCCACGGGGCTGGTAGTGAGCACTGTGTGTTCTCTCCCCTTTAGTATCTTGAGGTTTCCATTTGAATTGTTTATTCCTGTCCGTTAAAGTAAAGGCCCTCCCCCTTTTTAATTAAATTGACATTGCAACAAGCAAAGACTGGTTGTGTGCTTTGAACCTTGAGAGAATCACTGAATAGATTTTGTGAGTAATAGGTAAATCGCCCTCTCCTATTTTGGGGACTTGATAATCATCGTGGCAATAAAATGAAAGGGCTAATTAGTTGACACAGATAGAGGAATGGTGATTAGCAACTTTGTAGTGAACGTTAGAAGCTCATTTGGTGCAAAGTTGCAAAGTAGCCACACTTAGTTTCTATAGAGTGTTTTGGGATAGTTTTTTGATGGCAAGGAGCCGATATTTTGCTTTCTCTTTTTAAAAGGTTTTGTTTTCTCTGCACAAGAATAGCTTTAATTTTTGTCAGTGACTTCTAACCCTAAAAACATAATGTGATTTTTGTTTCTCGTTGTTTGTCTTTCCCTCTGTGTCATCTGTCCTGTTGATTGCAGGCTCTGGCCCTTACAAACCTCTTGTCATTACTGTTCGGATGACTTTTCTTCCTCGTTAATTTTCACTAGGAACTGGCGTGCAACCAAACCTTCATGGAAACCACTGTTGTCTGTGATTCCGTGTCATGCAGAATGCATGGGCTCTGTGTTGTGGCTCTTGGCTTACCGAGAGTTGAGTTTGTGAAGCAAATGTTAGACCACATTCTGCCAACTTCTGAGTTTTAAGCCTGATTTAATATTCCCTTTAAAGAATGGACTACAGTTGGTGTCTTCCCCAGCTGCCCACAATCAAGCAGGCAACCTACTGACCCAGTTTTAACATAAATCAAACTTAACATTTTCTTAAATCAAAAAATTAAAATGTGTATGTTTTCTAACTCACACAGTGAGCTGAGATTTATTGCCTTTGGCTGTGTGCTTAGTTGTCCCGAAAATAGAATGATTCCGTGGAGCCCCAAGCCCTTGAGGGTAGCTTCTCATGTGGGGAAAGGAGGGTGGGGTGGCCTTTCCGCTCTACCCTGGCCACCTGAACTGTCAAAGAGGGGTCCCTGGGACCAGCATCACACCTGCATTATCAGGGCGCTTGTTAGCAGGGCAGAGTCTCAGGCCTCACCCAGGTGAACTGGAATCTGCCTTTTCCCAAGGAATTGATCTCAAGGTTGATGCCTATGCTTGGTCCAGGGTAGGGAGCTCTGTCCTGGAGAAGACTATCTGACCTGCTCTGCACCCATGGCCAGTTACCTTTTGTAGCCATCCGGTTACCTCCTGGCCAGCCTTTGCTCTAGGAAGACCCAGATCTCTGGAGTGGCCTCCATTTTATTGATCTGCATACTGAGATTTGTTACAATTCTTGGAATGCCTTGGAAGCAGTGGCTTCAGTGCCTCTGACTTCTCTTTTAGTGATGTCAGACGGAGCAGAGCCTGCTCTCCTCACCGGGGCATCTTGCTGGAGAGCGTGGCCAGGACAGGAGTTATCGGTGGGGCGGGGGGAGTGGGGGGGGCTTGGGGTTGGATCTCTTGTTTGTAAATTAGAAAATACACAAAACATAACATTCATCCCAACCTTTTCTTTCTTTTTTTTTTTTTTTTTAAAGATTTTATTTATTTATTTGAGGGAGAATGAGAGACAGAGAGCACGAGAGGGAGGAGGGTCAGAGGGAGAAGCAGACTCCCCACTGAGCAGGGAGCCTGATGTGGGACTCGATCCTGGGACTCCAGGATCATGACCTGAGCCGAAGGCCGTTGCTTAACCAACTGAGCCGCCCAGGCACCCCCCAACCTTTTCTAAGTGTACAGTTCAGTAGAAACAATTTACCTTGCTGTGCAACCAACCTGCAGAGCTTCATCTTGCAAAACAGAAACTCCCAACACATAAGACAGCAATCCCCACTCTCCCCTCCCCCCACCGCTGGCCACCACCTTCTGCTTTCTGTGTCTGTAGACCTGCCTACACTGCGTCCCTCACGTAAGTGGAATCACATAGTATTCATCCTTTCGCGTCTGGCTTATTTCACTTAGCATGATGTCCTCCACGTTCATCCACGTCATAGCACGTGTCAGACTTTCCTTCCTTTCTAAGGCTGAATAATATTCCGTTGTATGTATGAACCCCATTTTGTTTACCCAGTCGTCTGTCCATGGACATTTGGGCTGCCTCCACCTTTTGGTTGTTGTGCATCATGCTGCTGTGCCCGAGTTTGGCTGTTAAGCTGCCACAAACCGAACGTGAGATCTCTGACAAATCCCCGAACTTAGGCACCTCAGTTTCTAGTACTTTAAAAATAAGAAACGCAGACCCGATGCTTTCAAGTATTTTTTTAAAAAATGATTTATTTATTTATTTGGGGGAGAGGGGCAAAGGGAGAGGGAGAGAATCTCCCGCAGACTCTGTGCTGAGTGTGGAGCCCAACAAGGGGCTCGATCTCATGACCCTGAGATCATGACCTGAGCCGAAATCAAGGGTTGGACGCTCAACCGACTGAGCCACCCCGGAGGCCCTCAGGCATTCTTTTTTAAAATTCTAGTTATTGGATACTAAGTAAAATAAAATCTGCATTTGTTCATAAAAAAAATATATGTCTTCTAAAGATTTTCATGGTTTCTCCTAGTGATATTCACTGTTCTTTTTTTTTTTTTTTAAGATTTTATTTATTTATTTGACACAGAGAGACATAGCGAGAGAGGGAACACAAGCAGGGGGAGTGGCAGAGGGAGAAGCAGGCTTCCCGCTGAGCGGGGAGCCCAATATGGGGCTCAATCCCAGGACCCTGGGACCATGACCTGAGCCGAAGGCAGACGCTTAACGACTGAGCCACCCAGGCGCCCCTCATTCACTGTTCTTGAGCAGACTTCATTTTTTTTTTTAAGTGATCTCTTCACCCAAAGTGGGGCTTGGACTCACGACCCCAAGATCAAGAGTTGCATGCTCCACTGAATCAGCCACACGCCCCCATATTGTTTTTGAATATCTGTAACAACAGAACTTCTTAAACTGTTTTGAACAGTTTTATTGAGATGAATCACTTACTGTGCAATTCACCACTTAAAGTGTATGATCCAAGGATTTTTAGTATGTTTTCAGGGTTGTGGAATTATTACCCCAATCAATTTAAAAACATTTTTATCACCTTCCAAAAACCTGTACCATCAGCATTCCCTCCCCCATTCCCCCCCCCCACTTGTCTACTTTCTGTCTCTCTGGATTTGCCTGTTCTGGACATTTCCTATTAATATGATGATACAACATGTGATCTTTTGTGATCAGCTTCTTTCACTCAGCATAATGTTTGCAAGGTCTCTGTGTAACTTTCTAAGATTTCATCTGATCTCACATGTGAGAGATTCGTTTATCACCATCTGGGCACTCCTTATGCCATGAGCCAGATGCAGGGCTGGGGCCTAGACACCCGGCAGTGAATACTAGATGCATTCCCCGGGCTGTGCAGCGCTCTCGGTCTTGTGGGGACGATGAGCATTAACTGGATTATTACACAGATATTAATCACCGGGGGCTGACTTCTGTAATGGAGAAAACTTGGATACCTTGAAAATGTGTAATGGGGAAGGTGAAGGAGGCTACTCTGAATTAATGTTTGCATCTTTTAAGACAGCACTGTCCAGGGGTGCCTGGGGGGCTCAGTTGGTTAAGTGTTCGACTCTTGGTTTCCGCTCAGGTCATGGTCTCAGGCTTGAGAGATCGAACCCTGTGTTGGGGGTTCTGCTCTCAGCGCGGAGTCTGCTTGGGGTTCTCTCTCTCCCTCTCCCTCTGCCCCTCCCCTCGCTCATGCATGCTCTCTAAATAAATAAATGATTAAAAAATGAATAAAATCTTATGAAAAAAAACCCGACAGAGCTGTCCACACATCTCATAGTGGGAAATCCCTTCCATCAGAAGTGACCAGTAGGCAACGGTGACACGGTAAAGGGTGAGACTCAGTCTGTGTCCTTGAGGAGCTCACGCCGATGCAGGGGCAGACAGCCATCTGTGCCGAGTGCTGGTCGGCATGATGCTGGGCCATGGGCCGGTCTCCCTGAAGCACTCAAGGGAATCTTTAGGGGGTAGTGATGATGATGTTTACGGTTCGGAAAATGAGTAAAATTTCTTTCGGAAGCCAATATGTGCATGGGGGGAAAGCATCATTGAAGTAGGGGTTGCGAGCACAAGTGTGAAGATACTCAGTGGGTTCATGGGGAAGGAGCATCGAGGAGCGTCTTGTGGCTGAAGCATGGAGAACGGTCACAGAAGGTAGGCTGCTTCCCGTTTGTGAAGTAACTTAAAGCAAAGGTTAGAAGCTTTGTCCTGTAGACCTCAGGGTTTCAGCCTTTGATTCTGAGGACGCTTGCTCAGTGCATTCCCCTCCTAGCCCTGACTCACTGTGAGTGGGAGTGGGGGTGGCAGATCCCAGAGGGTCCCTTCTAGAAGGCTGAGACTCGGAAGTGTCAACGTGGAGGGCATCAGGGCTTTCCCAAGCAGTAAACGATCAGGAGCTGCAGTACCAGCAGCTGCAGGCTATAGAGTGTTTCCCGGGCCCAGACTTCTGGGTGGAGAGGGCTGCTGTGAGCTCTCCTTTATGGGCAGTCACTGTCATGTTCTACTGCCTGGTCAGTAGGTGGGAGACTGTGGACAAGTCCCTCACGGCCTTAGGGCCCATTTCATCACACAACGCGAGATCTAGGCTTCAACGGAATGATCCAGAATGGTCAGGAATGTCGTGGCATGCAAGGTCCATCTTAAGCTCCCATCTTGAGGCAGTCTGACCATTGTGCTGTGTTTTGATACATCACTGCCTAGGGCCATTTGCAGATTCTTTTATTCGTCCAACATGACATTTGTTGCATGCCCCAGGCTCCAGTCCGTGTGCGTTCAGAGACAGGTGAGTTGCTGCCCTCAGGCAGCTCCCTGTGTAATCAGAGAGGTAGCGCAGGTTGGCAGGCTTAGCACCCGAACGTCAGCAGGCCTCACTGGCACGTGAGGCTGGCCGCGCCTGGTCGCAGCTTGTCCTTCCTTTGTTGGCACGCCTCCATCTTTCAGCCCCACGTTCTAGGAGCTGCTTGAAGGACTGTCTTGCTCAAATCTTTATGATGAGAATGTCCCAAGTCTGTGCCAAGGGGCGAGTTGCATGCAGAAGTGCTGGAGAATGGCTGTCTGCCCCCCGAGATGTTGCCATCTGGGAACTGAAGTGACAGGGTTGGGTCTCGAGACTGGCCAAGCCTCATGACACAGCTCCTTCAAGGTCTACCCTAAGTCATGCTTCCCATCCCATGATATCCGTCCCATGATATCCATCCCATGATATCCGTCCCATGATATCCATCCCATGATATCCATCCCATGATATCCGTCCCATGATATCCATCCCATGATATCCGTCCCATGATATCCGTCCCATGATATCCATCCCATGATATCCGTCCCATGATATCCGTCCCATGATATCCGTCCCATGATATCCATCCCATGATATCCGTCCCATGATATCCGTCCCATGATATCCATCCCATGATATCCATCCCATGATATCCGTCCCATGATATCCATCCCATGAGAGAGTACCGTGTTACTCTATCTTGGTACCCTATGATTTTTCCTCATAGTACAGTGTTAGAGTCTGAAATGGTCTCGTGTATTTCATAGTGGTGGCCTTTTAGTATTGACTGGCTCACTGATTGCGCAGCTTGACCCGGGATTCGAGGCCCGGCAGTCAGGCCACAGTCCAGCTCCTAGCCACCATGTGTATGTTTGTTTTGTCTCTGTCAACAAGAATATCAGCTCTGTGCAACTTGTCTCACAGGACCAACAACCTTCATGCTTAGTGGGCTCACGAGAGATAGGTGACTGAATGAGCAAGAGATCAGTGAGTGGTCAGGGAGAGCTCCTTGAGGCAGCGAGGCATGGGCTAGTGAGTGCAGGGGGTGGGGGCTGCAGGTGGACGTGTGCGACATTCCTGGAGCACTCATGGATGGGGTGAACTCGGGTACAAAGGGATCATGTGCTTTAAGGTTGCAGGAGAGGGAAGTGAGAGAGACCAGCCTGGAGGGGTAGATAGATGGGCTTCTCCGGAAAAGATGTTCCTGTTATAGGTAGAACGCCCAACAGAGTCCTTCTAAGTGTGATTGGGAAGCCAGCTTTGTCAGAATGTGGGGGTACTTGTTAAAAATACACCATTTATTGCATCGGCGCCTGGGGCCGGGGGCCTGGTGATCTGCATTCTAATGCTCTTGCCAGGTGAGGCTACTACACCCTGATGCTTGGGAACCACTGCCCCGAGAGACAAGGAAACTGCTAGTAAGATCTTAAAATTATTTTTATCTTTCAGTTTTTCTTCATAATGCCCCAGCCCTCAGCCCAGCACTGAGTCTGAAATGAAGTTGTAAAGTAACGTAGACCCAAGCTAACGCAGGAGAGTATGTTAAGGGTCTGTGGGCTGATTTAGCTCCTGGTGAGAGCCTTCTTCCTGGTTTGCGGAGGAACAGCTTCTGTTGTATGCTCATATGGCAGAGAGAGAGAGAGAGAGAGATCGCTTTCTTTGTTGTCTCATAAGAACACCGATCCCATTCCTGAGGGCTCCACCCTCATGACCCCAATCACCTCCCTAAAGCCCCATCTCCAAATACTATCATATTGGGTTTGAGGGCTTTTAACATAGGAGTTTTAGGGGAGGACACAAACATTTGTTCTGTGGCAGTCCTTTGTGTGTTTAGCTCTTTGTGTGTGTCTTGTCTTTGGGACTTTTGCTTGTAGGTTGTAGTTGTTTTCTAGGGCTCCTGTAACAAATCACCATCAACTTGGTGGTTTAAAGCAACAGAAGTTTATTCTCTCACATTTCTGGAGGTCAGAAGTCCAAAATCAAGGTGTTGGCAGGCTCATACTCCTTCTGAAGGCTCTAGGGAAGATTTTAGCTTCTGGTGGCTCCTGGTAATTTCTGGCATTCCTTGTCTTGTGGTTGCAACACCCAGTTTCTGCCTGGGTCTTCACATGACCACCTTCTCTGTGTGTCCTCTCTTCTTATAGTGCACCAGCCATTGGATTTAGGGCTTGTCCTAATCCATTGTGAATTCATCTTAACTTAATCATATCTGCAAAGACCCTATTTCCAAATAGGTTCTCCTTCTGAAGTTACATGGACACAACTGGGTAGACATGAATTTTAGGGGGGCAGTATTTGACCCACTACCTGTAAGGTTTGGTTCTGAAGCCACTTCTGCTTTGTTGATTAAAGATTTAAGAAGCATATACTTGATCAAAGGGACCTCCACCAGTAACACTAACAACAACAAAGCAACAAGTCAGGTGGCCATTTCAATTCCAAATTTCAGTTCTAAATTCATCCATTGTTTTGGATAATCTTGCATGCTTTCCTGAGAACCTATATTGAATTCATTTATCTTTAGAGTCTTCAGGGAGAACAGTTGATTGCTTACGAGTTGCTGGAAAATTCTTTCATGGATATCCCTTAAGTCAGCTTCCCTGGAATAGCTGATTCTGTATGTTCAATTTCTGGAGATTTTTTTGGAGCCTGCGTTCACTGGCTTGCAGAAGGGGTGTCAAGAAGGTGGGAGGCTCTGGCCCTCGGGTCCCTTCCACAGGCACAGTGGCTGATCTGACCATCCTGGGCCATTGTGTTGGCTCTGAGTTTTCTTGCTTTCCAATCCTGCTTTCTGTACCATGACATAGTCTTATGTGACAAAATCGGGAGTATGCTTTTAATCCAGTTGCTAATCCAGTTCTAATCCATTTGCCAGGTTCTCAGGTAGCTGAGGCTCTCCTGAAGATATTTTTCCTGAAGTTATTCTTTCTTAAATTGCATAGTAGTTTCTTAGAAGGATGTAATGTGGTTAATTTAGCTGAACCAGATTCTTCTGGTTCAGCATTCAGTTTTCCAGTTTTTGTTTTACTAGTTGTGGGGCTTATGAACTTCCTTACATATACATCTTCGCATCTTTTATTATATCTTTAGGTATAAACCTTTGTATCCTTTATTTTGTCTTTAGCTCCATTTGTGAAGGATCAAGATCTGGGGGAGGGTGACATTTAGCTGGAGGTGGGTTTTCTGTTTGAATACATGTTTAAGATGGCACATCTGTATGCAAGGTGTGGGGCGCATGGGTGGCTCAGTCGGTTAAGCATCTGACTCCTGATTTCGGCTCAGGTTGTAATCTCAGGGTCCTGAGATTGAGAGCTGGGCATGGAGCCTGCTTGAGATTCTCTCTCTCTTCTTCCCTCTGACCCTCCCCAACCCCGCATGCTCTCATGCTCTCTCTCTCCCTCTAAAATATATATATGCAAGATGTGTCACCATCCTGCTTCTAATCACGACTGTTTAATGACCACACATCTTTTGCTTATTGGTACCAGTGAATATTTCAATGATTTTACTTTGCTTTAAATAAAATTTCTCATGCATTCACAGACAGGTTAAGAGAATTGCCACTGTTGAGTGGCATCTTTTGTACTGTGTGTTTTCTTGCACGGTCTAGTTTCATTGCCACTGTACAGAGGAGGAGGGAGGAGGCTAGAGGTGTTCTGTTACATGGCCCAGGTCTCATGCGCGGTGGGACTGAGCCCTTTCCGGAACAGAAGCTCCTGTCTGGGACGTGGTGGGGACTGGCCAGCGCGGCCGTGCCTGGCCCCGTGTGGGGAAGGAGGAGCGCAGAGTGGTTTGCTCGAACCTTCAGCCTGTGATTACCAGGATAGACTGCTCAGTGGGTGGCTGGGGGCCTGGGACAGAGCCGGGCTTCAAAGCCACCTGAGCGTGTAACCTTCACCCTCCTCTCTTCCCATCAGATGCAGGTAGAGAAAGGACAGTTCCGTGAGGCCTCGCCACCCAGCTAGCTCTGAAGGGCTGTCTTTGAGACCAAGTTCTGTGCAGAGGCCTGAGCCATGGGTATCAGCGGGCTGCCTTTCTTCTCTGGAGGTGTGTTTTCCTCCGCATTTCCAGCAGGGCTCCCAGGAGAAGGTTGTTTCTCAGTTTCCTTTTCATTTGGGGTGACTCCTCTGACTTGTTTAAAGCTGGGCTAAGCTTGCTGCTCAACTTTCTGATCAGAGCTTCTGTGTGGTTGTTCTGAAAGCTGCAGAGGGCTCGCCCTTCATCTGGAATCTTGTGCTCTCCCTCACTGGGCGCAGCGGCCTTGCTTCCGTCCAGAGCTGCTGGGGTCGGAGAGGGGGACACCCACGGGTGGCCCCACATCCATTTTGGTAGCTGGTGCGTACACCTGACGCAAGACGGCAGGTGTTCTGGGTGCACTTGGAAGCCCCAGAGCCTTCTGCCCTGGGCTACTGCATCAGTCCCTCTGCTTCATTCATTCATTCGTTCATTCATTCATTCATTCATTCATTATTTTGAGAGAGAGAAAGAGCGCA
Organism: Callorhinus ursinus; assembly: GCF_003265705.2. Lineage (NCBI taxonomy): Eukaryota > Metazoa > Chordata > Mammalia > Carnivora > Otariidae > Callorhinus > Callorhinus ursinus. Next base: position 5,686,686 of record NW_027397063.1, read on the forward strand.
AGCAAGCAGGGGGCAGAGGGAGAGGGAGAAGCAGACTCCCTGCTGCACAGGGAGCCCGACTTGGGGCTCGATCCCAGGACCCCGGGATCATGACCTGAGCCAAAGGCAGACGCTTAACGACTGAGCCACCCAGGCGCCCCATCGGTCTCTCGGCTTGTCTTGCCCTCTCACCATCTGTCTTAAGCCGGCAGCCAGAGGGCGCCTTTTAGCTCAGTGTCACTCTGCTCAGAACCTTCCAGTGCTTTTCAGCCGCCCCGCATAAAGACCAAGGTACTCGCAGTGGTTTCCAGGTGGACAGGTGTGGCCCTCTGTTCTTCCCCTCCCCCCCTTGCTTACTGGGCTCCCGCCTGTTGCTCAGATGTCCGGGGACAAACGCCCTCCCCACAGCCTTTGTGCTGGCTGTCTTCCACCTGGAGCAGTCTTCTCTGGGGAGCCCCGTGGTGGGCCCCTCCACTCCTCCTGGTCTGGGCTTTATCGGGTCTCTGTTTCAGTGACACTGTCCCCAGTCATCCTTTTGAAAACCACCCTGAATGTGTCCCCCACATCCCTGACCCGGTAGAGAGAATGTGGCCTCAAGTGGTGGTCACATCCATGGCGACTGTAGGTGTGAACTGACCTGCAGGTGTTCTGGAATGTACGCATCTGTTCTCTGCATGGTGGCAGGAGCTTTCTTCTAGCAGAATCCTACTAGCTACCGTGTGTTTCATTCCTGTGACTTGTGGGCTCCTTGCTTGGCTCGTATGAAATGTAAATTTGATTCACTTGAGAGGCCACTACAAGGTGCCCTCCAATAGTCCCCTGAACAGAAGTAGCATCAGAAGATCTCTGCATTTCCAGCCATGAGGCCCTCTGGCTGTTAAGTCTGCTGGTGGAATTTAACTCTCTAATTAGTAATGGGTTGTGAGACACTTGTGCGAAGTAAGTCTCCAGGTTTATCTCGGCTCGATGGGAAGTATTGGGTCTCGCAAACCAACAGGTTAGTACTCCTTGGTTTAGGGGCCTAGGTTTCAGACAGAATGAGAACTGCTCTGTTGAATTTCAGGGGCAGGTGGATTGTCATGAAAGTCCCTACTGGGCTCCAAGCGGCTCTTTTCAGTTGGGTCTCATCCGCTTCCGAGGAGGAGACAGGGGTCAACTTGGACCCCCCACTCTTTCCCAGCATTTTAATCGAATGTCCTCATTTCCAGTTTCCATATGTATCTGTTTATTGTTTACTGCATGTGAAGCAGTGGAGTTGGGTACTGGGGCTCTTGGGGCTGATTCCTGTCTTCAGGGAGCTTATAATTTGCTGGAGAAGGTAGACATGATCATCAATACTTAGGGTATACAAAACTTGAATCTGCGTCCAAGTATAAGCAAAGTGGGGTGAAAGCCCTGAGCAGGCAGATCACTTTTGCCCAGGCATTAAAGATCACTTCGCAGGTTGGACAGCACTCGAAGCGCATCCTGCTGTGTAAGTGGACTTTGAGCAAGCGCTGGGCAGGGGCAGGACTCCACGGGGGTGGGGAAGGCGTGCAGGGATGGATGAGCCGCCTAAAGGAGATGGTGGAGTGTGAAAATGCAGGACACCATAGCGGAAGAGGAGAGCTGTCCTCCGGGGCCGGTGTGTAGGGTTTGTGAGGGGCCATGTGGGAGGGAAAAGGGAAAGTGCAGTTGGGGTCACGTTGCAGAGACCTTTTTAAAGGAAGCACCATGGAGCTTGAATTTTACCAGCAGAAGTTGGATAACCACCGGAAGTCTGCCAGGAGGGTAGAATGAGATCCATGATCTGTCTGTGACCCTAGGGTAGCGTCAGGAAGGCTAGCTGGCTGGGGGCGGTCTCGGTGACGGGATGGCTTGTTAGGAGCTGGTTTCCATGACTCGGTTAGAGATGAGCTTGAGCTGGGCAGTGGCCAAGAAATAGTCATGGTGGAAAAAGGTGGAGAAGACTGTATGAAGAAAGCATTCTTCCGGCTCGTGGCCCCAAACAGAGAGGCCACTTTTCTCCCACACCACTCAGGAGCTCAAAAGACCAAAATCTCGGGGTGCCTGGTTGGCTCAGTTGGTGGGGCGTGAAACTCTTGAACTCGGGGTTGTGGGTTCAAGCCCCACTTTGGATGCAGAGATTACTTTAAAAAAAAAGAGACCAAATTCTCCTCCTTAGCCGGATGAAATGGAGTTAAAACCAGAGGAGGCCATAGCAAGCCTACCTTCTCACCGTGTGGAGGGAGGATAGAAAACTCTTGGTGCCTGAGAAAAGCAGTGTGTTGACTTGAGTTGCACTGGGGACATTGGCTGCTAGCATCACTAAGTGATCACCCGCCTCCCTCACCTCTGGATTAGAAATGGGAGGGAGAGAAGGGGCACTGGCTTCAAGTTTTTCCATGTGGACCTACTGACTTAGAATATTTTGGCTAGCTATAGTTTCTAGAAAGTGACTTGTTGACTAACTCAGTGGATTTGCTTAGATTAGACCCTAGTGTTCATATCTGGAAGGAACACATGCTTCAGTGAGAGTCATGGATATTATTATTGGTGTTGTTAGTAAGATAATATTATCTTAATACCTCACTTTACTACAAATTCCCAGCCTTGTGTTAAGCATTTTATAAATATGTCTTATATAGAATTCTATAAGGATTCTCTCTTTCTTTGGAGCCTACAGGGTAAGAAGACCCTCTAAAATTCTCTCTCCCCCCATTTATTTTATACAGGGTGCTTTTTTGGGCTTTCATTTTAGTTTTCCAGGTAGAAGGAGACACTCACTTTTGGAAGGATCACACAGAACATTCCCCATGTCTCAGGGGTGCACCTTTTCTAGTGGCTTCCTGGCCACCTGACCACAGAGGGCTTTCTCGGGGCCCCTTGGCAGGAGGGCTCCTCAGAGTAATTGGCTATTTCAAAGTGGTGATTGCTTTCTCTTCCTCTTGTGGGCAGTGTGTGTCCAACTACACATTCCGGGACTCTCTTAGTTGGCTTGATGGATTTGTTTAGACATGACCTTTCTCAGTTCCTCTTCCCCTGGGTTTTTGCCTGCTGAGGAAATGATCCCGGATCCCATCCATCTGCACTGGTGGCAACAGAAGAGAGAATTTCTCTTTCCTATGGTCCAGGTCCAACCGCGCAGACACCTGTCCTTCAGAGGCTCATATGGTTCTGGTTGGTATCCCTTCCCGACACGGAGACTTTTTTTACCTCGTGGTTCTGGAAGTCATCAGGTTGGATGCGGGACAAGGAGGAGGCGCTGGAGGGTCCTCGGCTGACCTGGGATGCTTTTATGGATTGCACCCTGGACACAGAGGAAGAGCCGGTCTCTCCCACCTCCATCCGCAACCTGGCCCCGTGAGGACGCGTTTCCCGTTTGTGGTTGATTCATTCTGAGAGCTTTTCATGTCCTTTGGGAATGTTCACTGTTAGATTTGAGAAGAAAAAGGACAGTTTCTCTTTTAAGTCTGATGAAAACCATGTGAGCAGGACATGTGTCCATTTGCCGTAGACTAATGCTTTTCTTATGGGCACTCAATGACTCCCCTGGCTATTGAGGAAATCCGTAGGAGGAAGGGAACCTTGACTTTGGGACTCTGAGATCGTGTGTCCTCATGTTACAAAGAAAATGAATCCTGACATTTTTGAGGCTTGTCAGAGTTCTTTCTCTGCAGCTCTGGAATTTTCTCTCTGGTGCTTCAGAGTGGCCAAATCCATGGGCTCCCGGGACTCTTGCTCTGGAGAGATCCACTGATGTGGAGATGAAGTGCAGAGCTGAGCCAAATCATAACTCTTGTAGGCCCTTGCCATCTGCCCAATGTCATGTGTGCAGTCCCCATGAGCTTGGAAAAATGCTCCCCGAGCACTGCTCCCATCCACTGGGGTCGTTCTGTGGATTTCCAGATGTTGAACTTGTGCGGGTGACGTAACCCCAGCTGGTGTTGCAGGGGGGCCGCTCATGACTTTGAGATTGAAGCTCCATCTCAGTTAGTGGCAGGAACCCTGTGGAGGGAGATGGTGCTTGGTTTGTCTGTTTGCATGTTCTTCGCCTGGGCCTTCCCCGACGTCCAGACCTGGTATGAAGTATAAACACACCTGTTAATATTGGAGGGGATTGGCCAGCTCTGGACGATACATTTCATTTGCTTTTTTTCCCAAGAAGCAGGATGATAATCCATTTTTATAATATCTCTTTCTCAGGGGTCGAAAGATGGGGGCTTGGTTTTGGGGGAGAATGGTGTAGTCTGCGACATGATGCACAAGGAGGAGACAGATTAGTGCGTGAGCTGGACCTTCCCATCCAGACACAGAAGTCTCTGAGAAGGGAACATTAGTTTATCGATCATCATCTTGTTTCTTGAAAAGAGCGGGTGAGATACACTTTTCTGGTACTGCCGTGTCCTGTGCCGCACACATACTTGGTAGGGGTTGGCCAACACGGGCCATGGGCCACATCTGTTCTGTCACCAGTTTTTGTAAATAAAGTTTTATTGGAAAATGGCCAGGCCCGTTCCTTTATCCCAGTGGCTGCTTTCACACTTCAAATGGCAGAGTTGACAGAACGAATGAGTGCCCAGGCTTGAAATCTTTCCTCTCTGGCTTCTTACCGAAAGTTTCTCACCCTTTGCCCTTTATCCAAACAGTAAAATCTCTGACGTCCATCCCCTTTATTTACAATCTCTAGTTTTTCATCTTTGCTGCTTTAAACCCAACCCATGGCTTCCCCTCGTTCCTCTCCTCTTAGCTCTTGGATTATTTTAAGGGTTGCATTTTTGGCGGGGTGCTGTTTCCCTCTTGGAATTGTGTGTGTGTGGGGGTATTATCAGCAGCCATCACAGGTATTGAGAGGTTCCAGATATCCCCCAAACTGCAGGACAGCCTCACCCCACACGCCAGGAGCACACTTACTTTGAGCACCACTTACTTGGTTTCTGTTTCTGTCTATGAAGCGTTTCGGTGGATCTTTGTAACATCTCTCCCAGTGATGAGACTGTCCTTAGTGGTTTGCATTCCAGAGGCTTTCCTACTTTGTGTACCTTGTTTTAGTTGCTACCTGACACAGGAAACACAGGTCATTTATGTGCCTGCCAGTAGCATGGAGATCTCACTGTAACTTCTCTGTTGCGTACACACACACACACACACACACACACTCACTCACGCACTCACTCACGCACTCACTCACCTTCAGTGCTGCCTTCTGTGACCGAAATGACTCTGCTTCAGTCAAATCCCAGGAACAGGATGCTTCTTTCATTTCTCAAGCTGCTGGAGAAAATTTGGATCTCCTGTTCTCTCATAGGAGTCACCAGCCTTTGTAAATCCTGCCTAAAAACAACGTCTCCTTCGCTTCCCCCTTCACCTGGCCCTCGTTGCTTCTGGGGCCAGGCTTATAGCTTTTACTCAGAGGAAGCTAGCTGGGCTTCCCCACCAAAGAGGGAGGCTCCGTGGGAGATGGATGTTTCCTGCAGCCCAGAGCCAGGGCAGCCAAGCCTCCCGGAGAGCAATGGTCCCAAGGGGAGTGGGGCTTGGGGAGCGATGGGGCCCGTGGAGGGAGGGCTAATGTGCTTGGCTTCCTCGGAGCATGAAGTCAGTGCAGAGTGACCGGGGACTGTGGACCCTCTGTCCATCTAGAGATGTGGGAGAGTTACTGGGACAGATGCAGGCAGCCTGTGACAAACAACCCGCTTCTGAGACTTCCAGAGAGACCTGGAGAAAGGAGGAAGTCTGAGTTCCTGCCACTTGGGGGAGGAGGGTAATGGACATGGGTGGGGTGGGAGGCAGTGTGTTTGAGACATCCTTAGGACCACCCGCCTGGTGAAGCCCAGGGGACATTTGTGTGACACAGATGGTGGGGTTTCCATGGCTGCAGAATGTAGTGCTCACTCCTTAGCGCACACTGGAATCACCTGGAAGAACGCCTGCCCCTAGGGGTTCTGACACAGTAGGTCTTCATTAGGGCTCAAAAATTTGCATTTTTAACAAATTCCCAGGTGATGTTGCTGCAGTTCTGGGAGCCACACTTGGGGAACCACTGGCCTCGAATAAAAGAGAGAAACAGGGGTGCCTGGGTGGCCCAGTCGGTTAAGCGTCTGCCTTTGGCTCAGGTCATGGTCTCAGGGTCCTGGGATCAAGCCCCGCGTCGGGCTCCCTGCTCAGTGGAGAGCCTGCTTCTTCCCCCACATCCCCTCGCTTGCTTGCTCGCTCTCCCTCCCTCCCTCTCAAATAAATGAAATCTTAAAGAGGTCAGCAGTGAAGTGAGCCTGTTTGTGTCCGCAAAATGAAACTGAGCTAAGCAATGATTATAAGATGGAATATAAAGCTAACTGTGTATTAGGAACAAGAATTTGGTCCCCATTGGTTTGATTACTGTGTCATAATTTCTAAGTTCTAGAAAGGCTTAAGCTAGTTGAGAAAATGCTTTTGAGCAACAACATGATAGTAGAGACTTCCATTAAAATCTAATTCCTGTGCATTTGGGGAATTTATTCACTCACTATAAACAGGAAGAGTGTTTCAAAACTGAGTTTTGGCTCTTTGTAATTTTGAGTGCTTTTAGCTGACTCAGTAAAGGGAGTCCCTCACTTGAACTTTTATTTATAAAAGAAGATAATTCAAGGGGTGAGCAGCTCCCTTGTTTTACATCTGGGTTTGTCCTCTCAATATCAGGATGAACATTTGATGTCAGTGGGCCTAAAGTTTCAGCTGACAGACTCTGATTTTTTCTCTTTTACTTTCTGTTTTTTTTTTTTTTTTTAAAGATTTTATTTATTTATTTGAGAGAGAGAGAATGAGAGATAGAGAGCATGAGAGGGAAGAGGGTCAGAGGGAGAAGCAGACTCCCCGCTGAGCAGGGAGCCCGATGCGGGACTCGATCCCGGGACTCCAGGATCATGACCTGAGCCGAAGGCAGTCGCTTAACCAACTGAGCCACCCAGGCGCCCTCTCTTTTACTTTCTGAATGTAACAAAGATTGATGTAGGATTTTGGCCGCAAGGATAAAAATAACTAAAATGCAAACAAAAGAGTGCAAGACAGACACATAATATACGGTGTAACTATATGCTTCGAAAATACCCTGGATGCTCTGGAATGATCTGAAATAAATGCCAGTCTTTAAGAGCACTGATGGCTGTGCCCAGAGTTAGGATTTACTTTCTGTAAGGTGGAAGTATGTCACACTGGCCAGCAGCCTTTAAAATGCAAATGTGCAAATTTCAGAAGAGCTCTTAATTATTTCTCTGTTCACATGAGGCGGGTCGGTCATACATGGAGTCCTTAAAAATCCATGAAAGGATTAATTTGAGTGCAACTGACTACTTTGAAAAGGAGGATATCGAAAACCTTGACCTTGGAATTGGCGCCTACTCCCGGTGGCTCGGGCCATTGACTTTCGGTTTTACCCCGGGTCTGCATTTGGTCCTGCCTCAGCACCAGTGGTAACAATAGGGCTTGGGGCTGAGTAACACTCTGGGTCCTTTAGAGCTACATTTATTAACAAGTTGTTGGGATTTTGGCCAAGGCTCTCTGACATCTCCATGTATCCATCCCGCCATCTGTGAACCCTATTGATGGGGTATAAATTAATAAAGTGCTTTTAGGGTGCCAAGAGGAATCATAATAAATAATATTAAAAAACTCCAGGGATTTTAACAGTATTTACAGTTTTGGCTTTCACACGCTTAAGGATTTGGAGTCGTTTTTATAAAACCGGCTTGAAAACCACGCATCAGGCTTCCTTTATGTGATTGGCAACGTTTCAGAAACCACAAGGATCCCTGCTTCTCAGAGTTGTTCTGTGCGAGCTCCGCCTGTATGGGTTGAACTGTGCTTCCCCGTAACACGTTTCTTAATGGGAATCGCTCTCTTGATCCGAGGGATCTCGCTGGTGATGGTGAGTGAGCGGGAATATGTTTGCTGAAGAAGAGGGACAAGCAGGGGAGAGAATGGTGTGGCTAGTAGTTTCGGTCTTATCGGGGTGGTTGGCGTTTTAATAGAATTATCTGCGGAACTCGAAAAACTTGCCTGACTGCTTGGGCTTTGTGAGAGACAGTGCACTGTTTTAGGACTTTGTTGATTTTTAAGGTGAAAGGTGAACAAGGGAGGGGTAGGGCCAGACATACCATTGTGACTTTCACAGGTTCGCCCTGTTGGGGTTTTGTCCAGGTTTTTAGATTTCTCAATCTTAAGAGCTTTACCATCTGTGACTCACAGGTTCTATGTTAAACATTGAGTTTAGAAGCTGAAGAAGTGGTTCTTTGGGCTGGGGACACCAACTTGGTCTGCTCTTTTCCCATATCTGGTAATTTGTGGATTCTTCCAGAATAATAGCGATGCGTCTTTTACCTTGGATTTGTAGACTTTGGGACCTGGGTGCTCAATAAAAGTTTCTTGCAATAACAACAACAACAAACATAATAGTAACGGTTTATTGCACTAATATTAATAGTAGAGAAAATTATTGCATTAATAATAATAATTATTATAATGGACAACACTTTAGGGTACTCACTATGTGGCAGTATTGTTCTGAACCCTTGACATGTATTCACTTTTTTTTTTTTTAAGATTTATTTATTTGAGAGAGGGGGAGGGGGCAGAGGGCACGCGCGAGAGAGTCCCAAGCAGACTCCACCCTGAGTGCGGGCCAATGAGGGGCGGATCCCATGACCCCGAGACCAGGACCTGAGCTGGAACCAAGAGTTGGATGGATGCTCAACACACTGTGCCATCCGGGTGCCCCGTGTATCCGCTTATTTAATTCTCGGGAGAATCTTGTGTGGCAGGATCCTGATCCTATTATTGCGCCCATTTCACCACTGGAAGCCGAGCCACTGCAAGTTTAAGTGACTTGCCGAAGGTTATTTGGGTGGTAAATGGTGGGCTGTGCATCCAGGTAGATGGTACAGGGATTTGATCCCTGAAGCATGAGATTCTTGGTTCTTCATCATTGCATCATAGATCCAGTACCAAAGTTCTCATGAGTTTAATATGTTATAGAGATGCTTGGATTTTTGTCTTGGAAACAGTTCACAGGTATCCACATTAGGGCTGATAACATTTTCTTTAAAGATTATAACTCTGAAGACAGGGATCTCAGTTCATGTTACCTGGCACAGGTGGGCTGGGGTGGGGTGGAGAATGAGCTGTACAGGTAACTGCTAAGGAGCCATCCCCAAGGGGGCTTTGCATGTTTGTGTGTCTTCGAGAAGAGTGAGGATGACAGCCTTTTTGAGTATTTCTTGTGTTTTGAATTATGTAGGAGCTCCGTTCTTTAGACTTTTCCAGCCAACTGCTTGAGGTTCATTCATGTTAAGTCTTGGGAAGACAGGTGAATTTTGCAGGTGAGAGATTCTGTTGGGTTTTGCTTTTCTTAATGTCGTGTTTAAACGCCCCTTATCTGCGTTGTGTGTGTTGGGGGAGCAGGCTGGGGGGGCGGATATCCGTGACAGAGCAAAGCAGGGAGTTCTGTAGGGAATCGGTCCATGGTGGAAATTAACTTTCTTGGACTCTGTGATGAGAACATGAACTCTGGCAGAAATGCCCCTTTCTGGCTGCCCTTCCTAGGATTGGGCTAACATACTTGCAGAATTGTATCTGCAAGTTTTGAGGCTCAGTGTCAAAGTGGAATCTAGGAGGAAAAAGGAATTGTTGGATGTGGACAAGCCCTGCAAAGCCAGCTACACATGTGATAAGTGGCTTTTCCTTTTGACTTAAATAATCACAGACTCAGGAGAAGGAAAGAATACAGAGAGGGCTTGTGTACCCATCACCTAGTAATGACATCCTGTTTGACTGTAAATAGTGTGTGTCAAAACTAGGAAATTGATAATTGGCATGATGCAATTAACAAAACTACAGAGCACACTGTGTTTTCCCTAGTTTTTGCATGTTACCTGTTTTATGTTTTTGCTAGTCCTTAGTACATGTAATTTGACCAGTGTTTCTTGTTGGGCAGAACCTCTGACTAAGGCTGTCATAAATATTTTACAGACACATGATTTTTAGTTTAACGTCTAAGTGTTTTTAACACGGCTAACAGGGGAGTGGAATGTGAAGTCCAGCAGCTGAGTTAATGGACTAGCAACCAAACTGGTTATTTTCATTTATGGCCTGGAACTCTTTGGGGATATTATCTTCATTTTTGTTGCCTTTTCAGAGGGAGGAGTCTTTCGAGAGATAAAGGATAATTCAAGGTCAATGTGTCATATGAAGAGCTCTTGCAGAGAATGATAAACAGATGTTGTTATCCCTGGAAAAGGGAGAGATTTTGATTAATCAGATAAAAGGTGTGGATGGACTGGTGGGACTCAAAGATCTTGAATGCCCTTTCCTGGTAACCGTTAGAGTGGATTTACTTTTAAAATGACAGCCCTGTATGAGATGGGCTAAATGTTGGCTGCCTGGCTCACCGTGATTGATTGCTCCTGGCTCTGTGGTCCTATCATGCGTCGCTGAGACTTTCAGTTAGCCTCTGTCACTGTCTGCCCTGGATTCAAGCCATTTGGGGGCCCCCATCTTCTCGGCTAGACTAGGAATTCTTTGAGGGCAGGGAGTAATTCATTTTTTGACTTTTCTCTTTCTCCCTTTCTTCCAGTATCGAGCAGGATGCTTAGAGCATAAGGGATCTCTGGTCGTCTGCCTCTGGCAATTTCCAGACTATTCCTTATCCTGGCTTTACTTACTTTATGTATTTAACTGGGCATCTGTTTGCATCTTATGTGTATTTGAAGTCAGTACAGCTTAATTAATGATAGATTATTGTGTAATTTGGGGCTATCACGAGACAGGCTGGCCTTGTTCTCTAGTGTTACTGAAACAGCATTAAAACAGCCTCGGAGCTTGGTAGATTTTCTCCTTGAAAGAGCAGTAGAAAGGTTTTGTTTGTTTGTTTGTTTCCCTGCGGTGTAGAATTTTTCCAAAAAGTTAATCATCTTTTACACTTAACTGTTAACACCGGGGATAATGATTTAAAATTCTTCTGACTCCTGACTGCCTTTTGGGGCTGGGTATTAAGGATGTTGGCTGTCGTCTATGATTATGAGCTCTTCAAACTGTCATTGGTGCTGTGGGGCCTTGTCTTCCATGAGAACTTTAGGAAGGTAAGTTTTCCAGTCACTTTTTCTAATGTGGCAGTCACAGGGAGGGGATGCTGGGGCTTTGGGATCATTTGGCTACAACGCAACGGAAAGAAGTTGTCAAATAAACCTCCATAAAAGTGGCACCACTGAAGCAAGGTGGTGGAAAGTTGTGGGGAGCCAAGGGTGTGCCCCTGAGGGGATGAGAGCAGGAGAATCAGGAAGGCAGGCCATCCTCCCATTTTGCAGAGGGCCCATCTAATCTGTCGTTTTGGCTTTTCTCGCAAGGCTCTACCATTCTCTGGCCTCTGCCCGCAGACTTGCTTTCTTGCTTGAGCTCTGGTTTCTCAGGTTCTCAGATTCACTGCTTGCCAAATGGCTTTGACTTGGTATAAAGTCTTCTAGTCCAGTACCACAAGATCTTTCCTTTAGGGAGCTACCTTGGTCTCTCAGTATCTCAATTCCAAGATTTTAAGTGGGAGTCTGGCCCATGTTGAGTCATGTATCCACCCCTGGTCTCCCCCCGCTGTTGCTGGGATGAAGGGGTCAATTTGTACGTCAGGTAGTCCCAGACTCGTCTAGGCAGGCTCTCAAGAAGGTGGAGCTGGTGGGAGGGTATGATTGGCATGGCTACCATATCCCAATCAAGGAATAATTCGCCATTGTTTATATTTGGCTCTGGATTGCATTAGGAAAGTAGGACCCATTCCTCTTTGGCCCGGTCTCGGCCTCCAGTCTTCCCCAGTTGGAATTTCAGGTCTAAGCTGTAGAGTGAGGAAGAGGTTCAGAAGTTCTTTAGTCTGTTTGTGAGTAATGGAAGAGTTGGTTCCGAACACTAATAAAAATGGGGATGACTGAATACCTGGTGTCGCCAGTCAATATTTAATTTAAAAGATGGTTTAACTCATGCCTCTGCATTAAATTAATGCATTTGAATTTTTCATTCTATATAAACCTGTTTAGCTTTTGAGTTCTTAACTTTGACTTAAGACATCCATACTCATCATGCCGAGATTCCGGCTTTACAACCAAGAACTTCTATTGTGTGTCCACAGTCATTGGATGACAGGGGTGGGGTACAGTGACAGAAAGTCCAGAAGAGGAGAGGTGGGGAGGATCTGCAGGCTTCATTTTCCCACTAACAAGCTGTGTCTTCTTGGTGACTTTAGTTTTTTGCAGCTCGGTTTCCTTACCTGTAAAATGCAGTAAGAAAAGTATCCATCTCAGAATGTTATTGAGAGGGGTCAATGGGATAATATCCAAAGGCCCATTTTAGGTATTTGGGATGCAGGAGCGAACCAAATACATAGCCATCTTGTCTTCCTAGAGCTTCTGTGTCAGCATGTTCTGCCACCCCTCTAGCTTATAAATCAAAAAGAGGAGTATCTTTGTATTTCCTTCCAACTCGATGAAAAATTAGGTCTTAAAAAAATAAGACATCATAGGAGGTGGGTGGGCTTCTTTGTCTTGTGAATATTAGAGTATGTGAGGGCACGTATGTGCACATGATCAGGAGCCAGTCAGAATCAATGCAAATGTCAACATTCTTTGAAAAAGTTCTGTTTTTCAAGGCAAACGTTAAATGAGCTTTATTTGAGTCAAGAGAATAAATAAAACTTACCAGAGACATTTTATGAGCTGATATCTTGGCTTTGATGACCCAGGGAAAGACATTCCTCCTTTTGCAGGGGGTAACTAATTTTGCTTTTATGAAATCAAAGGAAAAATTCTTTTTTTTTTTTTTTTTTTTTTTACGATTTTATTTATTTATTTGACACAGAGAGCGAGACAGCGAGAGAGGGAACACAAGCAGGGGGAGTGGGAAAGGGAGAAGCAGGCTTCCCGCCAAGCCGGGAGCCCGATGCGGGGCTCTATCCCAGGGCCCTGGGATCATGACCTGGGCCCAAGGCAGATGCTTAACAACTGAGCCATCCTGGTGCCCTCAAAGTTAAAATTCTTAATGGATTTTAATAACTCTAAATGTCATATTGAATTTAAATTTAGACAATTTCAGGTAACATGTCTTTATAGTTGCTATGGTTGACTCATCTCTTGGGGGTTAGCATAGAACTCGACAGAAAATCCTTCATTTTTTAAAAAATTTCATGTTTTGCAACCTTTGCTCTTGTGAAATAGAAACTTTGGGGGACAGGCTTTTTTAGATGGGAAGGAATATATATTTTCCCCCAGTGGATCCAAACAAATCATTCTACCAGCCAAAGGAAGCAATTTCCTTTCTTTGCCTTGGGATTTGAAGCAATAATATATTGTATACAATTATTTAACTTCGTTGACCTAAACTTTATTCTTTGTTTAGCATTTATAGATTGTTAAATACCCTAAATCCAAATGGTTACATTTTAAAATGGTACAAAGAATTTAAGGGTACGCTGGTTAAAATTTTCAAGAATTTATCCAAGTCGGTATAAAAAAATAATTTCATTGCTTTACACACAAATTATATGAAAGTATCTGTGGGGTCATCGATGTCACATTTAAAATGTTAAAACAAGATCCATAATAATAGAAAGTTACTACTCTCTGTCATACATTGTTAGTATTAATTAGTAAGGCAACCAATTCTTTGTAATTTCTTTTTGATTTCTGGCAAAGAGTGTTTTTAATTGTTTGAGAAGGGACAGAGCTTGGTGACAAGAGATGGTGGTATTTACATTTCTCTTTCTTCACCAATTTCACAGGACAAGCGATCAACTCCATATTTTTACATCACACTAAGCAGTTCTCTAAAATGGCCAATGCCCTTGTTATTGTAATTGGTCGTAATCTCTCTCCTTCACTGAAGGAGCACCGAGTGATCTTCAGACCCAGGAACGATGAATGTTGCTGTGAGGATGGTAAAGTTCTGCCGGGTGCAGGAATTTAGCAATTTAGCAATGCTACTTCTACCGCTGTCCCTGCTTCTGGTCACAGGCTTAGGTATTTGGATGCGAGGGCGAATGGAAAGATGTGGCTACTTCCAAGGGTTGTATTAGTTTCCATTTTTAGTGGGTTAAAATTATGTGGTGGTTTATTTTAAAAATCTGCTCATTTCCATCAGTCATGTAAACCATGACCCTTGTGTGGGATCCCAGCCAGGTCTCCCTCAGGCCCTTTCTCATCCACAGCCATTCATTCAAGAGGACGGCATAAAAAGTAAGATTGTTTAAAAATTTTCCACGCCATTCTGAAAACAGGTGCTTCCTTTGTGAGTTCAAGCTAGTGAATTTATGTGGTCATTTCAACCCAATTTAAACCGTCGTTCTCAAGAACAAAGACATTTTCTTTGCCCTGAAGATTGACATTTGCTCGGAGAGATTAGGTACTTCCTGTGACCCTGGGTCCCATTCTGCTGGTGCAGTCGGGGAGGTCAAAGGGAAGGCAAGCCCACTGGTGCATGGTGTTTGGTTGCAGCGGGAGGTGCTCAGAGTTTGTGCATATCCACAGAGAGGCAGGCCGAAGCTTGCTGAGATATTTATCAGGTACTTCATGGTGCATCCATTCTCTAAGTTAGCAGGGAAAAGTCTGCAGTCCTTTTGTTCTCAGAAAATGGCCAGTGTCAAACCTGTTGCATCTGTCCCTCTGATCTCCTCCTGCCCTTTCACTTCCCCTGCCAGAAAGCAGCCCCGGCATCTTCACATTCTGACTTCTGGAGTGGAATGAAAGAGTTTCTTTCTGTATGGAGAGGTTTGTTTGACACAGAGCTGCCTTTGACGGGTAGGGCTCCCCCCTCACTGACTTAGAACATACAGTGTTGGGCCAAGCCTGAGAGGACAGTCATAAATAGTCATTTGAACGGGGTTTCATCTCGTCTTTGTCCTGCCAGGGACTATCCGGCACTCTGTTAAACCACGAGCTGCTTTGGTCAATGTGATTGCAGTGCTTTAAATCAGAGACACCACGTTGAGATCCACAGTATGAGATGAAGGTATTCAGGCAGTTAACACAATGTCCTAAAGAGTGGACTAATGATTCCAAATGGATGCTAAGGAATGCTTTTAATTTCTATAAAGCCCTAGCTTTACAAGGAGCAGGATGTCTTGCCAGTGCTTCCTTCGTCCTGTCTTTGAGTAAGAGATGAGGTGACAGGACTTCTGGTTCCTTTTAGAGAAAATGAGAAGGAGGTTTCTTGGCAGTTTTTAAATTTCTAGTTGAAAAAAAAAAAGGTGATCTGGAGCCAATCTAACAAAATGTAATGTGTTCATTTTGGGGGGCAGGTATAAAGATGTTTGTATATGGATCTCTACTTTTCTGAAATTTTTTCAAGAGAAAGGAAAAAAAAATAGGAGAGATGTGGAGGAGAGGAAGGAGGGAAGCCAGGAGACTGAAGCATGAACAGTTAACAGTGCTTTTTGGTGCAGAGGGACCTGTGTATGCATTTGGGAAAGTATGTGTGGCTCTAGCCAAGCCAACTTCTCTGCCTCTGTTTTTGTCATTTACACAATGACATTTATAAATGGTCACGCTAGTCCTTTAAGAGATAGTAGCTCTTTAAGAGCCAAACACAGTGCCTAGTACCTAAAAGATCCCCTCCCCCATCTTAGTTCCCTTCATTACCATTTTGATAGTTGCCTCTCAGATCTTTGGTCAAATAGGCAGACTTTTGTCTCCTTGGTTTTCTTATCAGTTTGGCTACATTGTTATTCACATATATAGTGATACCACAATGATCGAAGCATCTTTTCCTTTTGTTTTTTCCTACCATCAAAAGGTGGGAGGGTAGAAAAGGTGATTTCCCCCCTCCCCTTTCAATTTAACGATATTTATTGAGGACCAGGTCAGGACCAGGCTGGGTTCTGGGAGCAAAAGGAAACAGTGGGAACAAGATGGACTGAGTCGCTGCTCCCGTGGAGCGGATAGTCCAGAGGGAGACAGATAGTAGAAAACAAATGTCAGGAGGCAGAGGGAGAGGGAGAAGCCGGAATGGATGAAGAAGACAAACGTGGGATTAGAGGCTAGACTTCAAGGAATGGTGGGAGGACTGGGAATCCTGTGGCCAGGTATCTATCTGCACAGAGGGAGGGAGCAAACCTTGTAGAAATCTGGGGGAAAGAACATTCCAGGCAGAGAGAACTAGGAACGTGTTGAAGAACTGCAAGGGGCTTCAGGGGTGGGAAAGGCAGGAAGGAGTAGCACTGGGGCCAAATCACCTGTAGGAGGTTCTCGCTTGGATGTGATTTGTGTGAGGTTCTCCCCGGGCTAGGATTTGCATGAGATGGGGAAGCGACACAAGTCAGACCTCAAAACCAGCCGCTCTGCTCCTCTTCAGAGACTTTGCTAAACGTGTTTTGCAGAGAAGATGGAAAATAATAGTGTATCTGTTCCTTTGATTACAATTCCCATCCTATAATAATTAACTGCTAGCTGTAATTATAGGACTTCCTCTAATTTAGTTTAGCACCCTTGGGACCTCTATTAGCCTGTATCCCAATCAATTTCACAGCTAGTAAGAGGCAAAAATGCTGTATTTCCTGTTGAAATGATAAATCTAGCAGGAGCACGATCTGCCTATTTGTTTTCATTGTGCTAGGCTGCTTTATTTTCTTCCAGTGCACTAAGCACACCCCCCCCCCCCCCCCCCCCCCGCTTCAGGCCCTCTCCTCAGGCGTGCTGATGGAGTCATGTAGCATGTCGTTTTCCTAATTAGGATATACTTTCACAGATAGTTGTTAATGAATTCCATGCAACTCACGTCCTTTCGGTAACCCCTCTAATTCGTGTAACAAAAATTCTCAGCTGCCAGCCAAGGGAACACGTGTGTCCCCCGCCGCCCCGATAGATGGATGTTTTAGTCAATATTTATTCTCGCGTCTAGCACCTTTTACTACCCTCATGTCCTCTGCGGAAATTCATTTATGTAGAGAAATGCAGCCGCTTCTGTTTTCTCAGCTGGGTGCCACACTAAGTTCTCCTGGCATAGAAAACCCAGGGATGGTCCTCTTTGGCTCCTTGGCAAAGCAGGTGACTTACGGCGTTGAGACTACCTTGGCCTCCGGGGGCTCCTCGCGTCCAGTTTTCTCTGCTGCTGTGGTGGCAGAAGCGGTCCTTGCCATCGCACACCTCTGCAGAAGTGGGCGCTCCCTGTCCCCGTGGATGGCTTCTCTGTGGAGGCGAGTGGCGCTTTCTGTGCTGTTTGTGACTTCACTGGAGGTAACCCCCTGAGACGCAGGGTCGTCTCCTGACAGCTCAGGCTCATTAGTTTTGAAATAAAGCCTGGAGCTTGTGCGTAGGAACTAGAATCGCTCCATACCATAGAGGAAGAAACTAGGGACTTGCAGGGAGCAGGTGGAGGGATGGTTGCCCAGGGCCGGCAGCCAAGTCATCATAAACATGAGCCCTGAGTCTCATGTGTTGCTGCAAGCCTGTGTGTGTGAATAAATGGATGGACTGTTTTTTTTTTTTTAAGATTTTTATTTATTTATTCATGAGGGAGAGAGAGAGAGAGAGCAGAGGCAGAGGGAGAAGCAGTCTCCCCGCCGAGCAGGGACCCTGATGTGGGGCTCGATCCCAGGACTCTGATCATAATCTGAGCAGAAGGCAGATGCTTAACTGACTGAGCCACCCAGGCACCCTGGATAGACTTTATTTTTAAGAGTAGTTTTAGGTTCACAACAAAGCTGTACCCCTTAGTCCCCCACCCCCCAGTCCCCAGCTTTTCCTACCCCCTCCCCTTCACCCCTCCCTCCTTCCACAGTGGTACATTTGTTAGAATTTGTGAGCCTACACTGACTCATCATTATCACTCAGAGTCCATAGCTTACATTAGGGCTCGTGCTGTACATTCTGTGAGTTTTGACATATGCACAGTAAGAGGTATCCATTGTTATAGCATCACACAGAGTAGTTTCATGGTCTTAAAAATTCCTCTCTATGCCCCCTGTTCATCCCTCCCTACCCCCTAACCCCTGGCAACCACTGATCTTTTTACTGTTTCTCTAGTTTTGCCTTTTCCAGAATGTCATGTGGTTGGAATCATATAGTATGTAGCCTTTTCAAGTTGGCTTCTTTCACTTAGTAATATGCACTTATGGTTCTTCCATATCATTGCTATTTTTGCTGAATAATGTTCCATTGTGTGATGTACCCTAGTGTATTTATTCATTCACCTACCGAAGGACATCTTAGTTGCTTCCAAGTTTTGACAATTATGAATAAAGCTGTTGTAAACATTCACAGGCAGATTTTGGTATGGATATTACATATATTTATATTCATGTCTATTACATATATTAATGAAGTTTCATTTTTTTCTGATTATGAAAAAGCATGTGCTCAGTTGTGTAACATTTGGAAAATATTAAAAAAGAAGAAAAATTTAAAAATTCAGCCTGAGTCTCTGTATTAATTTAATATAATAAAACACATGAAATTGGAGCTGTCCTGGAAAATGCAGAACATACGGTTATTACATATTAGAACAGTTGCTCGTAAAGACAGGAAAGATTTAGGGCGTTCCAAATGCTGGTTCTGTTTCCATTAAAAGTGCTTTTTAAGTGACTTTTTATGATAATCGACATTCAAGCAGTGTCAGCTTGATTTACAAAATAGCTAACTTAGAAGTCTCTTGAACAACTGACCTCCAAGGAGAAATTCTTCCCTTAAAAAAATCCAGAACTGAAAAAAGTCCAGAACTACTTTAGTGATGGCTCTTAGTGCTTGCCAGCGGAGGGGAGTCCTGTCATTCCTGTGGAATCCTGTGGTTCAGATGCACACATGTTTTATAATGCCCGATGTGACTGCTTTGGGTTGTGGGAGCATTTATTTGTCTGGCCATCTTCTGGGTGGAGAGAGGGAGGGGGTTGCTGGGGAGGGGGTGCTCATGGAGTAGTAACGCCTGAAAAGCAAACCCAGAAGTGGACTTAAGTTGACCTGGACATCTTTTTGCTTTTCATTGTACATTTTTAACAAGGTAAACCAAACCGAGCTCGACTCCGAAATATTTTTTCATGATTTTTGTGAATGAGAGTATGTGCCTAGCAATTTCTTTTCCTTTTTCTTTATTTTTAAGTAGGCTCCACGCCCAGCATGGAGCCCAGCACGAGGCTCGAACCCTCGACCCTGAGATCAAAACCTAAGCTGAGATGATGCTCAACTAACTGAGGCACCCAGACACCCCCCCCCCTTTTTTTTTTTTTTTTTTTTTCTTTTTTAGCTGTAATTTATCCACTATCTCTTTTTGGTGAAACAAAGCAGGTCTGGGGCAAAAGTACAAATGAAGGCTCATATAACCTATGCCTAAATATAAAAACAGTTGAAAATGAAGTTAACAAATTGTAAAATAAACCATGTTTTATTCTCCTACCTTGACAAATAAACTTTCCTAATGACCTAGAAAGCTGGATTCAGATGTAGAATGATAGGCTCCTTGAAATACCACAAGGAATTATAGGGGATTGAGGGACAGCCAGCCCCGAGCCCATGGCCATTTTTATCCTCCTACTCTTGGCTCCATCTTGGACCATATGAGGCTTCATGGACCTTACAACTTACATAAACAACCTCCCTTTATGACCCCCACAAATGGCTGCCCTTGGGCATAAGAGTGCACATGTCCCCTCCCCGCCCTTGGGACGATAGAGCTAAGGAGGTTGTATGGAAAGGCATGCATGTGGGCACTCGGCCCCCAGGGTAGGGGTAGGGAAGGCCTCTGTGCATATGGCTGCTGGAGGGTCAGAGAAGGCCCTCTGATGTGAGTGCCCAGGTCAGGAGCCCTTCTTCTGAGGATGATTCTGGAAAAGGGGATCCAGAGTCGTTTGCTACTAGGAATCTTGTAGCTTTGGTTTTGATCTTGGAAAAGTTAGCCGTTACTTTTACCATAACAAAAGTAGAGTGAGAATCATCCAGTCTAAATACATGGGAATTCAGCAGTGTGCAGTTCAAAAGTTGTTGTTTTTATTTTATTTATTTTTTAATTTTTTTAAAAAGATTTTATTTATTTATTTGAGAGAGAGAGAGAGAGAGAGCACATAAGCAGAGGGAGAAGCAGGCTTCCTGCTGAGCAAGGAGCCTGATGCAGGACTGGATTCCAGAACCCTGGGATCATGACCTGAGTTGAACCTAAGACTTGGACACTTAACCGGCTGTGCCACCCAGGTACCCCAAAAGTTATTGTTTTCAATAGAGGAATATTTTTTATTCCAGCATAGGTTCATTTACAAAGCTCGAGGCTTGATCTAGTAGGGAAAGATACAGTATATTTATACAAGTTTTTTTTTACCCCCCCAGAACAACCATAATAAAGATTTTCACTTTTCACTTTTCAAGAACCTTAATGAGGATTTAAGCATCCGACTCTTAATTTCAGGGCTCGATCCCAGGACCTTGGGATCATGACCTGAGCCAAAATCAAGAGTCAGGTGCTTAACTGAGTGAACTACCAGGAGCCCCAGAAAAAATTTTTAGAAAGCACAAAGACTTTCTGAAGCAAGAGTCTGCTTTTCTGCCTCTCCCTTGCACCCCCCCCGCTCTCGTGCTTTTGCACCTGCTTTCTCTCTCTCTCAAATAAATAAATAAAAACCTTAAAAAAATTTTTTTTTGTCTACTAAGATTTTTAAAGTCTGTTTAACATGAGGAAGCTCATACAGAAAAGGGTTATGTTCCAGAGTTTTTTCCCACTGCTGAAAATATTCCTGATTATGGAATGTAATGAAATAAATTTGTCATGTTGGACATAATGCGTGGTAGAGCACAGAATGAAGAACCCAAAACTCACAGTGGCGGCCTGACATTTATAGTTATAAATGTGAACCTTAGGAATTGATTTATAAAGAAGAATATCAGGGCTAAAATAGATAAATTGAAGCTTGTTCTCACTAAGTAGGTTAGATAGTTCATCAAATATTGGTTAAAATCTCTTTCTCTGTGAAGGTTGACCATAAGAGATTAAATGTCAGTGTCCAAGGCAGGGACTTTGAGAGTCCAGCCAACTGGTCAGTTCAGGTGAATATAAGATGTCATTGGGTAAATGTGTATATGCCTGGTGCTTAACCCACCGGCAAGCAACCGCGAACCCAAGGACCCAGTCTGGTCACTACCTTTTTTTGTTTGTTTGTTTTTTGGCCCCATGTGCTAAGAATGGGTTTTTCATTTTTAAATGGCTGGAAAAAAAATCATAAGAATAATACTTTGTGGTATGAGAAAACTATCTGAAATTCAGGTTTCAGTGTCCATGAATAAAGTTTTATTGGCATGTAGCCACGCCCATGCATTTATGTTCTGCCTATGGATGCTTTCCTGTTACAGTGACAGAGTTGCAAAGCTGTGGCAGAGACCATCTGGCCTGGAAAGCCTAAAATATTTACTCTCTTGTCTCTTTGCAGCAAACATTTGCTGAGCCCTGGCTTAGCGGAGCAGAGCTAGATGCTGCTGAGGGTCTGTGCCCTCCTCCCTTCCCTCCCCTTATCTTTCTTCGATATATGAGTGAATGGGGGCTCAATTATAATGATAGATAACACTTATAGAGTGCTTACCATTCTCCAGTTTATTTAACATCATAACTCTGTTATGCAGAGACAGTTGTTATCCCCATTTTACAGATAGAGAAATCAAGGCACAGGGAACATAGGCAACTACACAGATCAGTTGAGATGGACATTTGGTGACTTTTTGTGGACTCTGATTTTTAAATTTAAAACAAACTCAAACTGTACAGGCCTGAAGTACAAAATGAAATCTAGAGTAATTTAAGGAAGTTGGAACATTTAAAAAAAAATGTAGGCCTCTTCCTTCTTGATCTTTGACGCTTTTTTCATTTGATGGTGTGATGGCCCTTCACATGTGATGTATTAGCTTGAGTATCCTGTTTGATTCATTCATTCAACTCGGACTGACCGTGTGCCTCGTGCTGTGAACACACAACATCTGGGAACACAACAGGGTACACGGCCCAGAGTGAGTTACAAGAATATGGCCATCTACCAGCAAATGTCTTCACATGCTCTGCTTAGATTTTAGCAATTTGTATGGCTCCTTAGGTGTTCAACTGGTGTGATAATTTTGAAACAGCAGGTCCCAACAGATAGCAGAGAAGTTGTCAGATCAGGAAACCTGTCCATTGGCTTAGATTGTGCTCATGATTTGCCGCATAACCTTGGAAACATCGTTTAATTTTCCATTCCATATCTTCATTCTGGAAAGTGGAAAATACCAGCAAATTAAGTTGTGTGGTTTGGTGCCCCAAATGAGGTAATGTGCCCTGCTTATATATTTCTCATGCTTTCCTTGTTTACACGGACACAGTTTGGCGGTGTCTAATGTATATTAGATTGTATAGATACTGTTTATAAGTAGATACATGTGTACAACATGATACATACCATCTGATACAGATACAAGAACTGTTGTTTCCCTAGGCATACTTGGAACTGCTCTGGGAGAGGACTAGCCTGAACTAGGTAGGCATGCAGTGTAGACAAGGGCAGAGTCAGTTTGGGGAGTCTATGAAAGCACTTTTGGAACTTGTTTATAAGGCAGAGTGATAAAACTGTGGGATGTGTGAAGAGATTCTGGGAAGGATTCATCCTACGAATTTTGGAGTTCCTGGTGAATTAGAGATAGCCCAGGGTCAGGCACAGAATAGGTGTTCAGTAAAGATCATTCTGCACAGTCTTTATACTGCTCAGTGGCCCCTGGCACTTAGGGAATCACTGTATTTTAGACCAAGAGGGCCAGGATTAAAACATTTTATTCTGCTAAGTATTCTAAGTTTATAAGAATG
Organism: Callorhinus ursinus; assembly: GCF_003265705.2. Lineage (NCBI taxonomy): Eukaryota > Metazoa > Chordata > Mammalia > Carnivora > Otariidae > Callorhinus > Callorhinus ursinus. The sequence goes on from NW_027397063.1 coordinate 5,709,441, forward strand.
GTGATTATGTTTTATACTTTTTAAAGTGTTTATGATACTGAGAAATACACTTTCATTTATGTGTGTGTGTTCTTTTTTGTAAGTTTTTATTTTAATCACTCAGTACTCATAAGACAAGAGCACTCCTTAATCCCCATCACCTATTTCCCCCATCCCCCACCCATCTCCCCTCTGGGAACCATCACTTTGTTCTCTGTAATAAAGAGTCTGTTTCTTGGCTTGTCTCTCTCCCTCTTTCCCCCCTTTGCTTGTTTGTTTTGTTTCTTAAATTCCACATAGGAGTGAAATCATGTGGTATTTGTCTTTCTCTGACTTAGTTCACTTAGGATTATACACTAGCTCCATCCATGTTGTTGTCAATGGCAAGATTTCATTCTTTTTTTATGGGCTGAATAATATTCCACTGTATATACCTACCACATCTTCTTTATCCATTCATCAGTTGATGGACACTTGGGCTGCTTCCATATCTTGGCTATTATAAATAATGCTGCTATAAACATAGGGGTGCATGTATCCCTTTGAATTATTGTTTTTGTATTCTTTGGGTAAATACCCAGTAATGTGATTGCTGGATCACAGGGTAGTTCTGTTTTTAACTTTTTGAGGAAACTCCATGCTGTTTTTCAGAGTGGCTGCACCAGTTTGCATTCCGTGCATGAGGGCTCGTTTTTCTCTATATCCTTACCAAAACCTGTTTTTTGTTGGGTTTTTGATTTTTGCCATTCTGACAGATGTGAGATGGTATCTCATTGTAGTTTTGATTTGCATTTCCTTGATGATAAATGATAATGAGCATCTTTTCATGTGTCTGTTGGGATTTGTATGTCTTCTTTGGAGAAATATCTGTTCATGTCTCCTACCCATTTTTTAATTGGATTATTTGTTTTCTGGGTGTTGAGTTTGTTAAGTTCTTTATATATTTTGGATACTGACCCTTTTTTGGATGTCATTTGCAAATACCTTCTCCCATTCAGTAGGTTGCCTTTTAGTTTTGTTGATTGTTTTCTTCACTGTGCAGAAGTTTATTTTTATGTCATCCCAACAGTTTAGTTTTGCTTTATTTCCCTTGCCTTTGGGGACAAATCTAGAAAAATGTTACTACATCTAGGATTTCTATGGTTTTAGCTCTCATGTTTAGGTCTTTAATCCATTTTGAATTTATTTTTGTGTATGGTGTAAGTTTCATTCTTCCGCGTGTTGCAGTCCAGTTTTCCCAGCACCATTTGTTGAAGAGACTGTCTTTTTCCCACTGGATATTCTTTCCTGCTTTGTCAAAGATTAATTGACCATATAACTGTGGGTTTACTTCTGGATTTTCTATTCTGTTCTATTGATCTACGTGTCTGTTTTTGTGCCAGAACCATACTGTTTCTATTATAGCTTTGCAATATAGCTTGGTATCTAGAATTGTGATGCCTCCAGCTTTGTTTTACTTTTCCAAGATTGGTTTGGCTCTTAGGATCTTTTGTGTTTCCATATGAGTTTCAGGGTTGTTTGTTCTAGTTCTGTGAAACATGCTGTTGGTATTTTGATAGGGATTGCATTAAATGTCTATATTGCTTTGGGTAGTGTAGATGTTTTAATAATATTTGTTCTTCCAATCCATGAGCACAGAATATGAGAAATAGGCTTTAAACATGCAGTATACTGTAATAGTTCACCAAGGTGAAAATGATTAATTTTCCATATTGAAGATACAGAAGAAAATTCTTAAACCAAAAATGTTGCAGGGGTAGCTATTTTACATAATTTTGAATCATATGCTTTTATTTTTTAGTTTATTTGCTGTGTTTTCATAGCAGACATTTTGACTTTGTGTTTTATTTTCCCCAGCTTCATTGAGCTAAAATTGATAAATAAGAATTGTATATGTTTAAGGCATTCAGCATGATGTTTTGATGTACATATACATTGTGAAATGATTACCATATCAAGCTAATTAACGTGAATTACCTCACATAGTTATTACTGTTTTTTGGTCTAAGAATACCAAAGATCTTCTCTCTTAGCAAATTTCAGGTATATAATACAGAACTATTAACTAGTCATCATGCTATATGATACCATTAGATCTCTAGATCTTAGTCATATTGCATAGCTGAAACTTTGTTCTCAGACTAATGTCTCCCTATTTTCTCTACCCCCCCACCCCTGGTAACCATCAGTCTACTCTCTGCTTTTCTGAGTTTGACCTTTTAAGATTCCATGTAAGTGAGATCATGCAGTATTTGTCTTTCTGTGTGTGGCTTAATACATTTAGCATATAATGCCCTTCAGGTTCATCCTTATTGTTGCAAATGGCAAGCTTTCCTTTTCTTCAGGGCTGAACAATATTTCACTATATCTATCTGTGTTTATGTCAGTATCTATGTTTGTATGTAGGTATAGATATAGACCACATTTTCTTTATCCATTCATCTGTTGATGGACACTTAAGTTGTTCTATATCTTTTTTTTTTTTTTTAAGTAGACTTCATGCCCAGTGCGGAGCCCAGCATGGGGCCTGAACTCACGACTCTGAGATCAAGACCAGAGCTGAGATCAAGAGTTGGACGCTTAACTGACTGAGCCACCCAGGTGCCCCAAGTTGTTCTATGTCTTGCCCATTTTGAATAATGCTACAGTGAACGTGGGAGTAAGATATCTCTTCAAGATCCAGATTTCATTTCCTTTGGATACATCCCCAGAATTGGAATTCTGGTTCATATGGTAGTTCTATTTTTAATTTTTGAGAAACCTCCACATTGTTTTCATAGTGGCTATGCAAATTCCCACCAACAGTGTACAGGGTACTTTTTTCTCCACATCTTTGCCAACACTTGTTACCTCTTGTCTTTTTGATACTACCCATTCTAACAGGTGTGAGGTGATATCTCACTGTGGTTTTGATTTGCATTTCTCTGATGATGGGTGATGTTGAGCACCTTTTCATATACCTGTTGACCCTAGAAATGTCTATTCAGGAGAAATATCTATTCAGGTCCTTTGCCTGTTTTTAAATTGGGTTATCTTTTTTTTTTGCTATTGGGTTGTTTGAGTTCCTTATGTATTTTGCATATTAACCTCTTATTAGATGTTTGGTTTGCAAATATTCTCTCCCATTCCATAGTTTGTCTTTTCACTCAGTCAGTTGTTTTCTTTGCTGTGCAGAAACTTTTTAGTTTGAAGTAGTTTAACCTGTTTCTTTCTTTCTTCATTTGTCACTTGTGTCAGATCCAAAAAAAAAATCATTGCACAGACCAATGTCAAGAAGGTTTTCTCCTGTGTTTTCTCTTATTAGCTTTATAGTTTCAGGTTTTACATTTAAGTCTTTAATTCGTTTTTAAAAAAAGATTTATTAGAGACACAGAGAGAGAGAGTGCGCGCACATGCATGAGTGGGGGGAGGGGAGAGGTAGAGAAAGGCAGAGAATCTCAAGCGGACTCTGCATTAAGTGCGACCCTGCACTGAGTGCAGAGCCCAATGTGGGGCTCGATCTCATGACCCTGAGGTCATGATCTGAGTTGAAATCAAGAGTCAGATGCTCACCCGACTAAGCCACCCAGGTGCCCCAGGTCTTTAATTCATTTTGAGTTGATTTTAATATATGGTGAGATAAGGGTTCAGATTCATTCTTTTGCATGTAGCTGTCCAGTTTTCTCAACACCATTTATTGAAAGACTGTCCTTTCCCCATTGTATATCCTTGGCTCCTTTGTCATAAATTAATTGACCATATATATGTAGGTTTATTTCTGGGCTCTGTCATCTGTCCCACTGGTTTATATGTCTGTTTTTATTCCCATATCATAATGTTTTGATCACTGTAGCTTTGCAGTATATTTTGAAATCAGGAAGTGTGGTGCCTCCAGTTTTGTTCTTGCTTAAGATTGCTGTGGCTATTCAGGGTCCTTTGTGGTTCTGTATGAATTTTAGGTTTCTTTTCTAGTTCTGTGAAAAATGCCATTAGGATTTTGAAAGGGATTGCATTAACTCTGTAGATTACTTTGGGTAGTATGGAATATTTTAACAATATTAATTCTACCAATCCATGACCATGGGATATCTTTACATTTATTTGTGTCTTCAGTTTCTGTCATCAGTGTTTTATAGTTTTCAGTGTATAGATCTTTTCCATCGCTGGTTAAGTTTATTCATAAGTATTTTATTCTTTTTGATGCTATTGCAAATGAGATTTTTTTAAAATTTCTTTTTTGGATAGTTCGTTGTTAGGGTATGGAAATACAACTGATTTTTTTTTTAAAGATTTTTATTTTATTTATTTATTGAGAGAGAGAGAGAGAGAATGGGAGAGAGAGAGCATGAGAGGGAAGAAGGTCAGAGGGAGAAGCAGACTCCCTGCTGAGCAGGGAGCCTGATGCGGGACTCAATCCTGGGACTCCAGGATCATGACCTGAGCCGAAGGCAGTCACTTAACCAACTGAGCCACCCAGGCACCCAATACAACTGATTTTTGTGCATTGATTTTATGTACCATAACTTTATTGAATTTGCTTTGTAGTTTGAACAGTTTTTTGGTGGAATCATTAAGGTTTCCTATATATATAAGAACATAGACAATTTAACCTCTTCCTTTCTGATTTGGGTACTTTTGGATACCTTGTATTTCTTTTTCTTAACTAATTGCTCTGGCTAGGACTTCCAGTAATTTGTTGAATAGAAATGGGCATCCTTTCCTTGTTTTTGGTCTTAGAGGAAAAGTTTTCTGCTTTTCACAATTGAGAATGATGTGGGCTGTGGGCTTGTCATGTATTCTTCTCTTCTTAAATTATTGAGAGTTTTTATCATGAAATGATGTCAGATCTTGTCAAATGCTTTTTCTGCATCTGTTGAGGTCATTGTATTCCACCCCCCCTCATTCTGTTAAAGTGGTGTATCACGTTTATTGATTTCCATATGTTGAACCATCCTTAACATCCCAAGGATAAATCCTAACCTGCTTATGTTTAGTGATCCTTTTAATGTGCTATTGAATTTGATTTGCTAGCATTTTGTGGAGGATTATTACTTCTCTTTCATCAGGGACATTGGCCTTTAATTTTCTTTTCTTGTGGTGTTTCTGTCTGACTTTTGTATCAGGATAATTCTGGCCTCATAAACTGAGTTTGGAAGTGTTTTCTCCTCTTCAGTTTTTGGAAGAGTTTGAGATGGATTGGCATTAATTCTTTACATGTTTAGTAGAATTTACTACTGAAGCCATGTGTAAAAGACTTTGACTTTTAGTATCTCATCTTAAATATCACCAATTGACTGACAGTCCTTTTTTAAAAAAAAAACTGTTTACACAGTTTAAAAAGAAAGAGCATGGAAACCTCAAGTCTGTTTCATTTAGTGTGCTACATTCTTCTTATTGGCTATCCTTCAGAGAACAGTGTCCTTGGAATTATTCAATCTTTGGGAAGAAACAGACCATAGAGTTACCAGGAAGTTGTCAGGCTCTGTGATAATTTATTCTATGTCTTTAATGAGATACAGAGGAGTCTGATAGCTAGTGGCCAGAAATGTTGAGATTGGAGATTTTATGTATTTGCTTTGCTATTGTGACATGGTCAAAGTATACAGTTAATCTCTCTGCTGTTCATTTACTTGTGCCCTTAGTTTGGTACTAACCAAGGTGTGAGCCTCCATAGTCGTGCTTTGTGTCACCTGTGATTTTAGGCAGTGGTTTTCATAATTTTTTGTGGTTCTTCATACAGATATACAATGTGCTGGCGAGTGCTGAGACCTCCAGCCATGTCATGGGTCTCTGGTGTTTGTGTATGAGGTAGCAAAACATTGTGTGTAAGGTGTGCTTATGATTTTGTTCCATTTTTTTCCCCTTTTCAATTTCTGATTCAGGAATTTCTGGTTGACCTAGTTTAAGTGTCTTTTCCTGCGCAAATCTCATAGTGTTTTACTGGTCTGCTTGGCATTATAATCCAAGAAGGGGACTACATTATCTGTGTCCTTTCAAAAAGCTTGTTCATTGCACGTAAGTGCTTGTTGGTTTTGTTGTTAGTTTTATGTATGTATATGTTTATATATTCATAAAGTTAGTATTAGAGTGCTGGTCTGTGCCAGGTACTTAGCAGTTTATAGAAGTTATTTTGTTCATTTGTCACAACAACCCACTGGGAGTGGCACTGTTATTTTCCTCTATTACATATAAAGAAACTGAAGCTTGGAAAAGTGTAGCAGGGTCATTCAAGGTCATTTAACTTGTGAGTGGTGGGGTTGGGATTCAAACCTAGTCCTGATCCCAAAACCCCTGTTCCTAATCAGTCTGATATAATGCAGGTTGTATTGAATTAAACATATAGACTGCTCTATGAAAGTTGTGTGTATGTCCAATTTAGGATTTTGACCGACATGTTAATGAACTAGAAAGACTAGCGTACCAAGTACATTTCTTTTCTTTATACCACAGTTGGCAATGGGATTGATCATATTCTGATGGACTTTTTCTTTTAAACAAGTTTAGTGAGCTATAACTCACATATCATACAATTCATCCATTGAAAGAGTAAACATTTTGGGGCGCCTGAGTGGCTCAGTCGTTGGGCGTCTGCCTTCGGCTCAGGTCATGACCTCGGGGTCCTGGGATCGAGCCCCGCATCGGGCTCCCGGCTCGGTGGGAAGCCTGCTTCTCCCTCCCCACTCCCCCTGCTTGTGTTCCCTCTCTCGCTGTGTCTCTCTCTGTCAAATAAATAAATAAAATCTTAAAAAAAAAAAAGAAAGTAAACATTTCAGTAGTGTTTAGTATATTCACAGAATTTTACAAGTTTCCTCACAATCACTTTAGAACAAATGAAACTCTGTACCCATTACCCTCATCTTCTTATTTCTGCCCCGCCATCCCTACCCCATCCCCAGCCCCTGGCAACCGTTAACCTAATTTGCCTCCAGATTGCCTGTTCTGGACTTTTTCATATAAATGGACTTATACAATATAGGGTCTTTTGTAACTAACTTCTTTCACTTAGCATAATATTTTCAGGTTTCGTCTATGTTGTAGCATCTATCCACACTTTATTTCTTTCTGTTGCCAAATAGTATTACACTGTATGGATATACTGTATGTTATTTGTCCATTCATCAGTTGATGGACATTTGGGTTATTTCTACCCCTTGGCTATTACAAATAATACTGCCATGATACGTCCATGTGCAAGCTTTCGCGTGGACGTGAGCTCTCATTTCCTTAGGAATGAAATCACTGGGTTGTATGGTGACTCTAGGCTGACTGTTTCTAGTAACTACCAGACTGTTTTCCAGAGCAGGTGTACCTTTTTACATTCCTGCCAGTGACGTGAAGGTTCCTGTTTCTTCACATCGTGGCTAACACTTGTTATCTCTCTCTTTGTTTTTTTTGTTTAAAGATTTTATTTGTTTATTTGACAGACAGAGAGAGAGAGTGAGCACACAAGCAGGGGGAGTGGCAGGCAGAGGGAGAAAAGCAGGCTCTCTCTCTGCTGAGCAGGGAGCCCGATGCGGGGCTCGATCCCAGGACCCTGGCTGGGATCATGACCTGAGCCAAAGGCAGAGGTCCAACCGACTGAGCCCCCCAGGTGCCCCCATTATCTCTCTTTTTGATGACAAGTATTCTAGTGGGTGTGAGGTAGTATCCAGTTGTGATCTTGATTTTTGTTTCCCGAATGGCTATTGCTGTTAGCATGCATCTTTTCATGTGAAACTGACTTTTAAGTATAGATTTTGTCTGTGTGCACTTTCTGAAGTAAGGCACGCCTGTGCCAGTGGTGAAATTTTTCTCAACTCCTTAATTCTTACCAACCCGGAGTCGAGTCTGGAGTCGGATGTAACTTGCCTAAAGTCCACCCTTTGTGAATCTTTGGCTAAGGGCACGGCACAATGTGTTGGAAGCAAAAATTATTCATTACTTCATTAATGTATTAGGTAATGTGTTGGCTGGATTGTATGGCTGAACACACATGTGGGAGAAGGACAGGCTTTGGGGATTAAGGGAAGCCAACTAAAGAGGAGGGTAAAACAGTAAAAGTCTTGAGGGTTGGGGCGCCTGGGTGGCTCAGTTGGTTAAGCAACTGCCTTCCGCTCAGGTCATGATCCCAGAGTCGCAGGATTGAGCCCTGTGTGGGCTCCCTGCTCAGCGGGGAGTCTGCTTCTCCCTCTGCCCTCCTGCCCCCCCACCCCACTCGTGCTCTCTCAAATAAATAAATAAAACTTGAAAAAAAATAGTCTTGAGGGTTAAAAAGCTAAAATGTCTTGGGAAAAGCATAAGATACGTGTAGGTTGATTTGAAGCTGGTTGGAACACACAACAAGAGTGTTAATGAATCAGTACCAAACTGGGAGGATGTATAGTTTACCCCACGAATTGCTCAATACCTAAAGAATAGCTAGCAATGGTGATTTACGTGGGACACTCACTTTTTATAGGAGAATACAGTTTCTGTGTTTCTAGGACTCCTGTTTGTAAACAACAGAAACTGACTCAAGATCACATAAGTTTTTTTGTGTATGTGTTTGTTTTTGGGTTTTAAAGAGGTTGCTGTTGGGGCACCTGGGTGGCTCATTCGGTTAATAATCTGACTCTTGATTTCGGCTCAGGTCATTATCTCAGGGTTCTGGGACCGGGCTCCACATCGGGCTCCCCACTCAGCATGGAGTCTGCTTGAGATTCTTTCTCTCCCTCTTCCGCTCCTGCTTGCTCTCTCTCTCTCTCTCTCTCTCTCTCAAATAAATAAATCTTTAATAAAAAGAGGTGGCTGTTAATTTTTATAAAGATACAGAATGCCTCCTAGACATCATTCATAGTTATGTATCTGTCTAGAAATTGTGCCTGTTGGGAAGGCCATCACAATTCGGGATTCCCTGGTCTGCTTGGTTCCTCTTGTCTTTGTTAATCTGTGTCATTCTCTCTCCTGCAGGATTTTATTTTATTTTATTATTATTTTTTTTTAAGTAAGCTTCATGCCCAGCGTGGAGCCCAGCATGGGGCTTGAACTCATGACCCTGAGATCAAGACCTGAAGCTAAGATCAAGAGTTGAACACTTAACCGATTGAGCCACCCAGGTGCCCCATCTCCTGCAGCCTTAAATTATTTTTCTCTTGTTCCTGAATTGACACTGCCCAAAATGTGGCTGCCCAAAGTTTCTGAACTTGAATGTCACATCAGGATGGGAGACCTGTGGGGCTTTCGGTACAAACTCTGAATAACCTCAGTGGCCCAGCATGGCAGGCAGAGAAACCTGTTACACAATACTTAAAAAGCAGAATGTAATGTCCTACGTGAGTTTGGGGGAGAACAAGAAAGTAGAAGAGAGTGTTGTGTACATCTAGAATGGGGAAGGTAGGTACCTGTAGCAATGCGTGTCAGAAGGCATGATGATGTTGGTCCGTAGAAATAAGGGAACCCATTCATGGGCTAAGGGAAGCAGTGTGTCCTGGTCCCACTGGATGTCCATCCAGTCAGCCAGCACTTGAGGACTGTATCTAGCTCCCTGACTGCCATTTCAAGGAAGACTTTGAGAAAGTGGAATAATCAGAGGAGCAGAACCAAAATGGTAATAGGAAACCTACCCATGGGTAGCACCTTCACCTGGCGGCTGGAACAATAAAGGGAAGATAAGACCGCTTCCTTCTGCTGTTTGAAGGGCTAGTGTGCAGAAAGCAGAGATTTGGTCTGGTTTCTCTAGCAGATGGGAATTACAGAGAGGCATCTTTTAAATTCATCTAAGAAAAGACTGTTTCTAAGTCTTAGAAACAGAAGTTGCCTATAATTTTGTGCTTCTTACCTGGGGCTGTATTACTTACCCCTTCATCCAGGGTACTATGGATATAGAAGGTACCCTAGATTTCCTCTGTACTCTGCCTACCATTCGATCGTGACGTTAGTCAGCATTTAGGCTTTGTAATTGGGCCATATTGGTGTGTCGTCTGCAGATGGTACCTGTGTGAGAGAGGCGTACGTACGTGCTTGGGCATAGATTGTCTTTTACGTGAACAACTCTCAGAGTTGCAAATCTGGAAAATGTCCTTTCTGTCTTATTTAGGTCTATTTTCTATTTTGGCCCAGAAAGCCTTCCAGTTGTTGCGTCCTCCTTATGCTGTGTGCGTGTTGGGGGAACACTGACTAATTTTGACGGTAGCCTAAGCAAAATGCAGTCAGGGAAATCTTGTGCCAAATGCGCATCTGCTCCGGTGTTTGCCTTCATTAGCGTGCATAATCAGGAGTTTGCTTTAAACACTGTATGGCCTTTCCCGTGAAAAAGTGAAGAAGTGAGCGTGCAGGAGGCGTGGTTACCCTGCATCCACTGGACTTTAGGCACGGAAGTGTGATGCCCTCCAAGAGCTCCGGGGGCTCGGGGACAGAGACTCAGACGCGTGACTCAGGAATTGTGCGTGAGCGTGCACATCCGTGCGTGCTGCGCGTGCTCGCTCTATGGGGGAAGCACAATTAGGGAAATAGAGAACAAGAGAGCTAAAGAAAGAAAGACAACAAAGGGAAGGATACGACATTGCAATCCATGAGACAGATGATTACAATTCCATTATAAAACTGAAAGATACTTGAAGGATGCAGATCGCCATGTTGTTACAGAAGGGCTTTCTTTTGTTTTTACTCTTGGTAAACAGATTTACTTTACCAATGAAGTGGAGTTTTTCTTTTTTGACTGTAGGGGTTCTTTTGGTGCCAGAGGTTGTGTGAAACTTGAGATATTTAGTGTCTGGTGTTTTTCGTTTGTTTGTTTTTGGTTTGGTTTGGTTTGGTTTTTGGTTTTTGTTTTTGACATAAGGAGATGAATACCCACTGTAAACATGGAAGTCTTCTTATATCTGATAAAAGATAAAGTCATTTATTTTTTCTTTACTATGCATGAGTGATCACTGCAGCAAGTTTGAAAAAGCAGAAAAATATGAGGAAGGGGAAATAATCGCCTGTTTACCTACTAATAAAAGTCATGCTCAGACTTCGGTATTTTTTCCCATTCTTTCTTCTTCTTTATCATTTGGACATACAGATGGGCAATATATGGAGGTATGTACAGATACATGCACCAATGATACAGTTTTGCACACAAATACCTCGATTTCCCAGATATAGATGATCATGTATGTTAGTGGTTTTTAGTCTGTTGGTGGTGACTGAAGTCACTTTTTTTATTAAACATTGACTTTCTGATAGTTTGTTTTTCTGAAATGTTAAATTCAACCCCAAATCATATGCTTCTTAGAATATTATTTAGTGGGGCGCCTGGGTGGCTGGCTCAGTTGTTAAGTGTCTGCCTTCGGCTCAGGTCATGATCCTGGGGTCCTGGGATCGAGCCCTGCATCGGGATCCCTGCTCAGCGGGAAGCCTGCTTCTCCCTCTCCCACTCCCCCTGCTTGTGTTCCATCTCTCGCTGTGTCTCTCTCTCTCTGTCAAATAAATAAATAAATAAAATATTTTTTTTTAAAAAGAATATTATTTAGTAGTGAAAAATATAAAGAATAAAGAACCAAAATTAAGAGTTGAAAAGTGGGCACATTTCTCTGCTTGCATAGAAAACAGAATTCTCATTCAGGGTCAAACACGAAAGCATCTATTGTACTGATGATAAAGTATGGACCATGGTTTTCTAAAGGTCAGAAACTTTCAAAGGTCAGGCCCTTTCTTTGCCATTTTTTGCTAAGTTGCTCCCTGCTCCTCCTTACCTGTTAAACCTAGGCTAAACTTCATTTTTAATGGTTTAAAATAGAATCTTAGTCTTTTTTTTTTTTTTAGGGAGTATGGGTGGGAGCATAAAATACATTTAAAATAATTTAATGGCCAGAGGAATAATGAATAATTGTTTTTCTTGAAAAATACATTCCAAAATTATTAGTTGGCTGGTGGTAGCTTTGGTCCTAGAAGTTGAATATATAAATTCTGGGAATCAAATCTTGTCCCATGTTACTTTGGGGATAAATTTCCCTCTGCCGAGAACTTGATGTTTTCCTTCCTGCCCAGTGGTGTTTGACAGGATGGGCTTCTCTTGACGGAGGCAGAGGGATGGGTGGGACACGCAGAACCTGTATCAGAATTTCCTAGATCCACTGCTTAGTTCCCTACTCTCCCATTTAAAAAAAAAAAAGTTTTATTTATATAAGTAATCTCTACACGGCAGGTGGGGCTTGAACTCATGACCCAAGATCGAGAATCACATGGTCTTCCAACTGAGCCAGCCAGGCACCCCAAATATGTGGCTCGCTCCTTCCTTCCTTCCTTCCTTCCTTCTTTCCTTTCCTTTCCTTTCCTTTGCCTTTCCTTTTCTTTTTTCTTTTCTTTTCTTTTCTTTTCTTTTCTTTTCTTTTCTTTTCTTTTCTTTTCTTTTCTTTTCTTT
>NW_027397063.1:5721772-5779988 GCF_003265705.2 Callorhinus ursinus
TTTCTTTTCTTTTCTTTTCTTTTCTTTTCTTTTCTTTTCTTTTCTTTCTTTTCTTAAGTAGGCTCCACTGCTTAGCTTCCTACTCTCATTTTTTAAAAAAAGTTTTTTTTTATTTAAGTAATCTCTACACCCAACATGGGGCATGAACTCATGACCTGGAGATCAAGAGTTGCAGGCTCTACCAGCCGGACCGCCAGGTGCCCCTCTATTCTCCATTTTGATCCATCCCTTTTTCTACCCTGAATTCTAGTCAGTTTAAGGGGTATATCAGACTCCTTGGTTCTGAGTGAGGAATAGGGTGTGCATGTGACGTTGCAGAAGGTACTTAGAAGGTATCAGTGTAGTAAAAGGAGAGGGCTCAGTGGGCATGCACAGGGAATATTCAGTACACAGGTGTCCAAGGTGGCACAAAGAAAGGGAGCTAAGCGGAGTTTGAGAAGAAGTGGTCCCAGCTATAGGAGAGAAAACGTAGACCCTGGTAGTGGACATAATTTTCATTGTCTATGCAGCATTCATTTCCCATCTTCTTATCAGCACCCAGTGTATGATTTGTGACAGCCAACTGTGCCGACTGACCACTCACTATGCATTTCTGGAGGAATGGATTCTATATCCAGTGTTGATGTTCTTCCAATGTGCCAAGCACTGATTGTATCGGGCGCGAAGCTCACATGAAATTTCTAGTAATTGCTACAGAGTTCCAATGAAGAGGCTTTCCCTGAAGGAAGGGCGTGGCTATTGGTTTCAGGTGCCATGCAGATATTGAGGAAGGTGGACTTTTCAGAGTGATCATTGGGGTGGTGTCTGGTGATTTTGGCTGGGATTATGCACTAGTGAGAAGAGCAAAAGCATCTAGAAGGAGCTGTTGCTTCTATGACTGTGATGTTCAGGGGGCAGGGGACGAGCAATAACTAGAGGGGTTGTAGGACCAAAGAAGGGGCTTTTATTTTATTTTATTTGTTTATTTTTTTAAAAAGATTTATTTAGTTATTTTAGGGAGAGCAAGCTCATGCGTGTGAGCAGGGGGAGGGGCAGAGGGAGAGAGAGAATCCCAAGCGGACTCCACACTCAGAGCAGAGCCCGATATGGGGCTCGATCTCACGACCCTGAGATCATGACCTCAGCGGAACTCAGGAGTCAGCCGCTTAACTGACTGAGCCACCCAGGCGCCCCGGGGCTTTTATTTTTAAAAGACAGGAGAGTGGTAGGCACATTTACGTAGAGGAATATCTACATCGGGTCATTTTCTTGAATCATCCCAAGTTTCTTCTGCCCGTTAGACTTCCCCTCCAACCTAACGTCTCTCTGAATGAGGTTACTCTTCACATCCCCACTTCTCCCTTTCAAAACAACAGCAACAGAATCCCAACACCATCCTGCTTCTCTGTGTGTGTCTTCTCCTTGTTCTCTTCTGCTCCTTACTGTATCCTCGGTGTTCGGCATAGTACCTGTCCCATGTTAGGTGCCCAAGAAATATTATTGTATGAACAGAATAAAGGTTGGTTTATACCATGTCATCTGGGTTTGTGGTGGTGTCTCTAGCTACCTCGCCTCGCAGGCCCCTCCCCTTCATCTGTGGCAGCTGTTCCCGTTTAGACTTTTGTCCTCCCTTGCCAGCCGGGTTCCCGTGGCTGTTTTCCGCAGCGCTCAATGGTTCTCAGGTTCTGGCTGAGCGGGGGTTGGCCATAGATGTTCCTGTAAAGCCTCAAAGCCTCCATGTTTCCTACTGGGGATTCACTTCAAACCTTGTCACCTCCCAACGGTGAGGAGTCAAGGAGGAGTCCTGACCTGTGCCTTTATCAGACAAATGTAGTATAACCACTGATGATTGGTCCTAAAGGCTTTTTTCATGTCCAGATGCTGAGGAAGCTGAGGAACCCCAGCCAGGAATTGCTGTGGTGCCTTCTAGACCTTGGATGGGAGAAAAGTGTTGCTAACTTCAGGTACGTGGAAGTTATGAGAAAGCGAAGGAGGTGCTCCAGCATGTGAGGTGTCACCAGAGGATGACAGGAGCTCCCTGCTGGAGCGTTGGGGGTACGACTTGTATGCCACAGTCATATCTCATATATTGCCCTGGGTTGTTTTTTCTTCTTTTGACGTGTCTGCACTGAATTAATTAAATGTCAACAATAGAGTGTTGTTATCTGGGTCAGTTCACTTTGCGAAGTACCCAAGGTCACAGAGGGCTGGATTTGAGAATATGGCAGTCACTGTAGGACTCTGAGAACTTCCTTTGACTCAGCTTGGTGGAGCTGGGTCCAAGGAGTAATGAATCTGAGAGCTGTTATATAGAGAACCTAGCATCCAAGTCTTCAGAGAACCTGAGGAGTTAGAAGGACTGACCTTATTTGTTTTGTTGTATGATGAGAAGACAACTGTGTGTACAAGTGAGGAACGTTGGTCAGGTGTTTGGAGATCTTGCGAACAGTCTTTCCACATAGAGTGGTCGGTTCAACAGGAATGTTAGAACCCAGGTGCTTCAAGGTTCTATTCCAGGTTCAAAGCCTATCTTTCCAGAGAAACATTGTACTAGAAAGGTATTTTACAGGGACAAAAAACACGCAGGAGCAGGTTGTTGTCCAGTATCTGGAGCAGGTCTCACGCTACGTTTTCACCCCCATCCCTTCCTCTTTTGAACCCTGGAAAATGGGTAGACGAGTTACCCAACTTCCATTGGCCTGACCCTCAGCTGTAAGATGAGGGGGCAGGCGAGGAACTAAAAGACCTCTCAGCTCCTTCCTGTCTGCACACTGGGAGTTTGGGGTAGGACAGAAGTCAGTCCTGTTGCCTATGATTAGGAAAGGCAGCAGAGCTGGCCAGAGGTCCCAAGCCAAATCAGCTACAAGAACTCTAGAGTTTTCTTTTGCAGCGTCTTCACTCTCCATGTGTTTCCAATCACTGCTTTGTGTAATATAAACTAAAACTGTCCAAGTGCTTGTCTTGAGGAACTTTTGGTTACTGTTCAGAAAACAAAGCTCTAGTGGTTTGGGCTGATAGTGGAACATGTTAATTCCGGAGACTCTGGCTCTCGTGTTGGCACTCGCTTACTGCTCTGAGGAGCCCTGTCCACTGGGGGCCAAACTCAGATGATCACAGACCAGGGGGGCCATGTCCGTGAATGAGTGCCAGGGAGGCAAAGGGTGGTGGCAGGCCATACTCCGGGGCTTGTTGCTATGGTCCAGCATTGCCAGACCTTTCTACTTTTCAAGAGAAGTTGGAAATCCTGATTTTTATGTGAAATCTTCTTATTTTTAAGTGTTGGATCAAAAAGGAAAAAAAAAACACAACATTTTTTTAAAGCAGTCCCACCATCCAAACAAAATACGTCTGCAGGCCACACACACCCTGAGGCCACCCTGAGGCCACCCTGAGGCCTTTTCTGGGCATATAGACCACAGTATTTCTTGTACATACCAATTTTTAAGAACCTTTTTATTATGGATAATTTCAAATATTTACAAGTGCCAAGAATAATATAGTGAACCTTCATACAAACTCTTATATACCCATTCCCTTGCTTCAGTGATTATCAACCCATGGCCAATCTGCTTTTATCTACAACCAACACACACACACACACACACACACACACACACACACACACACACACACCCTAGATTGTTTTGATGCAAATCCCAGACACTCTATTATCTCAACTATAAATATATCAGTATATGTCATGAAAAGGTAAGAACATAAAAAAAAATTGACCGTAACTCCTTAATATTATAAAATACCCAGTCAGTTTTCAAATTTACCCTCTTGTCTTACAGTTTTTTTAACAGCTTATCTTTTTGAGTCTTGATCCAAAGAACACTCACATGTTGCAACTGATAGATATGTTTCTTTAAGTGTTACATAATCAATAGGTTCCCCATTATCCTCTCTTTTTTTCCCTTTTACTTTATTTGTTGAAGAGCCTTAAGTCTCTGACCTGTAAAGTCTCCCATATTCTGGATTTTGCTGATTGAATCTCTATGGATTTATTCAAACGTGATATACTCAATATCTTTAGTTTTATAGCGTACGGGAGTCTAGACACTTGAATTTCAGCATCTTTTTTTTTTCCTCCTCCTGAAACTGCACAGTGTATAAGTCTCTGTTTTACAAAGATTTTCTCCTGATAATATGATACTGTTAAATGTGTGCCTAATGTCCTTTTGCCTTTGCAGATAAAAGTAGAGTGGGGATAACCAGATCTAAGATGTTGTCAGCCTATAGCTGGCTTTGGGGATCTGTTCATGGATCTTTTTGAAGCTTGGATGCTTTCCCGAAGTGGTGTGTGCTGCCTCGTGATGTAAAAACCTGGTTGCTATTTTTAGCTTTTCAAACTCCTGGCAGCAAACAGGAAAGCCTACCAAATCATTCTGGATTGGGATATTTTGGACTTGAAATCAAGGCCCACTGTGGCACCCTAATTAAACGTGGTGTGTGTGTGGCTTAGCTCAAATGAAGAATTTGTGGAACTCCAAACAGTAACCCGTTGCAGAAACAATTCACCTGGAATTTTAGGAAAGGTTATTTGGAATGCTTAGGATCAATTATTTTGAAATGTTAACGGTCTTTAAAGAATGGAGCCTAGGAAACAAAGTAGAGAGTTACTAATATCAGTCTTAAATGTTTTCCCTTAAAATCTTTCAGGAAGTTAAAAAACTGGTGAATTTCTTTTGTCAACTTGCCGTCAGGTCCCTTTAAAGGGACACCATTAAGTTTGAATTCGAGTAAAGTGTTTCAACATTATTATTATTATTTTTAAAGATTTTATTTATTTATTTGACAGAGAGAGAGAGAGACACAGTGAGAGAGGGAACACAGGCAGGGGGAGTGGCAGGCAGAGGGAGAGGGAGAAGCAGGCCTCCCGCGGAGCAGGGAGCCTGATGCGAGGCTCCATCCCTGGACCCTGGGATCATGACCTGAGCCGAAGGCAGACGCTTAATGACTGAGCTACCCAGGTGCCCCTCAGTATTAATTATTTTAATAGGAATCTTTGCATGCAGTAGACCAAGATGATCCTGCTGCAGAAATGTATATATAGGTCGGCTCTTTGTGGATCTCACACATCAATTCACTGGGACTCAGTGTCTGATTTTGTTCCTTGGGCATCCTATTTGTGGTCCCTGCAGCGGTTTAGAGAAGTCAAATGACCAGTAAAGTTATATTGATAATATGACTCATGTGACGATGCCCTTTGAAGTAAAATATTGTCATACAGTGGCCCATGAGGGTGCCAAAAGTACCAGCACACAAGGATAAATGTGTAAATAACCTGAACGGTGAGCTGATCTATGGCTGTGATGTGATGAGTGATGGGAGGTCGCTGCCTTTGTGGGGAAGCAAGCGGATGTGTCTTGGTTGTCTGTTAGCCTAAGAGGAATGCGTGAGACCTGTCAGGTTTTCCTGGCTCCTCGCAACCACATTGTGCCTTTAGTAAGAAGAGACCATTCTTGCCAAATTCATTGGGCGGGTAGGCTTGGATTGAATACCGAGGTATTCAGGTTTAGTTGCTATGGAAATGCCTTCACAAAGAAAAAGAATACACATACTATTTAAAATGGATAACTGATGAATTAAGAAATGCCATTATGTGATTTTGGGCTGCCTGCCAGGAACTTCTAGTTCCATTATGTTGACTAGGAAACTAAGTCTTAGTGCAATTTGATTCAAATCTAGCAGTGACCGATGGACCTTGAATAGAAAAGTGGTGTCTAAGTTTTGGGCCCCACTTGCTCTTCATACTTGAGTATCTGTAACCCTAGAGTACTGTCTAGTACCTCTCTAAGGGCCAGGATGGGTCAGGGCGGCGGGGAGGAAGGGCCGAAGCAGCCTGAGTTGTACCCTTGGTGTCCTCCCTCCCCTCCCTCCTCCCTCCTCCCTCCTGCTCTTCTGTCCTTCCTTTCTTGCTTACCTGGCTACCTGCCTGCCTGTCTCCGATGACATCTCCGGAGCTTTACTTTAGGGTCTATTCAAATCTGAATAGTCAGGCATCATTTCCTGTGGTTCTTGTATTCCTTTCGTACACAGATTTGATCCCTGACACACTTCTATTTAAGATTCCCGATGACGTATTTAAAGTAGTCCTTGACAACATCCTGTTATGGACGCTGCCTTCCTGAGAAACATGCCGATATTGTAGACGAAGACTGTGTGCCGGGTATAGCTACAAAATGCTCATTTGGAACATGACATTGAGCTTCCCTCCACATGGATGCATGGGTGAGAGAGGAAGGAAAATGCTAGAATGTGTTCCTTGCACATTGATCTCCAGACTCGGGAGTCAAGGGTGATGTGTTTTTTTTGGTCCTCGCTAATGGAGAAGCATGCTTCCTTTCATTTGGGACATGCATAAATTAAGTAACATCCAGGAGGCCATGGCAAGAATATAAAGTATTTTCTGCTTTGTTTAGTGTGATAAACTAAGAGTTGCTTTTGACAAAGGGCAAAATCCAGCTTCAGGATAATGGGTGCAGTTTGCTTTCTGTGATCTTTGTCAAGCATCCCAAGGGAATAATATTCATGGCTATGATATCAGACAGTGGGAGGCTTGGTAGCTGGGGTTTCTGTTCCTGGATTGCTTGGACGTGTCATGCTTGGACAGCAGAATCCTGTGGTGTCAGGGATTATGACTCGATTCAGGGAATAGGTATCGAGTACCTGTTACGTTCCAGGTACTATGAGAAGTGCTAGATACAAAGGAACATGTGAGACATCGAGCCTGCCCCTAAGGTGCTCACAGCCCAGTGCATGAAACAGACTCGCAATCACATACATGGAGAATGGTGTGTGATCAAGGCAGAAGGATAAGTATATAGAGAACACAGAGTAGAGGAATGTCTGCTCTGTTGGAATCTACTGGAGAGATTCTTTTCTGGTCACTGTCCTGAGTTGAGTGCTTGGAGAATGGATCCAGGAACCTCAAGCTACAGTCTGATGACCAAATTCTCCTTGCTTCCAGTTTTTGTGAGCCCCTTGTAGTTGACATTTTTTAAATGGTTGGGGAAAAACATCATAAGAGGTATAATAAATGATAACATGTGAAAGTTATATGAAATTCAAATGCCAGTGTCCAAGAATAAAGGGTTATTGGAACAAGGCCATATTGTTTGCTTCCATATCGTCCATGTCGCTTTTATGTTACAATGGCTCAGTTGACGATCCCCAGAGAGACTAGTGTCCACTGTGTGAATCTACTCCACTGCTGTAACAGAGGACCACAGACAGGGTGGTTTAAACGATATAAGTTTATTTTCGCACAATTCTGGAAGTCGGAAGTTTGAGATGAAGATGTTGATTCCTTCTGAGGCTGCTTCTTAGCTGGCAGATGGCCATCTTCTTTCTGTGTCCACACGTGTTCTTCCCTCTCTAAGTGTCTGTCCAAATCTTCTCTTTGGATAAGGACACCGGCCATATTGGATTTAGGGCTCACCCATATGATGAGCTCATTTTAACTTAATTACTTCTTTAAAGACCCCATCTCCATATACGGTCGTATTCTGAGGTACTCAGAGTTAGGACTTCAGCATATGAATTTTGGAGGACCCATTTCAGCCCATAATACCCACAATACCTAACATATTTACTATCTGGCTCTTCACCGAAAAATCTGTTCACTCTGCACTATGCTGTTACTTAGTTATGGTGTGTTCTGCCCGTCCTCCTTCCTGTCCCCTCCATCAGCATACACCCACTGAGTTGTGACCGTCACCATTCTCTTCTCAATCCATCCATTCATCCAACCACCTGTCCGTCCATATCTCCATCCATCCATCCATCCAACCATTTGTCCATCCATTCATCCATCCATCTCTGGTTTTTGGCCATGATGGTGTCAGCTGCTCCAGATTTGTTTAGAGAGAATACAGAACTCCTACCAACAATGCCTGTAGGTTGAGCTGTACTTCCCTCTCCATCCATGGCTGATGCTCCATTATCTTCTCAGTTCCACTCTCTCACTCTCAAAACAGCTTCCTCCACTCCCCAGCACCCCTCCAGGGGCAGGTTACAAGGCCCACCAGATGAGTATTCAGCAGAAACCTTTGAAACACTTCTCATTTAATCACCATTTCAGATCGAGAGGACCAGAGCCCCATTCATCAAGCTGTGAGAGAACTCTCCACAAGCACTTTTATTTTCAAATGGCACTTTGCTTAACAAATTCACTCCACCTGGGATACTTTTAATTTTTTGTGGCGCATGGAAATATAAAACAGTGCCTTGGTGGGGCCTCTAATCTTGTCTCTAGGAGCTGGCAGTACTGGGAGGATCACCATGGACTTAAGAGAGTGATTGGTTGGTATAACTAGGAATGCGTCTTTACCTTCGTGTAAAATGCTGAAATGATGGTCTTCCTTATCAAGTTAAAGGAGAGACGTGTGAAGTCAGTGGAAGGATTTCTGTGGCCGTGGATGTTGCACGTGTCATGAAGCTGTCGTGCTGGACGCATTTCCTCATAACGTTGCTTTCTTGAAATTGAACACCACTGATCTCTCTTTAAGAAAAATGCTTCAGAAAATACACCGGAAGAGGCTTTTTTTCTTTCTTTCTGTGGTTGCATTGCATGTTGTGTGGTTTCAGAGGCACTTCCTTTGGTTGCCCCAAGCCTGGAGTTTCCTCAAAACCAGAGAGCTTTCTTTTGGAAGGATTCTAAAATCGTGATCTGGATACTGCAAAAGCATCTACAGCCGCTGCTCTCTGGTCCCTTCTTAATTTGGGGGTGATCCGCATTCTCCCAGAAGAGAGAACAATCTAAGACATTCACCATGGGGTCGTTCAGCATTTTAGAAGAGGGGAAACAAGGGTGAAATAAAGAAATATATAAAGAAGTAGGCAGGGAGAAGGCACATCAAGTACAGTTTTAAAAGAAATAAAAAGGTGGGAAGCTTAGTGGCTCACGAAGTATTTTTTCACAAACATGGAATTGGGAGGTGTGCTGTGGTTCCCAGGGGCATCTCTTTGCTTTTTACCCAGCAAAATAGCAACGTCAACAGCAAGACCATTCAGAAACAAACAAACAAACAAACAAAACAAAACCCAGAAAAAAAACCCCAGCCCTATTAGTGTAGACCTTGTGTTGCAAGGGTTAGAAACCCCAGTTGATTTAAGGCCAGAGTGGAAATGAATTGATCCCTGGAAGGAACAGGATCAAGCTGCATATAGGGGACAGTTGGACCTAGACAAGTCAGCACGTCAGGCTTCTCCTGGTTTTCATCTTTGTTTTTTCCTCTATCAGATTAGTTCTCAGTCTGGCTTGAGCCTGGCGGAGACATGCTGCCAACAGCTTGAGGCTGACACTCTCAGGTTTAAAAGTTCTCTGATTGGCTATGATAGATCATTTACGGCCTCTGACCAATCACTACGTCCAGGGTCTTGAGGTTTGGTGATTTCCCTTGCCTGGATCATGCTCATCTTTGTGGCTGGGGCTGGTGGAGAAGAAAGCGTGGCGATGCTCTTCAGAGAGAAGCAGTCACAACTAAAGGAGGAAAGGACAGGTCCCCACCACCAGTCTTAGGCAAAAAAGACATCCGAGAACTTGATTATCCTGCTATGGAGGGTGCATACTAATCAGAAAATAAAGCAATTCACTGCCTCAGAGTGCAGGTAAGACGGATGGGTGCTCGCTGCCCCAAGAGGGGATAGATGGGCATTTCTTTAAACATAAAAATAGAGCATATTCATAGGTAATGGGTCCATGATTCATCATGAGGAGAAAGATGGCATTGGGTGGATGGCTTGAATCTTTGGGCTCAATGTGGGGACAACCTCCACACCTTTCCCATTTCCTTTCTGGTGCCCCTGGGTTGTAAGCATCAGATCCCAAAGCTTGTCCAGTCCAGTGACACCAAAGAAGTGGGGAAGAGGGTGGGTGCATTGAGCCCACCCTTAAATGCTGCTTCCATTTTTAAATAAAGTCACAGCAAGGGGTCTCTTCTTATGCAGGCCACATACACGTGTATATAAACGTCTGGGTATGTAAGTGCATAAATATATACATACTTTATCTCTCTACCTACCTACCTGTCTACCTACCTATCCATCTAATCAATGATCTCTCTGACAATATTCCTTAAAGAAGAGTCACCTGAATCTTTAACCATATGATCTACTATTAGTTAAGGGTTGGAGGAGAATGTCTTCATGAATTAAGTATCTCCTTTAGAACAAGTATTTGATCTTATATGTCATTAACTGTCTTACTCGTTGAATTTTACAGAGATTTACTAGAGTGCTATTTATATGGGATTTTATACCTAGAGTCTAAATTAAGAGGCTTTCTTATTTGGGAAGGGGGAGTTAATATTTGGTGGGAAATATTTTTCCCTAAGATGGTTTTCATGTGCTTTTATTCACTTTTCTTAACTGGTGAAATACGCCAACCCATCCACAATAGTACACTGAACTTTTACGGCCTAATGGGCAGCACGGTCATCACCAGCTCAAGAAGTGGGACATTGTCAGCCCCCCAGAAGACCTCTCTTTCCATCCCCAGTCACAGTCTCTTCCCACCTCCTAAGGGTAACAACTGGGCTTGATGTTTATGGAATTGTGTTTTTGCTTTTCTTCACAGTTTTATGACTCCAATGTGTATCTCTAAGTGCTGTTGTTTAGTTTTCCTTGTTTTTGAAACTTACATGAACGGAAACATTTTTTGTTTAGTGTTCTAGGTCTGGCTTCATTTCCTCACCTTTTTAAGAGATGAGATTCATGTCTTTTGTGTGTAGCTCTGATTTATCCATATCGTTTTTATACAGTTTTATTGTGTGAATAGACCGTAACTGATACAGTAGCCATTCTGTGGCTGATGAACAGTTGGGTGAGTTCGAGTGCTTGGCGATTGTGCATAAGGCTGCAAAGAATGTCTTGGGATATCTTCCCCGGACCACATGTGCATGCGTTTCATGAGGTATCTCTAGGAGTGGAATTGCTGATTCTTCATCTTTAATGGGTAAGGTAGTTGATCCAGTTACACTCTCCCTGGGAATAGAAGGGAGTTCCTGTTGGTTCAGGTCCTCAGGGAAACCTCATCATCACTCATCTGAATTCTAGTTATTCTGGTAATCAGTGGGTTTCTTGCTTTTAATTTACATTTTCCTGAAAATCAATAGTGTTAAGCTCCTTTTCATAGGTTTATTGGCCATTTGGAATATCCTTTCTTGTGGCCTGCCTCTTCAAATCACTTGTCATTTTCTATTTGGTAGTTGGTCTTATTGATTTTGTGTGTGTGTGTGTGTGTGTGTGTGTGTGTGTGTGTATTTAGCATATTCTGGGTAATATGCCTTTGTTGGTTGTGTGTGTTGCAAATATGGTCTCCCAGTGTGGCTTGTCTTTCATTCTTATTTATTTTTTAAATAAATTATTATTTTTAAAATAAATAAATAAATACATTTTCAGTCTGAATGTAGTCAGATTAGTTATTTGCCTTTATGTCTGCCCTATTTAAATAAAATCTCTTTTTCTTTTTTTGAAAGATTTTATTTTTAAGTCATCTATCTACACCCAATGTGGGGCTCGAACTCACAAGCCCTAGATCAAGAGTCACACATTCCTCTGGCCGAGCCAGCCAGGTGCCGCTAAAATCTCTTTTTTGGTCCAAGATTACCCACTGTTACCTTAGATTACAAAGCCTTATATAAATTGGTACTTTTTCCTTCCCAGATAATACAGGGCATTATAGTATTTTAACTCCTTTTACGCCTGCCTGGTATATAGGTTATTGTTATGGCATGTCTTTTTTTTCTTTTATATCACTTAAAATCTCCTAAGATGTTATTATTTTATCTGTGTTCCAGGTGGTCTTTATTTCTACTCAATATGGAATTCTGGGTTGGCAGTTATTTTCCTTGAACACTTGGGAGATAACAGCTCCTCCTCTTCTGGCTCCTTTTGTTTCTGTTGGGAAGTCAGCTGACAGCCCAGGGGATGCGTCTTCATAGGCCATTAGTCTTCCTCTTGCTGCTTCTACAGTTCTTCTCTTTGGCTTTTCCAGTTCTGCTATGACATGTCTAGGTGTAAGTATCTTCTTATTTTTTCTGTTTGGGGTTTGTAGGACTTCTGGAAACTGGATTGGTGTCTTTTGTGCATTTGGGGAAATTGCCATCCTGTGTCTCTTCTGCCTGATTCTCTTTTTTTCCTGCATGTTTCTTTCTCACTGTCTTCTCTCTGTCTTTTACTTTCTCCTTCTCTGTTTTTCATATTTTTGTCCTTCCATGCTTCATTCTGCCAACGGGTCTGAAAAGGAAATGCTATTTTATTCATTCGGTGGTCTTTTAGGTCCTGCTGTGTGCTAGGTATTGTCTGTCCTAGGTAGTTGGGATACTTCAGTGAACAAAAGAGACAAAAAGATCCTTGTCTTTGTGAATTACCATTACCAATAAACAATTATTTAATTATTAATAGCCCTTCATTTTAATTAGTTAACTTAATGCTGTAATATGCTAGAAGGTGGTAAGTGCTATCAAAAAAAGGAAAAGTGGGGCACCTGGGTGGCTCAGTCGTTAAGCGTCTGCCTTCGGCTCAGGTCATGATCCCGGGGTCGTGGGATCGAGCCCCGCATCGGGCTCCCTGCTCCGCGGGAAGCCTGCTTCTCCGAACTCTCCCGCTCCCCCTGCTTGTGTTCCCTCTCTCGCTGTGTCTCTCTCTGTCAAATAAATAAATAAAATCTTTAAAGAAAGAAAAAGAGGAAAGGTAGAGCTGCTTTGGGGAGAGGGGCAGTTTTGGGGGGAAGTAGGGCCAGTTAGGGGTACAGTCATGAGAAGGTACCATTTGAATGAAGACTTAAAGATAAAGGAATTAGCTAATTGCATATCTGGAATGTTCCAGAAAGAGGGAGTGTGTCTGGAAAGTTCAGGGAACATCAGAGAGGCCAAGTGTGGCTGAAGTGGCTTGAGCGAGGGGAGAAGGAGCAGGAGGTGAGGCTTTGTAGGTCCCTCCAGGGAGTTTGGCTTTTACCCCTTGATTTGAGCAGAGGGGAGTGTGATCTGATTTGCACATCAAAGGGAGGGCTGGCTTCTGGGGTGAGATCAGACCGTAAACCGGGAGCCTTGTTAAGGAGTTTTGCTCTAGCCCAGGAGAGAGAAGATCATGGCTCACAGTATAGTGGCAACTGTGGGGGTGTTGAGAGGTGATTTGGATTTAGAGGAAAAAAGGCATCTCTTTCTACTGCTGGGGATGCTCCAGGAGAGCAAGGGGATTTGATGCTATAGGGGAGAGAGAGGGGAGTTGCTGGAATATTGTCCTCGAGTGCAGGGAGGGGGTGCCTAGGGTCTAGTCCCACGAGGAGGGATGGATTTTAGATGCGGTGTGGATAGTTATCTGTGGTCACAGGCAGGAGGTAGCGTGTATGGGTACAGTATATGCTTGTTGGTGAATACACAGAGGCTTGGAGGTTGTGGTGGTCCTATCCGATTGCTTCAGTCTTCTCAGAGAGGTGGGACCAGAGATCATCAGCTGAGAAAAAAGGTGAGGAGAGATTAGCATTTGGGATGAGAAGAGTAGATAGGAACTTCACGAAGGGTGAATGGACTGGGAACTTTGGTATGAGATCGCCAGTTTCATTTAGGGCAGACTTGACATTAGTGGTCGTGAGTTTAAGATAAGACCAGTGGACTGTTCAACTGTCTGGGTGCAGGAGCCAACCAGGCAGTTTGTTGGATCTAACTGGGTGGGTATCTTTGCCAAATAGATGTGACCAAGTGATAGAGGGGCCAGGAAGTTAAGGAAGAGAACTCAGTGATAGACCAGGGAGGAATGTGAGGCAGCATGGTTGTGAGGGCCACCGGAAGGTGGAGGGGGTTGGTGGGCTTGAGGTCTGAGGGGGTTGGTCTGGATAAGTAGGAGGTGGTGAGCTGAGAGTGGGATGCATGGTGTTGACTGTATAGAGAGAGGACTGGTCTTTCCCCCTTTTGGTTAACAAAATGCTATTTCTGAGATTTAGCATTGCTGGCTCTTGTAAATTCATAGGAGAGGTCGAAAAGCCCAAGTACTTGTGTATTATTGGAATAAATATGTATTTCCCTCCTTGTTCCCTATTTCTCTTCTTGTTGTTTGGGGTTCAGAGGACTTTATTTCTGTGGTTTCAGGAGCGAGCTCAGGCTCGCTTGGTTTTTGATCATGCTTCCTGGTCTTGGTTATCATCACGAGGGTGTATTCAATCTAAGTCAACAAATATTTGTTGTGGGTCTACCATGTGCTAAGCTCTCTTCTAGGCACTCAAGATAGAGTTGGAGGAAGAATGGATCAAAATCCTTGCCCAGGGCGCCTGGGTGGCTCAGTCGTTAAGCGTCTGCCTTCGGCTCAGGTCATGATCCCAGGGTCCTGGGATTGAGTCCCATATCGGGCTCCCTGCTCGGCAGGAAGCCTGCTTCTCCCTCTTCCACTCCCCCTGCTTGTGTTCCTGCTCTCGTTCTCTCTCTCTCTCTGTCAAATAAATAAATAAAATCTTTAAAAAAAAAAAATCCTTGCCCATGTGGGGCTTAGATTCTAGTGAGGGAGAGAAACAGTAAATAAGCCAAATGGTAAAATAGGAAAATGATTAGTGTGTGTTTTAAAGCGAAAAAAATAACGTAGGGAAGTGAGAAAGGAAATGTATCAAGAGAAAGAGGTCGTGGTGCTGCAGCGGTGGTGGGAGCAGCTAAGAGGACCTCACTGAGAAGGGGACAGTGAACAAAGACCTCAAGTCTAAGGTCATGTGTATATGCAGAATAAAGATAAGTTCCCGTGGAAGCAAATAGCACAAGTTGGCGCACCAAGTCCTTATGAAAACCAAAACCCATGCTAATGCCAAAGGCCAAGAATATTGTTTTTGGTTAATGAGATTGAATGAGCCAGTAGGATCTATGTGTGTGGGTCAGTATGTGTGAATGAGACTGTGGAAATGGGCAGTTCATTAACAGCTATATTTGACTCTTTTGGGGAGGTGGGATGGGCTGTCTGAGGGGTGTTCCTGCAGGAGCTTGCTGACCTCAGACCCAGACAACCTGAGTAATTTTTGCCCAATGGAAAGTTTTGTGGGCAAGGGTTTACAGCTGTTCCTCAATGGGCTGAGTTGATCTGTGACCAGAGAAGAGAACAAAGGCTCTTAGGATACAGGGCTTTGGCAGGAACCACAAGTCTGAATCATAAGCCCAAGTCTAAGAAAGGTGTGTGAATTTGTTGGAGCAAGAAAAGTGAAAGTCAGAGATGGGTTGTCTTGGTCATGGCCAGGCCTCAGCAAGGATTCTGTTTGGTGGGTTGGCATCGTTGCGACCCATTGTTGAGGACTCCCTTTTCTCAGAAACCAGACGGCTGGGAGTGGAAGGCTGAGCCTGGGTGTTTCAGAGGATCCAGTGAAGTTTGTCAGCCTGCTTGGGAGGGCCTACACCTCACCGACTGGTCGGCATGTATAACTCTTGGTACCTCGCCAAGAGCAGTGTGTCATCCTGTGAGTCACCTGCCATGTTTTACTGGGAAGTCTGGGAGAGCGTGAGCAAAATACTGTTCATTATGTATTTCTTTTGATTGTGAACCACCACTGTAAATAGTTGAGTATAAAATATCCACCTAATGGTTAATTATCTCAGTCCAGACCTTGAACTTGCCTATTGCAGAGGAACTTGGTTCTGCAAAAGGGCCCAGTGAATATATTTACGAGATTCCTACACATACATTATGCATATTCTTTGACTGTTGCCCAATTTAACTTGCTCATCTTAGATACCTTGTTCATCTTCTTTCTCAGATGGAGGGATGATTACCTGCCGTGGTCTTCATGACAAACCCTGAAATATGTTGCTTGCCTGCTACATTTGGCCTTGAGAGGGGGTGAGGTACCCCAGAAGCAGGTGCAGGCTGTGGGAATCAGGTCCAGTTCTCTGACTTTGTGAGCCCAGAACTTGTGACTTTTAAAGGTGATGATAATAATAAAATCACATACAAGCTGCCAAGACTGTAGGCCACATGTAGCAATGAAATGAGGGAAGGCTGTGGTCCCAGGCTCAGAAGAGACCAGGTTGGAATTTCAGACCTGACTCCCACCTGTCAGGTGGCTTTGGGCAGTTCGAGTAACCTTTCGGTGCCTCGGTTTCTTCGTCTGTAAAATGGATCTAGTTATCATACTTTGTTGAGTTGTCATGGGGACCAGGCACAAAAATGGATGAGCAGCCCTCAGCCCTGTGATTTGCATGAAGTGCTCAGGAAATGTGATTCATCCCTGAGTAGCGTCACAAGCGAAATACCATTATAACCCACTTTACAGATGAGACAGTGAGGTTTTACAAGGATTAGGTGATAGGCTTATGACTAGAAAACGAATTCCTGGCCAGTTCAGGTCCGTTAAGTGTGTAAAAGGTGGTTGTTAAAATGTGTGCCATTTCATGTATTCAACTGGTAACTTGAGTTTGGTGCATTTCTCTCACTCTTAATGGTGCTGGATTTACATCCAACCCTTCAGGTTTCTTGGTCTGCTTTGAAATTGGGGATGGGAACAGACTGGGGGGAAGCCGATGTACAGTGAGGATGCTGCGTACAGGTGTGACACCTGGCATACTGTGAAAGCTTTGCCTGGGAAGAGGTGCGCCTTGTTTTACCTTTATAATTGGAAATTATTTAATTTCATAGGTTAGACAATCCCATTTTATCTCTTACAATCAGAGAAAATCGCTCTTTTAGGTATGTGATTAAGATCACGGTAATGTGACAGGGAGAACAGGAACATTTTAAAGCTGGCTAATGTGCTTAGATTAAAGTTTTGATTACTTTTGTTTTTAGCAGCAGTATTTTGAAAAGCTACGAGGTCCTGAGCCAACAGGCTGCAAATGCGGTGTTGTTTTGAATCTTTCAAAAAAGCTATGGTAAAAATCTACATGCGATAAAATTTGCCATTTTGACCACTTTTAAGTCTCGGTTCAGTGTCGTTAATGACGTGCACTGTGTTGGACAAAGATCACTGCTATCTGTGTCCCAGACTCATCACTCTCACGGCAGCGCTGTAACCATTAAATGGTGACTTCCCATCCCCCTTGCCCCCCAGCATTTGGTAACCTCTAGTTTCCTTTCGGTCTCTCTGAATCGGCCTCTTCTAGATACTTCATAGAAGTGGAATCATGCAGTCGTTCTTTTGTGTCTGACGTCATCATTTGGTGTACTGTTTTCAAGGTTCATCCATTTGTAGCCTTTTTCTGAACTTCGTTCTTCTTATTGGCTGAGTATTTGTCCGTGGGCCCCATTTTGTCCACCTGTTCATCTGTTGATGGATGCCTCGGTTGTGGACACTTGGCCAATTGTGCGCGGGGATGCAGTTCATATTCACATGCAAGTGAAAAGATGCTATTTTGCAGCATCTGTAGAGACGTTTTTCGTTTCTTGGGGAGAAATTGGAGGAGTCTTCTCTTTGGCCAGGGTGCCAACATGACCCCTCGGGGATGTATGACTCTGTCGCACATCACCCCCAGGCTTACCTACAGTCTTGCCCAGCCTCGTAATTTGTTTGGGAGGATGCTGGCTGCTGGTGAATCAGACTGCCTTCAGCCGTCCTGGCTTGACTGCATCCTTCTGTCCGGGTCTCTGAGCCTCTTGTTTGCTCGTCTGGGGCTGAGCCAAGACATTTTTCATGCACCTAGTTATTATGGTTTGCTTATTAGTTTCCGATGGGCTCAATTTGTATCAGTTTTTAATTTATATGTGCCTTTTGTACTGTGTTGGGGCCCAAAATTATATATGCATATACTGCGTTTAATGTTTATTTTATGGATTTTTTTCCCCCAGGAAGGAATAATTGAGTTGGCAGGACATACAGCAGATTTGTTTCAGTAGATCTGGGTTCTAGACTGAATCTATCATTATTTTGTTATGTGAGCCTGAGTGAGTCCCTTAACCCTTCTGACCTCAGATGGGTGAGGGATTAATCAGAACCCCTTCTTACTCTTATGTATGTGGGTCTGCAACTCTTGATGTGTCTGTTGCCTACCCCAGGTCACTTAATATTTTGAGATATGGGCTTATTGTATTTTCCGGTTGAAAATACTCTTCTTTTCTCTGCATCCTCACCAAACATCTGTTGTTTCCTGACTTGTTAATTTTAGCTGTTCTGACTAGTGTGAGGTGGTATCTCATTGTGGTTTTGATTTGTATTTCCCTGATGATGAGTGATGTTGAACATTTTTTCATGTGTCTGTTGGTCATTTGTATGTCTTCTTTGGAGAAATGTCTATCATGTCTTTTGTGCATTTCTTGACTGGATTTTTTGGGTTTTTTGGATGTTGAGTTTGGTAAGTTCTTTATAGATTTTGGATACTAGCCCTTTATCTGATAAGACATTTGCAAATATCTTCCCCATCCCCTCTTACGTTGTTGGTGGGAATGCAAACTGGGGCGACCCCTCTGGAAGACAGTAAGGAGGTTCCTCAAAGAGTTAAAAGTAGAGCTACCCTATGACCCAGCAATTGCACTATTAGGTATTTATCTAAAATGTACAAACAATGATTCAAAGGGACACATACACCCCAATGTTTATAGTAGAAATGTCCATAATAGCCAAACTATGGAAGAGCCCAGATGTCCACTGACACATGAATGGATAAAGAAGATGTTGTGTACACACACACCCACACACACACACCCACACCCACACCCACACCCACACAATGGAATATTACTCAGCCATCAAAAAGAATGAAACCCTGCTATTTGCAACCATGTGGATGGAACTAGAGGGTATTATGCTAAGCAAAATAAGTCAGAGAAAGACAAATATATGATTTCACTCATAGGTGTAAGAAACAAAACAGATGAACATAGGGGAAGGGAGGGAAAAATAAGATGAAATCAGAGAGGGAGACAAGCCATAAGAGACTCTTAATCATAGGAAACAAACTGAGGGCTGCTGGAGGGGAGGTGGGTGGGGGGATGGGGTAACGGGGTGATGGGCATTAAGGAGGGGACTTGATGAAATGAGCACTGGGTGTTATATGCTACTGATGAATCACAAAATTCTACCTCTCATACAAAAAGAAAAAAAGAAAATACTCTTTGCACATTGGATTTTTGTTTACATTAGGGAAAATGGCACCAAGTGCTCCTAGAGTCCATAAAATCTAAGGTCTATGTTCTTCGAAAGGAAACACAAGTGAATTCTCATTTGCATGTCTCCTCTGACATTAGAAGTCATTTAGTTTTCATTGAATCTATGCCTGTTACTAGCAGAGAACTGTGTAAGGTGTCAGGTGTTAGAAACACATTTATGGGTATGGTCCTTGTCACTTCACTGTTGCTCCCAGGTGCTAGGTGTGTCCCTTACTGTCGCTTTACCTTGTTCCCACCTACCCCTCCTCCAGTATGTTTTGGTCTGTAAATTGTGGAATGGTAGTTTCCAGTGTTTTAATATAAAATAAAAATCAAAACCCTCAATAACAAAAACAAGTAACTAATATGTTGGTTGTCCTTGGTGAGTGCCAAGGGCCTGTGTGTCTCACTGTGGCGATCCTCATGAGGGGGCTTGCTGCTTCCCCACAATAGGGACTTGAGGAAGGGCTCAACAGGTCTATGACCCCTGAGTCTTAGAAGGCCCCCCATGCTCCAGTCTGGTACATAACTGGTATCTGGCCTATATTTCTCTCCATGACCAAAATAGCAATATCAACGTGAAAAGCTTGAAAACATATAAAACACTAACATGGTTGGTTGCTTATTTCCTGACTGAAAATTGTGTTTGTACAATTGGGGGCCCTTTACCATTTAGGGGAAGTGTTGGGTATGTGCCCTATATGAAGCCCGTTAACCCATGTAACCCCATGGATTGTCAGTAGGCATTGATTTCAACTTCCCATTTTACTGAAAGGGAAGCCAGGTGGCTTGCTCTAAGTTATTCCTCTGGTGGTTGGTGGAGCGGGGACTCGGACAAGGCCTTATTTCACATCCTTGCTTCTCCCTTGACCAAAGGAGGCCTCCTCAGTGGGACTGCTCCCTGAGCCCCAGTGGGAGACGCTCCCTGGGGGCTATATTGAGGACCGTAAGGCTGTCCTGACTCCACACATTCTTTGGAGAGAAGGCAGAACTGAAATTAGAGCTTGACTTCCTATCTTCTTACATTAGTTATTCAGCACGACCGCGCTTTTAGTGCCAATAATAATTATTATTGTTTATTGCTGCTGAGCAGAGAGGTGTCTAAAAGAGCCCACACCAGGAAAAACCCAGATGCTCTCGCCCCCACGAACCACATGTACGTCTTGTGCAAGGCTCACAGGGCCCTTGGCACCAGCCGCCTCACTGTGTGTGTGGGCAGGACAGCATCTGGCCCCATATGGTTGATTGCGAGTCAGTGTGTGAAGGGTTCATGGACTTTTCCTTTGGCTTCTTTGTTACCTTTATCCTCAGGTTGCACTTCCTGCCTTTTCCCCCTTTCCCTTCCAGTTCCAAGCATGGCTTCAGTTGTAAGTATGAGAGCCACCAGTGAGTCCTGAAACTCTTGACTCTGGTGTGTTCCGTAAAACGTTGTTGTGTGAGCACTTGTCATTTGGGGCACTGAAAGCAATGGGAGTTTTAAAATTGTGGGAACACATGATTGGAAGATAGAACTAGGAAGCGAGGGAATATTAAGTGGGCTGTTACCACTTAAACAGTTGAGGAAACCGAAGCCTCTGGATTATAAGGGACTTGCCACACATTCAGTTCCTGCAGGGTATTCTGGATCCGGGTGGTATTTAAAGGCTATAAGAAGTTTCTTGGCCTCTTTTTGACAGACTTTATATTCTTCAGGATTACTTCTGCTTCTTTTGTTAGGCGTTTAGTTTTCAGATGGAGAAAACTCTGTTCAAAGCCACTAAGTTTGCTTGGTGCGAGGTTTAATTTTAAGTTTTAAAACATTTTTGCGTCAAATCAAATTGAATGGGGATCTGCACTTGAAGACATCGTCTGAAAGGTCGAGCCTCGCCTTTTCTCTCAGAGAGAAGGAAGGCTTCGTCCAGGGGTGAGTCAAGGGTTTTCACACATGTCAGCGTTCTTGGTGAGCCTCAGACCACCAAGCAAAAGGGTGGGTGGGATGGATCCATATTTAGACTTTTGGTCCGTTTCAAATGTGAACAATTGATTCTGGCAATCAGTTCGGTAGCCAACCGCAAAATGTCTTCATAAAAAAGCTTTTGAATTTCTATAGCGATACCGTATGACTAACGGGATCTGGATTTGGATCTGCAGTGATGCTGTGTGTGGGGGGGTCATCTCTTTGGACACAGATCATCAACACCCCTGTTGGGCTTCACCTAACTTGAGGAGGAGAATGCTCTTTTTCTCTAGCTTTGCTGCTGTTTGCTCTTGTGAGGTGACATAGGTGACGGCAGGGTTGATGTGGGTACTTGTTTGCCTCGCGCCTGGGAACCCACCTCAGCTGTCTATGTGAGCTGGGAAAGGTGGCGAGAGGCAAGCTCCTTTGCAGGAGTTGTTGTCAAAATCTTGGACCTTGGCAACCCTTTCTCCGTTAAGCCGTCCTGATCTTTGATCCAGTTGGCTCTGAAGACCCTTGGACAGAAATCCAGAAGAGTCTTGCTTAAGGAAGGCATTGGTGTTGTTGAGAACACAATTTGAAAGGAATTTTACAAGTCAGCTGTTGTAGGTCAAACTTATAAAACAGCAAGATAAAGCCTGAATTAAAATCTTTGGGGAAGGGGCGCCTGGGTGGCTCAGTCGTTAAGCGTCTGCCTTTGGCTCAGGTCATGATTTCAGGATCCTGGGATCGAGCCCCGCATCGGGCTCCCTGCTCAGCGGGGAGCCTGCTTCTCCCTCCCCCGCTCCCCCTGCTTGTGTTCCCTCTCTGGCTGTGTCTCTCTCTGTCAAATAAATAAATAAAATCTTAAAAAAAAAAAATCTTTGGGGAAAATAAACTCTCCATAGTTTTTTGTTTCTGAGCATCAGTTCAACTGACACAGGGAAAGAGAAGCTGTCTGACCCTTTCTGAGTTTTCCTCCACATACCAAAGGTTTTCCAACATATATTTATTTATTCATTATATGGGCTTCTATCTCTGTAGCTAGCTCTTGTGTAAATATCCATGACCAGGACAAATACCTTATAAGGGTGTCATGGCTTCGAGTTTTTCCAAAATATTTTTGCATAAATCTTTTTATCTGTGGTAACGTCTGATTATTTTTGTAACTCGTGTCATTTAACACTGTCCCCTGCTTTATTTAGCCTGATCTTGGAAAATTGTTAAGCACAAAAGTCAGCTGGGCTCCCTCTACTGGTTGCATTTCTTTGGAACAGAAACACTGAACATTCCTGATTAAGTTACTTCTTTTGGTGGGACTCATAACTGTGCTCACATTTTCTTTTCCTGAATTTGTATGGCTTTTAAGAAGCAAGACTAATGGCATTTAGAGCTGCAGGTAAAGAAGCTGGTGACATAACGAGGGATAGGGCGTCCCCCTTCCTGCCCATTTGTACAGGGGCGTGCAGAGGGGATCCCCAGCCTGGCGTCCTTCATTCCTTGATGCCAAGAGCAGTTCCCCTGTGAGGCTGGTGGCCACTGCCTGAGGACCTCTTGGTCTCACCTGTATCAGGTGTTTTGCAATCTGTCAGCCACTGAATGAAACCAACAGGTTTTCTATGTGCTTACAGTTTGTTCAGGCTCTTGAACTCAGGGTGCCCTGCGGATTCCTCCAGAAGCTGCTATAGGAGAGTCTTTATTTACTGGCCTGAGAGATAGGCAATGAGGTGAAGACAGATTCCATTGCATCCACGTGCATTTATCACATACCGACCATCCTTGGCTCCGAGGGAGTTCAAGGGGAGTGAACCCACTGTCCCGTGCCCCGTTCTGAGAAACAGTAAGCAACAGGAACAAGACTTGTCCCGGCATTCTAGAGTTCAAAGAAACACTTCTTAGGTAATGATGAGACCAGAAAACCTGTAGAGAAGATGTTTTCACTTTGTAGGTCCTTCACCCTACCAGGTAGACACGGTGGGGTTTGCATCTTTTTTCCTGTAAGTGATTTGTAACTTTCTTTTCGATAAGCCATAATGAGGTTAAACATCCTTCCTGTTCTCAGTGGAGTGTCTCCAGCTCAAGACTGTCAATGGAGAAATGAGTCTGGTAGCTGCGATAAGCCTTGCTTTGTCCGTTCACAACCCCTACCCTGTCTCCTCCCCCCAGACGTGCTATCTGTGATTCTAAAGCTGATACCCTCACCTTACGTCAACTTCCTCCCCACCCCCTTCTTCATTATTTCCATCTAAATTTGACACAGGTCCTTAGCTTCATGAGTGCATAGGCTTGAGGCTGTGCCGCCAACCCCTGAATGCTTTCCTGCTTCTGCCTCCAGTGCCCACTAGCTCTGATCCCACGCAGGTGGTCCAGCCATCAGATGCTGCACAGTGGAAAAGGAGGAGAAATGCTCTTCTATGTCCTTATACGTCCCCGGAGAGTCTCTTCCTGATGTTGATGATTATATATGGAATGAAAAAATTCAGTGACTGTCGATTGTGAAGCCTGTCTCCCAGGGCTTCTCGTTAGCCAGCAGTACTGGCATTTGGGGGCTGGATCATTCTTTGTTTTAGGAGGCTTTCCCATGCAGCATCTGTGTCTTCTGCCTGCTCGATGCCGAGAGCTTCCCCAAGTTGTGACGACCAAAAATGTCTTCACTATTGTTGAATGTTCCCACTGGGCAGAGTTACTTCCTGTTAAAGACCACTGCTGATTTCACGTATCCCGTCTCTTCATTCTGCTCCTTCAGAATTCTCCATGGACATTCTTTTGTTCATTTGCATCCTTCTTTTAACAAATAGCTATGAATTTTCTACTCATGCCGGCCTCTATGCAAGGTACTAGGAATATAAAGATGAGCTAGGCATCTCCTTCTTCATGTTCATATATGTATGAGAATATATATATGAGTCAGTTGTGAATGTATCATGGTTTCCACTATTTTGTGTTTTATCATTTATTATCTTGAAAGTTCCCTTTTCTGAATGTTGCTCCCAGCCTACAACTCTGGTAGGCGGTTGAGTAATTAGGACTTCTTTAATGAATGTTGTGTTTCTGTTTCTGTAGCCTGGGTCTTTGAGGAAAGTCCTTGCAGTGTGGGTCAGTATCCTTGGCTTTGACACAGCTATTAACCTTGTAAAATGATAATGCTCTATTAATCTATCAATTTCATCCATGAACGCTTCAACTGTTACAGATATGGCCTCCACTTGTCATTCCAGATCTCCGATTTTCTTATGTTGTGATTTCCTTCATTTTCTTTAACCAGCCACCTGACGCTTCATTTAACGTGTGTGGTCATTTTTTTAGTGTTATTTAACGAAACTTCTGTTTCGGAACCAAGGTTAGGTCTAGCGAAGGGATGATCATTGGATTGCTTTTGGGTGGACTCTGAAGTTAGCTTGCATCCTTTAGAATCTCAGAAACTGTGGTACGAATGTTGCTCATGGAAAATCAAGTTTATGGCAGCTATTTTTCTAGGGGGAGGAAGAGGAGGACATATTTCAGGGCGGAGTTTACAGATGGCTCCAACTATGTTGGTAATTTTAATTTTTTTGCTGCATAATGGATACTTGAGGGTTCACTATCTGATTTTCAAATATATTTTTGCATGTCTGAACTATTTTGTGGCAAGTTTTGTAACACAGCTTTTTGTTTTTCCGTCCCCCACTCTTTTTAAGTAGACGTTGAGGAATTAGGTTTCTACTGGCTAACCCGCCCACATTCCTACCTGTGCAGAGGGGGTACTGTGCACTTATTTAAGATTTCTAGCTTTTTAAATTAAAAAAAAAAAAAGAGGCCCTGCCTTCTTGCCCTGTACTGCCACCAAAAAAAAAAAAAAAAAGGGACAGGCACTTAAGCTTTCTGCAGGGCGACCAGGTTCATCTGTGAGATGGTTCAGGTCTGTTAGGAATAAGTTTTCCCCAAGGTTGTGAGGAGCCCAGAGCTGGGACTCTCTGAGCGGCCCGCGGCCAGAGTTCTTGGTCTTGGAAACGCCAAGGGGAGAATTAAATTGGGGAAGGAGGTGGAGACGAGGGAGGTGACGGTGGGTGGGGAGGAGCGACAAACCCTCTCCAGCACACCCAAATGACCAGATTCCTCGCTGCACGAAACTTCGCAAGTTACGCCCACTCCCTCTGCACGGAGCCGGGGAAGGAGGCTGCTTCCTCATTTCTGTTACTGGAAGTTGGGAGATGTGAGGCAAGACGGGGAAGCATGTGCGCCTTGCTGAGCAGCGGTGAGCGTTCATTTCAAGCCCATTCTTTCTACCGCCGACTTTCTTTGTGTTGGGTGGTTGAGGGCACGCAGCCCAGGTGGCTGTGGCCGAGGAGTGGCCGGCGGGAGGGGGACCTGCGCGCCCGGAGCCCCGCGGAATCGATGAGCCGCGTCTCCACGCTGGGCTGGGGCACCCCGGGGGCGCCGCCCGTGTGCGTTCTGGCTCCAGGGTGAAGGGTTGGGGCGTTGCGAGCCCTTCACCTTTCCCCCTTTGCCTTCCGTATCCAGGGATCCTAAGGGGTAGGGCGGGAGGGAGGCTGCCCGATCAGGTTACCCACCAGAGGTGTCCCCATGGTCCCCGCGATCCGGCTGCGCGGTCTGTAATCACAGGTCACTGCTGTTGAAGATGAAGCCCCTGAAAAGCTTGGGGTTCCACATTTCCGAGGGAATGTTCTGAAGCTGAGGCGCTCGGACAGCCTCCTGGGTCAGGTTGGGAATTCTATAGGGAGGCATCAGAAGTCTTGGGTTTCTCATTAATTTTGTGTCTGATTCAGTTCACCTCAAGACGTCCTAGTTACTGAGGTGTTATTGGTGTATCTGGAACTTTTTTGAAAATAGCACATTTTTCGGTGGCAGCTGCTTTATCTCCGGGTCAGTTGCCTAAGTCAGATTTGGGTGGAGTGGGGAGAGGAAGTTTGTTGGGTGGAGGCCGGCACCCCGGTTAGGATCGTTGCAAGTGACGCTTCATATATGTTCCAGCAAATGATGAACTTGGCCAAAGGTAAAGACATTCTTGCAGACATTTTTTAGCTTTTATTTGAAACCCCTTTTAGAGCTTCGTGGTATTTGCTCACCGCAGTGGGGGTCCGATGGAGGCTTTGGGGCTAATTTACGTGTTTCACCTCTTTTCTATCCAGTCAACAGGTTAGTACAGAGCAGTGGGAGCTGTGTGTGTGTGTGTGTGTGTGTGTGTGTGTTAAGCTAATCCTTCATATGAATTTTTAGGGAATTGTCTTATTTTTAGGGCACCTTCACGGAGGTAAAGAAATGTGCGGCTGTTACCGTGTTTATAGAAAACCAAATTTCATTTTATAGGTGTTTCTCCCAGATCTGGGGTGGGTGCAATTAGGAGGGTGTGAAGAGCTGGTTTTTATTGTCTTCCTGATACCAGAATGGCACAGCCTAGCTTTCTCAGTGCACCTTCCACTTGAACTTTGGGGTCAGGGGACAAGGTGCTGTGGCCATAGTTTTACTTAGTTTGCTTTCACCTTCCAGCTTCCCCGAGGTTAGTGAGACAGAAGTAAAATGAAATGACTTTTAAGCCAAAGCAGACGCGTCCCAGGGAAGAACAACAGGTTCAGGCTGTTGCATGGTCCAGGCTGTTACAATGGCCAGAGTCCTGTGTTCTGGCTCCTTGAGGATCAAGACAGAACATGGCATGCAGATGTGAACTTGATGCTGACATAAAGTGTGTGGTCCGCTTCCCCCACCCCCAAGAAGGGCTGTAGCAACTCACTCAACAGGAAAGACAACCAAACTGGATCTTGTGATAGTGCTGGTGAAACTGACTAATAGATCCTTGCTCACATGGAGTTTTATGGAACAATAATCCTTAGCCAGAGAAAGGGACTATATTATTCATGAAGGTATATAGACATCGTCACATGGGACTGTTTCATGCAGACGTTGAAAATTGGATGAATTCTGCTATATGAATTAGGTAGTCTCAGGTAGGTGTGAGAGAATATTACAGTTTCTGTATCATTATTTTTTTCTTAAGGTCTCCTTACTTTCCCATGAATATCCTGGTTTGACTCTGATTTTTTTTCGAAGTTACAGATTCAATTTGTTTAATAGAAATAGGGCCATTAAAATTATCTTGTTTAAGTAGTTTTTTTTATAGGAAGTTTCCTATTTCATGTAAATTTTAAAATTTATTGGCGTAAAGTTGCACAAAATATCCTTTTATAATATTTTAAAAGACTAGAAATGTTTCCTTTTCCTTTTCCTTTCTTTTCTTTTCTTTTTTTTTTAGGGTGGGCAGGGGCAGAGAGGGAGAGAGAACCTTAAGCAGGCTCAACACCCAACATGGCCTAGATCTCACGACCCTGAGATCATGTCCTGAGCCGAGATCACGAGTCAGACGCTTAACTGACTGAGCCACCCAAGCGCCCCGAAATGTTTCCTTTTTTATTCTTAGCATTGGTTATTTGTGCTTTTCTTCTTCTTGATCAGTCTTGCTAATTGCTATTATCAATTTTATTGGCATTTGGAAGAACGAACTTTGGTTTTTGTATTTTAAATGAAACAAAAACACTGCCTCCTTTCTTAAGTTTACATGCATTTTAAAAGTCCTGTGCTGTGGAACACTGTCAAAAAAGATTTTAAGAGCCTTTAAAACTAGGTAACTGAGTCTCCTAGCTGTAAGGAGGCAGACATTATGTATTTATTTTATGTGTCTTTGAAATAATGTTTCTTGGTTTTATTAAAACATACCTTGTTTTCTTGAGTATCCGACACAGTGGATCAAATTGTTCTAAGTTGGTTTTTTTATCTTCACTGGGGCACACCCTGTGAAATTGTTTTGGAAACATCCAGCTAGAATTTACATAAGATTTACTGGTAATTTAATGTGAATTGTAGGTGCTTTCAACTTACTTGACAATACAGATTTACTTTGTACTAGAGCAGAACAAATTTGCTGTAATGACTGAAGAAGAAAGTTTCGTTTTTGTTCCTATGTAATGCATGAGTCTTGGCATTTTAACGATTTCTCAGAAAATCTGAGTTTGTGACAGTTTAAGGACAAGAACTTTAGAGTCAGAAGGAGCTGGATCTGAATTCTTTTTGCTATTTTTAGAGTTTCTTTTAAGTAATCTCTACATCCAGGGTGGGGCTCGAACTCATGACCCTGAGATCTAAGAGCTGCAGCATGCTCTACACACTGAGCCAGCCAGGTGCCCCTGGATCTGAATTCTTTTTTTTTTTTTTTAATTTTTTTTTCGATTTTATTTATTTGAGAGAGAGAGACAGAGATAGTGAGAGAGCACAAGTGGGGAGGAGAGGAAGAAGCAGGCTCCCCACAGAGCAGGGAGCCCGATGCGGAACTCGATCCCAGAACCCCGGGATCATGACCTGAGCCGAAGGCAGACGCTTAACCGACTGAGCCACCCAGGCGCCCTGGATCTGAATTCTTGCTCTTGCCACTTTTAGCCCTAAAATTGCCTAACCCCTCTGCGCTTACATTTCCCCTCCTGTGAGGTAGAAATAATGAAAACTACATGAGGGGCTGTTGGTGAAATTTCTTATTTTTTTTTAAGATTTATTTATTTATTATTTAGAGAGAGTGTGCGTGTGCGCAAGAGTTGAGGGAGAATCCTCAAGCAGACTCCCTGTTGAGCTCTGAGCTTGGGGTTCAGTCTCAAGACCCTGAGATCATGATCTGAGCTGAAATCAGGAATTGGACTGAGCCACCCAGGCGCCCTCCCTTGTGGGATTTCTACATGTGAATTGGAACAAATCAGGCACTTATCATTGTCGCACATTGCGTGTTTCCCCGTCCTGCCCTTTCTGGTTATACTTCTAACCTCACAACTTCTCTCAGTGCCTTCCTTCCAGAAATGTGAAAGGTTATTGCAACAGAATAAAACAGAGCCACTCTGGGGCGCCTGGGTGGCTCAGTCGTTAAGCGTCTGCCTTCAGCTCAAGTCATGACCCCAGGGTCCTGGGATCGAGCCCCGCATCGGGCTCCCTGCTCCCCGGGAAGCCAGCTTCTCCCTCTCCCACTCCCCCTGCTTGTGTTCCCTCTCTCGCTATGTCTGTGTCTGTCAAATAAATAAATAAAATCTTTAAAAACAAAAACAAAAACAACAAAGCCACTTCTCCCATCTGTTCTCTCTTCATTATGGGGGGTTATCAGGGTCGCTTTCCGTATTTTCAGTATTTTCATCTTATTATCCAAGTTGA
Source organism: Callorhinus ursinus (assembly GCF_003265705.2). Taxonomy (NCBI): domain Eukaryota; kingdom Metazoa; phylum Chordata; class Mammalia; order Carnivora; family Otariidae; genus Callorhinus; species Callorhinus ursinus. Next base: position 5,750,895 of record NW_027397063.1, read on the forward strand.
TTGGTGGTATACTGGCTATATATTTTTCCACTCCAATTTTTACCTTGTCTTCCTGGGATTATTATTTTTTTCTTCAGTTTATCTCACTTCCTTGAGGGTCTTACTGCTCTATTATTTCCTTCCTTCCTTCCTTCCTTCCCTCCTTCCCTCCTTCCTTCCTTCCTTCCTTCCTTCCTTCCTTCTTCCCTCCCTCCCTCCCTCCCTCCCTCCCTCCCTCCCTCCCTCCGTCCCCTCTCCCTTCCTTTCTAGAAATGAAATGAGTATGCAGCTCAAAACTTGTCAGAGACTGGGATGTAAGTTAGTGGGGTTATTTCTATGAAGGCAAAGTTTGTTAGATTTAGTTATTCCAGAACTCTCGTTACTCCAGAAAAGATGCTCAACAACACTATTCATTGGGGAAATGCAATTCAAAACTACAATGGGACCCCACCATCTCACTACCCAAAAGACAAGAAATAACAAGTGTTAGGCTGTGTGAGAAAAGGGAAGCCCCGTGCACAGTTGGTGGGAATGTCAACTGGGAGGCAGACGGTGCTGATGATAACTGTATCTGTTTTTGATCGCCATTGCATTTTTCTGAGAATGTTTTTGCAGCACCGAAAGTTCCTTGGTACTTTGGGGGAAGTGTGGATTGTTGAATGCTATGGCTGACCTCAAAACCAAGAAGGGAAATGAGAAGTATGGGGCGGAGAAGGTTTGGCTGGGTAATATTCCTCCACAGAGGAATATGGCATTATTGAAGTCATCCAACTTTAAGCTGTTTGTTCTCCCTGGGGTCTGTCAATTGAAAAGGTCCTGGGGAATATATGGCATCATTAGCGAATGTTTCTTTATGTGTCTAATAGCACAAGGGGTGGAACGGGGGAAGGGAAGGGGTTGTCAGCTGGGGGAAGGCTTTGCAGTGCTCTGCGCATATCATTCACTGCTCTGCCCAAGGAGTGAGTCTTGGTTTACATTTTGTGTAGGAATCTGCATCATCTGGGAAGTGATTTTTGAAGACAGCAGGTTGCCTAACTAACTGCCTTGGGTCTGGCCCGTCCGCTCTGACCCGGTGTGCTGAGTAACTCTGCGGCTGTTAATACTGGTTAGGGTTTTTATGAGAGGGGAACAAGGTGTATAGTCTTCATCAGTGTTTTGCAATACCACTCCTCCAGTTTATTTTGATTCTGTTGCTTGAAAACAAGTATTAGCCTGGCCTTCATTGGTAAAATTTGGGCGGGGGAGTGGGGGAGAGATCATGGCTTTTGGAAAGTTTTACTTGTTTAACAGTTAGGGGGGGATTTGTGAGGTCTTGTAGTGAAGCACAGAGCCTCATGTGATACCTTGGAATTGTACGCCTCAGTGTTTGAGATTTCCGACTTCTGTAAATTCAGAGATTTTTGTGGGCAAGAATAACCATGGCCAAAGTGCTCTCTACAAAGCCATGGTTGAATAAGGGCCTGGTAAATACTTCTTTGCTTATTAAGATACTAATACTGAATAGTAATTTATTGAGTGTCTACAGCACACCCAGTGCTTTTCCTGTGTCATCTCAGTAATGTTTCAGAGGATGATCCTGCCTCTAGAAGTATGTAAAAAAATGAGCACAAAACCCATTATTTTCCTGTGTCTGCTCTTGTAGGTAGAACCAGTGTGGACTGAGGCCCACCTTTCTAGACCCGAAAGCCAGGAGGAGAGGAGGGTTGGTACCATGGGGTGTGAAACTCTGAATCCTAGTGTCTTACCTAGGATGTGAGCAGCCCCTCCGGATGGCACGTTTGGAGATCTTGAGAGAAGCCTCTTCTGTGTGGGACGGGGTAAGTGGGGCATTTGCACAACGCTGGGAAGGGAGGACTCAAAAACTTTTAAAGTCTTTATTGTCTTAGGACCCTGCTCAGATCGTCCTGTCTGGGGCCAACAGGAAGTTCATTATCTGTGACTGCCGTTTCCTGGAAACAGGGTTTGCTCACTTGCCTTTGAAATAGATTTCCCGGGAACCCGTTGTTGGGTCATGCCATGGACAAGCCAGGCCTCCGGGCTTGCGGAAGGGGGTGAAGCGGTGCATCCCATGTCAGGGTCACCGTGGGCTGGGTCCGCCCCTTGTGAATGACCACTGATTTGCCTTGATTCCTTGTGCTTTGACTCATGAGGAAGAAGATTCCCATTGATTCTCATATTATAGTGTCTCAGACACTTCACAGGGTAATGACCCATCTTCCCACCTTTGTCTTCCGCGCATCTCTTTTGCCTGCCCTTGTGATACCCAGAAAGGAGAAGAAGGAATTGTTTTGGAGTGCAGCAGGGGAAGCTTGGTATCAGAATGCGCTTTTTCTGGGGCTGTTGGATGTGAGATCATGTTCCTTTTTTTTTTTTTAAGATTTTATTTATTTATTTGAGAGAGAGAGAGAGAAGAGGAGTGGGGGGTGGGGAGGGGAGGGGAAGCAGGCTCCCTCCCCCTGAGCCGGGAGCCAGATGCAGGGTGGATCCCAGGACCCCGGGATCATGACCTGAGCTGAAGGCAGACACTTAACCAACCCCACTGAGCCACCCAGGCGCCCTGAGATCAGGTTACTTTTAACAGGCAGGGCGAACCTTTGTCTAAACGGGGAGGTAGGCTTGATTCTTGGGGAGTATTGCAGGGAGGCCTCACTGCTGTGCTCAGATTGGGGTCTTCATGGCATGATAGCCAAGGAGCTTCCCGCTGGAAGGATCAAGTTGGTAAACGTGCAACATTACAGGCACTCAGGGCAAAGAAGTAATGCTACCTCCCGGTGAGGCGTGAGTCAGCAAGAAGGGTTGTGTGTACTTCACTTTCCCTCCTGCCAGGTGGGGACACTGGCATGTCAATCCTCATTTACTTCCTCAGCAGGGAATGATTTAGACCAAAAGGGCCTTTATAACTAAACAGAGTTGCAATTATGCTTTTCAGGTTTGCCTTCCTCTCATGAACAAACCCACCAGAGCCTTGTCATTAGGTAGCATGCTGCCCTATTTTCACCCTTCCTCAGGTTTGGGTAGGAGGCTGGCCTCTCCAGAATTTGAACAAAATACTTGACTGCCGACTTGGTGGAGAGGAGGAATCACAGATGTTTCCTGAAGCACCATCCCGCGAGGTGTTTTCTTCCGACATTGCTGTACCAAGAGCACTTAGCCTGAGACCTACCCTTTTATCAGATTTTTAAATGCACAACCACAGTGTGAGTCGCTCTAGACTCTCTTGTAGTGGCTCTCCAGAACGTAGTCATCCCACGGAACTGAAATAATGTCCCTGATGATTAGCGACTTCCCATCGCCCCACCGACCGGCTCCTGGCAAGCACCCTACTGCTTCCGTGAGTTAGACGGTTGGAGAGTCCTCATACAAGTGGAATCCTGTGGCCTTTGTCTTTCTGTGACTAGCTTCTTTCTTTCTTTTTTTAAAAAGATTTTATGTATTTGATTGTGAGAGAGAGCGCAAGTGAGTGAGAGAGCAGGGGGAGGGGCAGAAGGAGAGGGAGAAGCAGGCTCCCCGCTGAGCAAGGGGCCCGATGCGGGATGCGGGGCTCGATCCCAGGACCCCGGGATCATGACCTGAGCGGAAGGCAGACGCTTAACTGACTGAGCCACCCGGGCTCCCCCAGGGTCTGTGCTCTTAACCAGAACGCTCCCTTGTGTTTCTCCGAGTTAGGGCTGCCTGTCCTTTTCTGTATGTTTGCCTCAGCGAGTATTAGAGTGACTGTCATGGGGTGTTCTGGAATGACCTGCCATAATGAGTGACTGCCCGGCTGACTGCTGCAGGCTGTTCCCCCAGTTAGCCTTATTGAGTCCCTTTCTGGGCATTTGTCCACTCATTTCCCCTCCTAAGATGACCTCCTACTAGCTCTCTTTCAGTGTCAACTCCAGCCCACTTCCTCCTTGCCCCCTTTCCAGTGTGTTCTAGCCTACCGTCCTTTCCCCCCTCAGAACCAGTAGTATTTGTCCAAGGTTGCCTTGGACAGCAGTCTCCTCTACAGTTTTAGTTACCCATGGTTGATGGTCAGCCATGGTCCACAAGCAGGGGATCCTCCTTCTAACGTATTGTCAGAAGGTCTCTAGTAAACCGTGAGAGACTCTGGACTCAGGGAAACAAACTGAGGATTACAGAAGGGAGGGGGTAGCTGGGTGTTGGCTATTAAGGAGGGCACGTGTTGTGATGAGCCCTGGGTGTTATACACAACTAATGAATCGTTGAACACTACATCAAAAACTAATGATGTACTATATGTTGGCTAATTGAATACAATAACAAATAAAAAAAAGATCACTAGTAGCCTAATACTACGTCACAGTGCCCACCTACTCACCTCACTTCATCTCATGAGGTCAGCGGTTTATGGTCTTCCGTCAGCACAAGCAGAAGAATGAGTAGAGCACAGTAGGATCTTTTGAGAGACCACATTCATATACCTTTTATTACAGTATAGTGTTATAATTGCTTTGTTTTCTTATTAGTTATTGTTAATCTCTTACTATGCCTAATTTATAAAGTAAAGTTTATCATAGGTACATATGTATAGGAAAAAACAGCATAGGTAGGGCTTGGTGCTGTCCGAGGTTTCAGGCATCCACTGGGGATCTTGGAATGTACCCCTGCAAATGAGGGGGGGGCTGCTGTATATCTTCTCTTCCCCCTGGTTTGATTGTAAATCCTGGGGAGCTGTGATTGTGTGCCCCAAACCACAGAGTAAGTGTTCAGTGACTCGGTTCTTTGGGGATTAATCGAAACCTAGTCAGAGCTGCCCAAAGAAATGCCAAGGTTGTTTCCAGGTTCTGTGAATGAAGGGAAATAACGTGGTCAAAGAAAAAAATTGAAAAAAAAAAAAGGGACAAATCTAAAAATTGTTAGCCCATTTTTGTGTGAGCCCATGTGTGCATTTTCACTCTACAGCTGTTCAAGTTGAATCACAGAGTGGATGTCTCATCTCTTGGCTTCAAGCACGGTGGCTAACCATTCTCCCCCCCACCCCCGGGGGAATTTAAGTAGATTTATATGATGAATAATGTGGGTTTTCTTCTAATACTTGAGATGCAGTTTGACAAGCTTCATGTGAATAGTAGGTGAAACATGTCAAGTCTCTCCCCGCCTCCCCACCCATTTGAAAGATAACAAAAATGTCCCCAGCAGAGTCAGTGTGTTGAATTTTGCTGGTGGCTGGGCACCTGTCCATGGTGACCTCCCCTCTTTGGCCAACTCAGACATACTTTGCCTCCTGGGTGTGCCCCCACCATAAGGTCCAGGAAGGAGGGTTGATCCAAAACTGAAAATGCATACACTGAGCACATCCTGTGTGCCTAGCATTCTGCTGCATGTTCTCTAGCAGAGTATGTGACTGATCCCCACTGCCACCTGGGATGTGCCATTCTCCTCTCCAAGTCCAGTCGATGGAACCCACATGATTTCACTAAAATCACACATTGTGGTGACCCTGGATTTGAGCTGTGTTTTATTTGACTGCTAAACCCACAGCTCTTCCAAGATGTAAACAGGTGTTTAGATGATGATTCTAATGGTCATATTAACTCTAGAATTCTGAGACTTCTGGGTTCTTTGCCAACCTATTCCTTTTCTACCTTAGCCAATTCCCCTTAGCACTTAACTGCTTTTGAATTTGTTAAAGTCAGTATTGCCTGAAATACCATGTTTAGGTGGGACTTTTGGTGAGTGGGGTGTCCATATTTGAAAAACTGCAAGATTAGGGATCTGACTTTATTTTTAGATACCTATCCATGCACGCACACACGCATGCACACGCACCTCTCCACAGGTGAAACCTATTAAGCCCATTCTTTGGACACCCTCAAGAAAGCTAAATAGTTTTATCCTTCTTTTTAAGAAGAAGGAGCCCCTTTAGCTGGACTGAGGACTTTCTTGTCACTGTCTTGTTCTGTAGCGCATACAGCCCGAGATGTTGGTGCTCAGGTCGGATGCAGCAGGATGCCCTGGGTCCTTTGGCTGGTTCTGTCCCACTCCTGCCCACATTGCATAAACATTGGCATGGCAGGGACAGATGGTCACTCGGGAGGCTCCTTTGATGTCACATTTGGTTGCCTGGGTGGGGGGTAGGGGTGGTTGCAGCCAGTCTCCACGGGAAGAGAGGCTGCCTGGGAAATGCCTACTTGACAGCAGGTAAACAAAAGCTTAACTCCAGGAAGGCTGGGTGCCCTGGTCCGTCCGCAGGCTGGGGCAATAATGAAGTCAGGTTTACGTAAGTGCATTTAGCTTGGGAAGAAGCCACTTGGCTCAGAGCAGAGCCTTTTCTCTCTGCTCCTAATGCTTCGTGAAGCTCTGCTTTCTTAGGAGAGAACGTGAATGGTCTGGGGTGGGGGGTGGGGGGTGGTGAAGAAAGTGATGGGATTGCAGATATCTACTTTCAGAGTCAGAGAGAAAATTCATTCCAGAGGACTGGGTTAGCTTTGCTAGAGGCTGAGGTGAAAGTACCTGCAGTCCCCGGAGAGGCAAGCTAGAGCAGTGGGGGCCCTTATCAGTTGGCTGGTCAGGCAGCATCAGTCTGTGTCATGGGGGACTGAGGCTTTGATGGAAGTTTCAGGAAGCATGGTAATGAAGAACACCCAGACAGGGAGTGTGTGAGGCAGCTGAATCGTGCCTGAAAGAAAAATCCAGAGTTGACCGTATGTGACAATCAAGCGGTTTTTTGGTGGTTTTAGCTTTAGAGGGAACACTGGAGGTAATTATGGTTGCCTACATGCAAAGCAAGCATGGAGTTCAGTCAAAGTGGAAAAGCCGAAAGCCACAAGGGTTGATTGAAAGCTTTAACGATTCTAGCCTCTGGGTAAGAATAACTGTTGCTATTTATTTTTCTGATGCTTTTACAGAAGTCCCAACAAACCAAAATAAGGTAATCTATTCAATGTTAACACAGTGACATCTAGTTTCTAGGCTTCACATTGACTGGGAAGGGGGAGGACGGTTAGTTCATTTATTCATTTCTCCAACAAGCCATTCATTGGGTGGTTCTGGGTATCATTGTTGGAGGTGTCCATGGAGGACTCAGGTATGACACACGCTCACACTCCCTCAAGGAGCTTACAGTGCACTGTGCGAAAGTTACTGGGCCTCATGAGAGCTATCATCTAGAAGTTTGGTACATTTGAAGGGTCAGGACATGAGCCGTTCAGCGGTGGAATGATCGGGAAAATTAAGGATATTACTGATTTCTGTTGCGTATTAAGAGCTTACACTCTGTCTGGCACGGTTTTAAATGCTTAACATGTATTAACCACATTTAATCCTCCCAATAACCCAGGGAGCTGTGTATCCCGGTTTCTTTCACAGCCCAGGAAACGGAGACAGAGAGAGGTAGAGATGACACAGCCCCCTCACGGCAAGTCCAGGTAGACTCCTGGGCAGTCGGCACTCCCGGTGACCCCTTGCTTCCGTGGCTCTTCCCATTTCTCACTTTCCTGTGTTGCTAGAACTCGCAGTTACAGTATTTCTTTGTTTTTAGGAAACCAGAGATAGGGGTGCGCGGGTGGCTCACTTGGTTGAATGTCTGACTCTGATTTCAGCTCAGGTCCCGGTCTCTTGGGTCCTGAGATCGAGCTCCATGTTGGGCTCCGTGCTCAGTGCGGGGGTCTGCTTGGGATCCTCTCTCTCTCTCTCCCTCTCCCTCGGCCCCTCCCCTCTCGCCAATAAATAAATAAATCTTAAAAAACATAAAAAAAAAAAAGAAACCAGGGGCAAACATCCAGTGTGGATGTATTTCTGTTCACTTTTTTTAAGTTTTAAAATTTAATTTCTTAATTTTTTTTTTAATTGAAGCCTAGTTGACACACAGTGTTACATTACTTACACGTGTGCAACAGAGTGATTCGACAAAGTCACAAAGTCTGTCCGTTGTGCTGTGCTCACAAGTGTGGCTATCCTCCGGCTATTTTTTTCAACATTTGGAGAAATCTAGTTTGTGCTGATCTCTGATGGGCCGTTTAGTCATGAAAAGATCTAACCAACGAACTCTTCCTTAGGTCCTTGGAGGGTGATTTTAATTATCATATAAATAGCATGAATATGAGTGTGGGAGTTTTATTACTCAGTTCCTTGGTGGTGGTTTGAAGGTTTTCTTTCTGGGTGGGTCTAGTGTCGAGGTTGATAATGCTGGAAGCTGTCTCTTGCCTAGGGCATAGCGATTTTTCTGTTTTGGTGAAGGATGGTTCTCTGTGTTTTTGTTTTTTTCAAATTAGGTGAGGGAGGTAAGCAAGCGTAGTCATTTGTGTTTAAGCAAAATGGTTCTCATTATTTGCCAGTCAATGTTTATTTAATAAAATGCGAAGCGGAGAAGAGCACCAGGCTAGACGTCCAGTGACCCAAGGGTTTTTGATGTGCTCTTCCTAACTCTCTGACATTAGGAAAGCTAGTTGTTGGGGCAGAAAATGACGTAGTCAGGGTCCTTGGGATGTACGGAAATCTCTTTCTGTAGGGCAGCGAGAGCCTGAGATCGGGGTATTATGTATCAAGACTCAAATGTGTTTCTTTTAGACCCAGATGCTGTGGCTGCATTTTATATTTTTGGTGTTCTACTTAAAACATTGTGTCACCCTCTGGTTGTGTTTTCTTTTCTCTCTTTCCTTTTTACTCCAGGAAAAGGGGGTTTCATGTAGGACGAAAATGGAAACTAAAGAAGAGACAGAATCTGGAAGTAATTTTCGGCAGCAGAGAAATTAAACAAAATGAGAAAACACACCATTTTGTTGCTAGCCGGGTGAAGGGAACATAGGAGCGTGTACTTGTTTTTTCTCGGTGATTGGATACATTATATGTGGATGGCTTTTTCATTGGGACCGTATAGTTAAAAGAAAGCAAAAAGCAGATCTGAATGTTAAATATTTCAATCTTCTCAAGAGCACATCAAGTTGGCATTTAAACTCAGATCGCTGGCCTCTTATTTCTATAATTTGAAATCGGATTGCAATCCCGCAAGTGAGAGCCCTTAGTTCAGGTGACCCCTGTCTCTTTATCCATCTGGCCTTCTCCGGTTCTCTTTTTAACTCACAAATGGGAGTGGGTGGGAATGCCCAGCAATACTTTGAATGTGGTAAATACAGGATGTGGGAAATTCATCTGCGAAATGTCAGCCTGAAGTAGACATTGCGTAAATGTCTACATGTACAAATGGAAAATGGAAGGCCTGCTAAAATGCCTTGTGATTGGATTTGCGAATTGAAAGCTGGTATGGCATCGTTGGGGATTCCCAGTCCTGAGCAGGATGGCAACGTGGGGTCTTTGACACTAGGAATGCATTTCGATTTTAGAAATGTTGACAATGAATTTTGATGTAAAAAAATCATTGAGAAAATGCTTCCTTCTGGTGTATCGCATCTTAAAACATGTTTGAGTTCTTGGATATCATCTTTCATCGCATTTCCCTTGAGAGATGGCTGGTAGTCCCTTGACCAGTTTTGGCCTGACGACTCGCAGTCTGTGTTTTGATGTGGTGAATTCGCCTTTTCCAAGACATGGATCTATCTGACTTGAGATGCCCACATTTCTTACGTTTTTTTGTTTTTAGTAATTCTAAGTGGATTTTGGCAGGATCGGTTGAATGGATGCTTAGTTTCCCAATTAATTTTGATACCTGTGCAGGGACTTTTATGAGTCTTTGTTTTAAAATTTGTCATGATCTTGGCTGAACACTTGGTCGAGTGTTCGAAACACATTTCCCAGTCAGCAGTTTGTTTCGCACCTGCTTTGTGCTGCTGCGCTCAGGGAGAGGCTCGTGGAATTCAGGCGTGGAGATGGCTCTCCACCGGAAGTGACAGGCTAGTGGCTGCCATTGAGAAACAGGGGTTAAGGGTCATGGAATGGACAACGAAGTCCCACAGACAGGTTTCATGAATAGGGACAAACGAAAATACTCAAAACACTTTACATTTCCGAGTTTATAAGTCCATTCGAAGTGCTTGAGAAAACCATAGTGTAGGGAATGGATGCATGTATGTATGAAACTAGAACCAGACTTCTTTGCCAATGTCATTTCTCAATAAGGTTCTTGGAAAGAAGGACTTTCCAGCATAGTATGGAGCCTGTTTTGTCTTTACCTCCTGAAGGTTTTTCCTCTCTCTCTATCGTTTCTGTATTCCTAAAATGCTGGTGAAATCATACAAACACGTGCACCACACCCCGCACTCGGGTGTCTACAGCGGCTTTCGTCATAATTGCCCCAACCCGGAACAACCGAGATGCCCTTCGGTAGGCTAAGGGAGAAGTAAACTGTGGTTATCTAGACGATGGAATGTTATCCACCCCGCAAAAGCAATGAGCTCGCAAGCCGTGAGAGCCATGGAAGCCCCTGAAGGGAGGCGATCTAAAGCACTGTGACATTCTGGAAAAGGCAAAACGACGGAGCCAGGAAAATGTCCGAAGTTGCCAGGGACTTGGCAGAGGGAGGCAGGGATGAACAGGATTAAAATCCTGAACACGGGATTTTAAGGGCAATGCAGCTACTCTGTATGATCATTATAATGGGGGATATATGTCCTTATACATTTGTTAAAACCTGCCTAGTGTGCACCGTGAAGCGTGAGCCCTGATGCAGACTCTGGATTTGGGGTTGATGATGTGTCAATGTAGGTTCACCGAGGGTAATAGATGGACCAGTCTTTGGGGGGATGTTGATCATTGACGACGTTGTACGGGTCTAGGGGCAGGAGGCCCCCGAGAACTCTATATTCTGCTCAATTTTGCTATGAACCTTAAACTACTCCATCTAATAACATCTATGTAACAACGGCAAACCATACAAGCTGAAGTTGAGGAAACAGCTGTGAATTCCCTCCATGGTATCCAGTAAAAGGTCTCTTGAGATTCCTTCTCTAAGTCATTTGCAGCCCCTCCGCTTGGGCGGCAGCTGGTGGACAGCATGGAAGATTCCTCGTGGGGCGGGGGGCTCTGGTGTTCAGAGAACTGGGGTATGATGATGATGGGGATCTTCCCTGGCGGCTTCCTACCTATGAAAGCATTGACTTCAAGTTCCTATTTTTTTCCTTCTGATCCCGTATTATGCCAGTGTTTTTGTTACTAAGGATGCAGTTTTTGATGAACTTACTCCTTTGGTAGATTCCACTTCAGTGGGACTTTTCCTGTGTTGGGCCTGGTTAGGGAGGAGTTGACTTTGGTAGTATTTAAAAATACCGTGGCCTGGAGACCAGACATTGCCCTTTCCTGCCTTGATCTTGTTCTTTCTCCCTGGGGAGTTGCCAGGGGAGCTGTGTGCACTGGGCCCATGAACATGGGACTGAGCGTTGACACAGATTTTTCTGGAAGTTTACACCAGTGTTTCTCCTTGCAGGTTGTCTGTCACTTTTCCGAAGTCACCACTCATACCTTCACCACATACTTTTTGAGCACTTCCCTTTATGCCCGGCCACTTCTACCTTCCGGGGCTATAGGAGTGAACAAGACCCAGAAAGAAGAATCTGCATGTGTGTAACTGGCATTCTGGAGGCGGGAGACAGACAGTGAACAGTGGTTAAAACATGGGGTTTATTGGCAGGTTATCATTGCAGTGGGGAAATAAGAAGCAAGGAAGGGGCCAGGAAGAGTCGGGAGTTTGAACTTTCGAATTGGGGGGGGAGAGGAAAGGCTCGCCGCGGGGGTGACTATGGAGCGAAGATGCTAAGGGATTGAGGAAGTGAGGTTATTTTAACAGCCGGAGCCATCTACAGAGAGAGAAGCAGGGGGCCTGGCCTGCTGGAGGCTACTGGGGCTCGGGGTGGAGAGAGCGTTCTGGAGAGACAGGAGGTGAGACCGGGAGGAGCGTGGCAGGGGTGGGGCTGGTGGGACCGCTGGTGGGAGGGGAGACCTTTGGCGGCTTGTGGGTATGGTTGCCATCAGACACCATCTGATTTAGGTTTCAGGCCCTGTTGAGAGTAGGTTACACAGCTCATTTCGACCCTGTGGCTGGTAGTAACCCCTGAGTCTGAGCAGTGATGATTGTGTTATTGCTCACACAGCCCTGATCTTACTGGTGCTCTTGGGGCTTTATTAATAAGGATTTTTTTCTTTTATAACTTCTGTAAGCACAGGTCTCTTTCTTTATAGTTAGTGAGAAAAGGGACTTTGCTCATGCAAGTGTAGTTAGCCGATGAGTTCTATGATGAGTTCAGAAATGCTCAGAAAGGGGCCGCCTGGGTGGCTCAGTCGGTTGAGCGTCTGGCTCTTGATTTCGGCTCCGGCCATGATCTCAGGGTCCTGGGATCATGCACCGCAACGGACTCCGCGCTTAGTGGGGAGTCTGCTTGAGTTCCTCTCCCTCTGCCCCTCCTCCTGCTCTCTCTTTCTAAAATAAATAAATAAATCTTAAAAAAAAAATGCTCAAAGATGATGTAAGGTTCTCTGTAGCCCCGTGTTTTGTTTATGTTCAAAACAGTAAAGTCTCCCTCCCTCCATTTGGCTCTGTTTTGCCTCCGGGAGCCCCCTTCTCGCCTGTAACCAGATTGGACTCTTTCCATGACATCACCTCCCCCTGCCCCCTTTTTGGTTCCAGCTGCTCATCTGGAGTCTCCGTTCTGAGAAAAGTGAAGAACGTGTCAGATGTGTCACTGTCTCACCTAAAGGTGAGCCGCCTAAATCCTGGCCTGCACACAGCTGGTGGGTCTCCGAACTTTCCAAAAGTCCAAACCGGAGTTGTTGTTGTTGTTGTTGTTGTTTTTTGGGGGTTTTTTTTGGCGTTTGACCCTTGTTAAGTGGCATGCACTAAATTTGTCTGCAGATGTTAGTTTACCAAAGTGGACTTTGAACAAAATAATAATAACTTTCACATCTGGTCCCCTTTTCATCTAGGGATCTTAAAACCCCAAGTGCACATTAATTAAACCTCACATCACTGGAAGGTAGGAAGGGGTGAAAGGCCCAGTGCTTTAATCACCACTGCAAAGAACGTAGAGGGACAGCCTGTGGGCCTAGCACTAACAGGCATTTTGCATTTCACCAATGCCTTTCATCTGGCTTCTTAAATACTTGGCAAGTGTTACCTGGTGGGAAGTGCATTATTATGCACATCTGCAGGGAGTGGTGAATATCCTGGGAAACGGAGACCTCGCCTTTTTCGGTATGATCACTGCAGAGGACTTGTTCATTTCTGGTTCATGGGTTCTTATGGTTTATTGTGGATTATCCGGGGTCTCCTGGTGCAGACGGAAGGATGGTAGAGTTGATGGGTAAGGCTGTGTGCTTTTTTTTTTCTTTTCTTTTTGGTTCGGTATACAGACAGGAAGGGAGTTTCTTTGTTAATTTCAGCCATCTTCCAAGCTGGTAATGGGTAATTCTCATTTAGGGCCCTGGGACATCCCCTTCACCCTAAGTGTTTCACTCCAGAAAGTCCCCCAGGTGAACTGGAACAAGAGAAAGGTAGGGGAGAGCCACCTCTGTCCCCAGAAGAAGCTACTCGAGTCCATTTCTGGTAAATGAGGGCATTGATGTAAAAAATGGAACAGAAGAAAAAAACCAAAGGAGAAAGTGTTGTGGTCATGTCATTAATAGGTAGAGAATTCACCTGCTGACCTGTGGGAAGGAGTCAAGGATCTGGCTCCAGCTGAGGTCAGAGTGTTTACAGACAGAGCCACAGTTCTGCTACACTGAGGTCTGGGTCATTCCCCAGGAGGATGCTGCATGGCAGGCCTTGGAAGGACACGAGAATGGTGCATGATACACAGTTTGCAAAAGCATGGATTCTTTCGATTTTAAATAGAGTCCTTAGGCCTATTTTTTAAAAATTCCCCAATGCCAGTGTAATGTAGTCTATTGATTTTATAATAAAAGACTGCCTTTATTTAGAATTGCATGTGGAAATAAACAATATAATGGAAAAATGTTGAGAAGTATGGGTTCTTTGAATGCCTCCTCCATGTGACCCCTCGAACCCACTGATTCCTGGTCTTTCTTTATGACTTGCAAGGTAGAAAGATACCTGTATGTCTGCAGATAAAAGATGAATGTTTATATATTATTTTAGATGAAGGCCGTTTGGAATAAATTCTAAAAGTACACCTCATAAGAATGTATCCTTCCAGGATACTTATGTAATTGTATTGAACTATAAAAAAATACTTTTGTTCTTTAATTTCACAGTGTTGATGTGGTTTTTGCTTACCTTGGTGCAAATATAGTGGAAAATCATCTGTTCTTATATATGGTTGTGGGATAGGTATTCACTGTTTCCTTGTACTATGGGACCTCTAGCTGGCAGGGACCTTACTGGAATGGTCCTTACAAAGATAAATAATTGGAGCAAAGAAATGAGTTAGAAATCTACTTTGTTATTTAGAAGCCCAAACAAGCCAAAATCTTTGTCTTCAGCATGAACATCACACTTGGAAATTAAATAGTTAATCCCTTTGCTTGTGGCAGCGTCAAGGGCCCTGTGGATGGAATTCCAGAATGCTGAGGTAGCTTTTTTTTAAGAAAAAAAGATTTATTAATTGAGAGAGAGAGAGAGTATGCATGAGAGGGAGGGGCAGAGGGAGAGGGAGAGAGAATCTCAAGCAGCAGACTCTGCGCTCAGGGTGGAGCCAGACTCCGGGTTCCATTGCTTGACCCTGAGATCATGACCTGAGTCAGATGCTTAACCGACTGTGCCACCCAGGGCCCCAATATTGGAGTTTTAAAAAGATTTCTATCTCTTCTCTACTAAACCATTGTAAGGTGGTTGGTTCACAACCGTCCTGGGAGCTTCCCGGGTGTAATATGAAACCAGCCCCTGTACTCAGAGGCCAGGGAGAGACGGAAGAAAGAGACCACTCCAGACCAGTAGGTTCAGTGAGCAAGGGAACTTGCATACGAGGCTCATCTGGGGCAGCAGCAAGATGAATGGATCCCTGCATGGGCCCTAACACCAAATCTTAAAAAAGTTGATAAAGAGGCCCTAACTGGATTCAGTCGTATGTACCCCACAGGTGTTCTCAGCACTGCATCCCCATCTCCAGGCCATGTCCTCGGAGCAGCCTCTGGGAGCGGGGAAGGCAAGGGGAACCCACATTCCGAGGACAGGGAGGGGGTGACGAGCCTCCGAGTGCCTGGGTGCAGGTCATTCCGGTCAGTCGGCCTTCATGTCTTTTTGATGATGTTCCCCAACAAGGATTTAACCATTTCTGGGTCTGGTTCCCTCAGTTTCCTGCTCGTGGAGCCTGCAGTCTCATCTCCATTA
Organism: Callorhinus ursinus; assembly: GCF_003265705.2. Classification (NCBI taxonomy): domain Eukaryota; kingdom Metazoa; phylum Chordata; class Mammalia; order Carnivora; family Otariidae; genus Callorhinus; species Callorhinus ursinus. The sequence goes on from NW_027397063.1 coordinate 5,766,049, forward strand.
ACCACAGCAGATGGCCATCATGAGATTTGAAATCATTACTGGCTTCTCTATGAATTTCCTATTCTTTCTTGACTTGGTGAAGGCCCAAAGTGTACATTCCTTTTCCATGGACTTCACCTGCGAACCCAAATTTCCCTGAAGAGAAATTTGACTAACTGCCTCATGGCTGAGGGCATCCTGCCTGAGCTATGTGGGAGAACCATGAATCCTGCTCTCATTATCAGTGGCTGCTTATCACCCGTATGGGAATAGAAATGGAGACCTTTATGTTGCATGAGCAAGGAATTTGGTGTTGAAGAGTAACTCAAGTCAGTAGATGTACTAGAGACCCGACCAGGGGATGGATCTTCCCAATGGAGATTCATGGGACACAGCTCCTGTCTCACAGTATGGCAGCAGGGACAGGAGATTCAGTGCCAGGTGACAAAGAGCAAGGCAATGACAACCATAGGACTATATCTAGGAGAGGGCAGAGTGTTGCAGCTAAGAGTGGGGGTGCACGGGCCATACGGCCTGGGCGTGAAGCCGCCTGGCATGATGGAGATCATGACTGGAGTGTCTGTGAGTGTGTGTGTTATTCACCATAACTGGAGTGTCTGTGGGCAAGTTACTGTCCTTTTTGGGCTTCTGTTCCTTCCCCTGTACAGTGGGGGATGGTGGTGCCCACCTCATAGAGCTCTTGTGAGGAGCAAACACATTAACCTTTGTAAGGACTGAGGGGAAATGCTCATCACAAGCACACCTTTCATACATGGGAGCTGGACTCATCCTGTACATCATGGCAGGGCAGACGGACACACAGGGAGGGAGGGTCTCTGGTGGGGGAGGGGAGAAAGCAGCCAGGGAAGCTTAACTCCAGGCTAGCCTTTTCTTTTCTCTAGTATTTTTAAACGATCATGCACATTCATTACAGAAAGATTAGAACGTATAGATAAGCAAAAAGAAGCTGGTCACAACTACCCTTTGGCCTGCTTCCAGATGTTTCCACTCTTGACAGCCTATTTCCTTCTAGACTTCTTTTTTCCTCCCCTGCTGAGTTAGTTTCTGAAGGATGTCAGGGAAGGTTAATGTTTTCCTGCACTTAATTCCACCAATTTGGTTTCCTTCGTGTTACGTAAGGAGCAAGTTTGACTTGCTTGCAGAATTCTCTCATGAAATATTTAAAAAATGCCGAGGAGCGTGGTGAATAGCACCCACTAAGAGGCCAGCATCTAGACTGAGCTCAAATTATTCGGAGAAGCCTGCAGCCTTAGGAGGGCATGCAGGCCAGCGAACACTTGCTGAGCGTTTCCTCTGGCTGGTCCTGCACCGAGCACTTGAGGTACGTAACTTCCTGTATCCGCACAGCAACCTTCTGGGCCGTCCTTGCTCTTCAACTCTGTAACTAAGGAGGCTCTGAGAGGTTGAGGGATTCCCCCACCATCGCATGCACAGCCGTGCAGAGCTGGGATTGTCACGTGAGCCCGATACCACGTCACCTGCACGCCCTTTAGTGCTCACACCTGCCTCAGGGCCCACTGACTCAGCCGTCCTTGCTCAAAGCTCCTTTTTTTTTTTTAAAATGTGGATGTTTTTCTTGGCTAATTATAATTTGGAAATAGAAAGCGAACAAAACTGAGCTGCCCTTTTTGGGTGTGTGGTAAGATAGACATCACACAAAATTTACCATTTTCAACATTTTTTAAGCAAACAGTTCAGTGTATGTGCAAACATGTGTATGTGCAACCATGACCACTGTCTGTTTCCAGAACTTTTTCATCCTCCCAGACAGAAACTCTGTGCCCATTAAACAGTAACAGCTCCCCACTCCCCATGTCTATTCTGCCTTCTGTCTCTGAATTTGTCTAGTCCACATGGGCAATTTCTCATAGGAGTGGAATCATACAATGTTTGTCTTTTTGTGATTAGCTTCTTTCACTTAGCATAATGTTTTCAAGGTTCATTCATGTAGCATGGATTGGGCATTCATTCCTTTTTGTGACTGAATAATACTTTATTACATTTTGTTTATCCAGTCATCTGTCACTGGGCATTTATGTTCCCGCCTTTTGGCTGTTAAGAATAGTGCTGTTATGAACACTGGTTGTGCAACTCAACAACCACCACAGAAACCAACCCAATTAAAAAAGTGGGCCAGTAGACATTTCTTTAGAGAAGATATACAAAGGGCCAATGAGCACATAAAAGGATGTTCAACACCATTAGTCATTGAGGAAATGCAAATCGAAACTACAACAGGATGCCATTTCATGCCCAGTAGAATAGCTATAATAATAATAAAAAAATAAGGAAAACAACAAATGTTGGTGAGCACGTGAAGAAATTGGAAGGAACCCTTGTACATTGCTGTTGGGAATGTAAAACGTGGCAGCTACTGTGGAAAACAGTTTGGTGGTTCCTCAAAATGTTAAACATGAAATTACCATTTGACTTGGCAATTCCACTCCCAGGTACAGGGTCCGGAAGAATTGCAAATAGGGACTCAACAAGATACTGAGCCAGCTGAGCTACTTTGAGGTTGCATTATTATTGTTTATCAATTCGTCCTTCTTAAGGATGATTTACTTATGTTGCCACCTGCTCATCTAGCATGGAGAGCAGCAGAAATTAGAGCTGCAGGAAAAAAAAACCCTTCCACGTTTATGCTGATGTAATGACGCAAAGCCACTTGAGAAACACAAAGTTCGGTTCAAACCCCGGAAGCCACCTTGTCATGTCAAGACACACAGGAAACATCCTGAATATGAAATGAGGCTGAATCAGGTTTTTTTCTTTCTAGTCACATTGTCAAGATAATGACAAGTAGATGTAGATACGGAACTCTTTTCTCCTAGCCTCAGAGCCCAAAGGATTTATTTCCTAAGTAGGAAATTTTGTTGGATGTACCATGACAAAATTGGCAGGTGTTGCTAATCTGAGTTGGAAGGAGCAAATCTAAGTAGGAAACAGAACATTGGTTTTGGGTTCTTGGATAGTTATTCTGTCTCTGCAGAGTAGAGTCTGTAGACCACCTACTAAACCATTGATAATTCATCCCGAACTTTATTAGCCCTAGGGGGTGTATCAAAATACTCACACTTGAATATTTGTTACTCTAGACATACATTCTGAACAGTAGAATAAAATACTCTTTCTGCAGAGACCTGGGAGCTCTAACTGCCCAAATTCTTGTCTAACTGCACTCCACAACCCTGCCATCAATTCTGTCACTGGGCAGTAATGTGGAGGAAAGTATCTTCTTTCTGAAATCCTCTCTTGTGCTGGGACTGTGGTTATAGGCTTTGGTTGGGTGGGAGCTACGTCAGAATGGGGATATGCAGTACCGTTGTCTGATCAAGAAGGCACGTGTAATCTAAAATTGGAAAGTAACAGCCGAGTCAAGCATAGTATTTGGAGTGTCAACCCACCTGAAGTCCAGAATACGGAGAAGACTGAGCTGGTTGGGACTGGAGAAGCTCTTATCCCTCTGCCAGTTCTGGACCAGTTGGGAGATACAGAGGAGTCAGCAGATGGAGATCAGATGGTCCCCTCTATTACTGGTACACATAGGATTGGAGGTTGTGATGTAGAGGTGTAGCAACAGTAAGATTCAGGAATAGAGTTCGATGCAGACCAAGCACTGGGCACAAGGAGGACTCTTCCCATGAGGCAGGCCCTCTAGAGTTACCTACTACATAATCTAGAGCAGGTCAGACCTTGGGTTCTCTTGTGGGCCTGGGAGATCCCAAAGACAGGGGAAGTGGGGGCTTGAACTAGGTATGTGGGGGGTCATTCCCACAAACTAGGTGTGTGACTCTGCCTTCCCAGAGTGGTCAAATGGTCCAAGAGGCCAGGATGTTTTCTGTAGTTGAAGACATTTCCTGTGGGAGAAAACCTCAGGCTCGGGACCTGGCACATGTGTTCCATCCAGCAGAATGCTGTCTTTGTCCCGGAACAGTTATTTTATCATCGTTGATATGATAAGACGCCTTGATGAGTTTTCCAAGTGAGAGGCCTAATTGTGCCCAACCACGGGGTAAAAAGAAGGCCACATTAAAAAAAAATTTTTTTTTCGTGAAAAGTGAACACCCTTTTTCATCCGAGGGTAGCTACATTTCATGATTGTCTACATGTGGTAAACCTTTTCCGGACATATTTTGGCTGACAATTAGGAACAAGCAATGATAAAACAATGATTTTTTTTAAGTAATTAATTTTTTTAAAAGATTTATTTATTTGAGAGAGAGAGTGAGCAAGCGCGCTTGGGTATGTGTGCGCTCGCAAGTGGGGGGGGCAGAGGGAGGGAGTCTTTGAGCAGACTCCCTGCTGCACTCAGAGCCCGACACGACTCCGGGGCCAATCCTACAACCCAGGAGATCATGACCTGAGCCAAAACCAAGAGTCACATGCTTAACCGACCGAGCCACCCAGACACCGCTTAAAAGTAATTATCTTAACATTCTGCCAGTTCTGTGTTGGAGATAGGTAGGTACGTGGAAGGATAGGTACGTGACAATATTCAGTTTTGCAGATTTCAGAACCTTGGTGTCCTAGCAAGGGACCCTCTCCCTAGTCACCCTTGGTGGGCACTTGGTTTTGTAGAGTAAATGAATGGATGTCATGTGTATGTTCGCCCGAATTGCTACTCTTGTTCTGTAGCATGCTTTCGTGGCCACCTTGGGGTGGGATGCTCTCCTCTCCTGCCATGTTAACTTTATTTGTATGTAAAAGTTTTATGTGGTTTTGTTGCTAGTTGACCCTCACAAAATAAATATATTTACACATAAAACTTCTGTTGGTTCCCCTCGTTTGAAAAGCGGGTAAAAGCCACGAACCACTCCTTATACAAGTGTGGAGATGACCATGCAGGTAATTTTGGATCCAGTTCCAGAAGGTTCAAAGGCCCTCAAAAGTTCTCCAAGGATCCTACCCTAAAAACCTTTGTATTAGGTCAGTTCCCAGCGCCTACTGCAAAATTGCTAAAGTTAGCACGTCTACGTGACCCCCACCCTTTAAAAGCATGAATATTTTTAAAAATACTAATATCTTCATTGGAAACTTGTAATTCCCAGCTGGGTAGTGTGTGTGTGTATGTGTGTGTGTGTGTGTGTGTGTGTGTGTGTGTGTGTGTTTAAGTGGGGGTTGAAACCCTTTTGGGGTTTATAAAGTAATTTCAGTGGTTTGGGGTCAACATTACCAAAACAATGTAATGGAACGGAATAGAAAAGATACTGGGTTGTATGTCTATACATCTGTCTGCTGGGTCGAGATGAAAAATACGGGTCCCAGTTTGAGAAAAATTATGTTTGCTCTGCTTATCTTGCTATATATTTAGGGCAGTGGGAGCAATTTAAAGAAACGCATGCTTTCTTTTCATTTTATGTTTGACTCCATTGGTCCTTTCTCTTCCTTATTAAAAAAATGTTCAGGAGTCCAGTGGTCCCACTAACATTTTTATATCGTAACATCTTCCTCCAAGTGATGACTTAGCCACAGTCTTTCTGGGGATACTTCTAATGTCAGCAAGCGTAAATCCTACTGTCGGAGGCTCTCCTGATTTTCCTTAATACTTCAATCTCTTTTTCCCCCTCCAGCTAAGGATCCATGTGATTCCCCACCTTGCCCTCACTTAACTACCTCAGACAAGAACCTTCATGGTTCCTCGCCTCTGTGTCCTCTCTGTAAAGTGGTCCCAATAATGATAATCTCCTTCCGTCAAGATTGTTGGGCAGACTCAGTGCGCTTATGTGTATAAAATGCATAGCATAAATCCGCAATAAGCATTAATCAGTGTTCTTAGTAGTAGTTGAACTGTTTGTCATACCATGCAGGAATCACATTTGAGACTTCCTTTAGAATTTCTCAGAATCTGTTGAATCGGCCATTCTGGCTGTATTAACGAAGCAGATGAGCCCTCCGTGGTAGTGTTCTTCTTTTAAAAGCATCTGTTTAATCTTCTTTTATTTATTTTTTTTAATGTAGTCTACTTAACTCCTGATTTCTTGTATAAATTATTTTGCCCCCACATGTCGTAAGTGGCATTAAAAGAACAATCTTTCTTTTCTCTATATTGTGAACCAACATTCTGTTCACTTACAAATGTTGCAAATGTTGATTATTTGGAACCCAGATGGGAGTCTCCTAGAAAACTCTGAATACCATTGAAACTCAACTGTCAGGACCTGTTATTAAAGTAAATGTGGTTAAACAAAAAAACAAACCCAAAAAACAAAACAAAACAAAAACACACACACCACACACACACAAAGAGAGCTAAGTAATTTTCCCGGTGTTTTTTTTCCCCCCCTCAGAAGTAGTTTTTGTAGGCATTGTGTTAATCTTTAAGCAAAGAAGTTTATCGAATTTTCAGGATTATCAAACATACTCAAAGCAAATGTCTACCCCAAACAAATGTATTCAAATTCTTAGAGAAGATAATTTATGCATGAAAACCTTGCCCCTCCACCACTCTTAAGAGTATTGCAAAAAGATTTAAGCTTGAGCTTGCTGTATCTTATAAAGTAATATATAGGACATACTCTATGCATATAAACATGCTTTTTGCACCAGGCTAGTGAGTAGCTGCTATAATTTTAGGGTTGTGTGTGATGTGGGTTTGAGAACATTGCCCAGCTGTCTCCCACAGGGCTGCCTGTCCTTTGTTAAAATTGATTCTCTTGACACTCCTTTCTGGTATCATGCCCTGCCCCTTTTGCTCCTCCTATTCATATAATGTTTTCCTATTCTCTTTTCTCCCTTTCACTCTCTGGCTATAAAACAAACTTTCCCTTTGGAAGGAACGCAATTGCTAGTATCTGGCAGAATTCTATGGGAAAGGGGCATGTATCTAGGACCAAAGGGCCTTGGTTGGAATTTCTACTCAGCCACTTCCAAGAACTTGGGTGACTTAGTTGCCCTCTCTGAGCCTCAGTTTGTGCATCTGTGAAATGGGCTGCTTATTATCTCTGGATTCAGTGAACACTTTAGGCTGGTAAGATTCAGGTTTACTTCTTTAGAAAGGTATACGTTTCTTAAGAGAAATAAAAATAAACATCTAATGGCAGATTTGGGGGTTATTCAGTTGGGTGAGAATGTATTTTGTGAGTAAGAAGGGTCCCTTGAAAATCTCAGTTACTTCTCACTTTTTCTGCTGTTTGCCAGAGTTCTGACATAACGTGCTGTGTAATTCACACTAATGATAACTAACATTTATTGATCACCTTTTACGTTTTAAGCCTAGCATTATGTGCGTTTGCATTCTAGTGCGTTAACCTTCCCGGTTCACTTGGCGCTGAGGTGGCAGTGGTGAGGTATTATTAGGAAGAATATTTGAACTGATTTCTCATCATTTACAGATGAGAAACTGAAGCTTAGTGCGGTTAAGACGCCCAGTAGTCTTCCTGGCCAATCACAGCCCTATTTATCTCTCTATGAAGAGAGGTCTATGGAGATGAATGGACTGGGTGATGAAGGAGGAGTAGAGTTTCCCTCCCTGACCTCCCCATTCATGGGCCTCTCTGCATGCACAGACCTATTCCAACATGGAGGAAGTAGAGCTGGTTTGGAATTTTTGCATTGACCCGGAAGTGAGAGGATGAGTCTTTTTAGAAATGATGCACTATGTTTCGTTGAGGGTGGTGGTAAACCACTTCTCATTGCTGTTTGGACCAAAATCTAAACCCCAAGTTCCTAGGAACCTTGGTGGGCATTTTTGGAGTGATTTCACTTTAGTGTTTATAGAGTGTTAAGTCTTTCACTGGGTGGTGTCATGAAAGAACTTCAGTTTGTGCAATTTCTTAGTAATAGGAACTGTTCCCAAGATGGAGTCCATCCCCTTTTTAAGAAGCAGGCAGCTTAGATCAGGGGCTCCTCTCTCCCTTTGTAGCATATTAATCACCCTCCTGATTTAGCAGTTTTTGACTGTATTCCTCTTACTGCACCGACAGAGAAGTGTCAGAAAATGTTTCCTGACAGTGAAGACAATGGGCAAGAGGATCAAAGTTTTTTTTCCCTTCTTGGTGCGGGAACAGCATATTGGCAGTTCATTGCTTACAGGTCGTGCGACAGTCCTACCAAACCAGTGCAGGTGTCGGCTGACTTGTTAAAACAAGTTGACTCTGCTTTCTCTTAAGAAAATTTGGAAGGCAGTCCTTGGTCAGAGGATCACATTGCATGAGCCACCAAGCTAAATGAAAATACAGAAAAAATGCAAATTATACTTTGCTATAGAAATAAATATTTGGCAGGCTGCCCTAAACAGCTTTCCTCAACGAGTAGCGTCCGTGCGGTCCTCCTCCTGTGTGTGGCTGGTAACCCTTCCTTTAGGGTCATTGGCTCTCATATAACCGGCACACTTGAGTCTGCCTTGTCGTTTTGGTGTCACTGAGTTGGTAGAAGAGAACGAAGCAGCTAGGGATTTACATTTGGGAGGAGTCAACTTCTGACCCTGGGAAAGTAGCTGGGAATTCTGGGTTTTTAGGAGTTCAGTGTGTCCAGGCGGTTAGTCTGTGAAGTTAATTTAACCCCCATGGTGTGTAAATTTCCAAGATTTCTTTGGAGCTGGTAGCTATATGTCCATCCAGAAAATTCTCAACAAAAGCTCATTAACCCAAGGCAGATAGTCTGACTCCTTTAATACACAATCCCAAATTTCAGTGGTTTCAGACATTCCGAGGTTTACTTATTGTTCTTGTCATAGTTAACCGTGGATTGGCAACAGGAAGGGGTGGTACTTTCTCTCTCTCTCCCCCCCTCCCTCTCTCTCCACAAGGTTATTCAGGGACTCAAGCTTGTTCCATATGGTTGGACTTAGATTCTTAGAGTTTTCTCCTGGCTTCTCTGCATTCGATGTACAAGGAAGAGAAGGTACCTGTAGAATCTCCAGAGAGGTGTCAGGGGTAGATTCTGGAAGTGGCCAAAGTTATTTGAGCCCACATTCCATGGGCCATGAGGCAGGCACATGGCCCCCACATAGTGGTGACTGGGCTGGGAAGCTCCATTTTCTTGGTTCTCAGGTGAAAAGGAATTGATTTAGTGTCTCTGCCACAGTTGAGTTTTTAACCTTAATCTTAAGGGTTTCTGAAGGTGAAGTGTTTTGTTAGGAAGACTTTACAAGAGGAATTTACTTGACTCAGTAGCTGGGTAGTGGGTCTGATTTCCAGATTGATTTTTACCTTAAGTGTTTATGAGCTTCCCACAAATGGAGAAGAAAGACTTTTTTCATTTTTTGTCTTTTTAAAGTGCTGCATTGGGAACTTTTCTCTTTGCCTGATGATGTGTTTATTACCTGCTCAAAGATCCAGGATAAATGTCTGGTCATCCACGATACATTCTAGGTATAATCAAGTTCGGGTTTTTCAGACAGTACCTCTGGGGATCTGTGCTAATTTTAGAGATGCCCTGAAGTTCGTCTTTGTGTCTCATTCTGCCCAGAGTTTATCACTGCCCATGGCTTTTCAGGGTGAGAAGGCCACATCTTCATGTTTCGTTTGAGATACATTCTCTTGACTTTTCGGGAGAACTTCTTCAGCCAGATTTTCCAGTCTAGGGGTGCAGAATTCCAATTTTCCCCGATGAAAGATTCCCACCCCTCCCTACAGATTCCAAAGCTTTCATTTTTAATAGTTTTAGAATCACTTAAAACTTTTCCTACCTTACCAGTCATGTGCAGCAGAGTCGTGTTGAGCATCAGTTCATCCTCAGGTAATTTTTTTTGTCCCACAGAATCGATCATTAAATTGCACCGAGATTGGTAAAGTAGAGGTTACTGAGGTTGGAACGTGCGGAATAGCGAGGCTTTGGGGCTCGTTGTGCTGGCTTCATTCCTTCCTGTCACATCTAGTGTGGTTCCGTGTCCCTTCTTCCTCCTCCCACCATCCCTGCTCCCTCTGACTCTTCCTGCCGTTAATTTACTGTGGGCTGTCAAACCAGGTAGTCAAGCTTGTTAAATTGAGAATCAATAGGCTTTAAGTGAGGACTACAACAGAGGGACTCTTATTATCGATGGACTCAAGTTCAAGCTCCTCATCTGACGTTTATAGTCTTTGGCAGGCAGCCAAAATGGCCCTTGCTGGGTTGCACAAAGTACAGCAACCCCCATCCCATCAAACACACACACACACACACACACACACACACACACTTCACCCTCTTCCCGAGCCACGCCAGGTAATAATCACCATAATCCATGTGCGCTCATAATAAACATCAACAAATGTTTATTGAGTACTTACTATGTATCAGGGTCTCTTAATAGAATATAGTAAGACATTTTACAGTCTTAGAGGCCAAAACATTTAGATTATATTAAATAGAGATTGCATTATCAAATATTTTAAATAACCAACAATTTCTTGTTAATGTGTAATTAATATATTCTATCTCAGCAATTTAATAATGAAGTGTAGATTTAAATATTAAATATAGGGGTCTATGGAGTACATGAAAGCATTTAACCCTTCCAAGGATGAGCTGGGTAATGTTATTATGTCCCTTTTACAGATGAGAGAAGGAGATGCATCAGACTTTAATTTCTTTATATCAAATGAGAAGTTAATGCAAGTTATGTAACTTGGCCTGAGTTAGGGGCAAGCTAGGGGGCGCCAGAGCGGGTCATTGCCTAGTACTGGCCAGGTGACGCTACTTGACTCATTCTGTTGAACTTCCCTCCCTGCCCTTTAATTCTGCTTGGAGGAACTCTTAATTTCTATCCTCAGAATTCAGTGGAGACTCTTCATCTTCCTGTCACTTGCCCTTACCTTACACTCTGTTCTCCCTGAATGGCGTCAAGCTGTGCCTACAACTGAGACCATTTCTCATGACACCTGTTTGTAAGCCCCTCTCTCTCTGCTGGACTTGAGCTTTTTTGAAGACACAATCAGGATTGGGGAGTGTTGTATGAAACGCTAGTGGAATTGATCAGCATGAGAGATTACCGGGCCCAACATCCCACTTCCCAGATGACAAAACCAAGGCCTGAGGACAAACCTGCGGACCGATGTGCTGTGTGCTGGTGAGACAGAGCATATGAACCTGTGTGGCTAAAGGGATTTTATTTTTTTTTCTAAGATGAAACTAACACATTTGATACTTTTTCATTCATTCTCCTATTTAAGGTAGTAAGTTGCTTGTTAAATTGTTTTAGTTTCATGATACAAATGACCCATGACTATTTTGTATCTATGTGTATGACAGAATAAATAAGCGTCATGTTTAAAATTTTGTTTTATTTTGCAGTTATCACAAGCTTTGAGAAAAGTTGACAATACAATATAAAGAATTTATTTTCTCTAAATCACTTGGGGGGTAAGTTGCTATTGCCCCAGACATGAGTGTTTTTTTCCTCTGTGTAAAGAGGATACTCTTTTATACAACCACCCTCTAGGGCTCAAAATCACAGAATGAATGGATATGTTACCACCAGCTACTCCTCACACCCCATTATAGGTTTGCCATTTGTCCCAAGTGCTGGAAGGGTGGTCCCCCCCCTTTTTTAAAAGATTTTATTTATTCATTTGAGAGAGAGAGAGACAGAGCACAAGCAGGGGGAGGGGCAGAGGAAGAGGGAGAAGCAAACTCCCTGCTGAGCAGGGAGCCTGATGCAGGCTCCATCCCAGGACCCTGGGATCATGACCTGAGCGGAAGGCAGACGCTTAACCCACTGAGCCACCCAGGCATCCCAAGCTGGTGCCCTTTTAAATAGCATGTGTGTCTAGTTAGAATCATGTGTTGGGTTGTCATGTGTCTTTAGATTAGGCTCCTATCAGGAACATCTCCTCAGGCTTGATTCTCATGACCCTGATAACTTTTGAAGAGCTCTGGGCAGTTTTTTGGTCCAATGTCCTTCCATTTGGTTTTACTTGATGTTTCCTACAGATCAGACCTGTGTTCTGCATCATTGGCAGATAGAGCTGAGGTGTGGATAGTGTGTCCTTCTCATGGTGTCTTCTCTGGGAACTCCCAATTTTGAGCTGTTTCATTTCTCATGGTGCCCACTCACCTTGGTCTCTTGGTTAGACGATGCTGTCCGTCAGCCTGATCTGCTAGGAAGTTAGTCATTGAACCTTTGTAAGTGTTATTTTTAAGATTTTATTTTTATTTTTAAGGAATCTCCACACCCAACGCTCAAACTCACAACCCTGAGGTCAAGAGTCACATGCTCTACTGAGCCAGCCAGGCGCCCCACTAAATGTTTTTTATAGAGAGATATTTTGAGATTATGTAGATTCCTTATTTCTTATAGAACTTTCAATTTATGTATTTGTTCTCTGTGGACTCATGGCTTTTTATTTTAGTCAATGGGTTATACTCTGTTAGTAGTAGTGTTTATTTTGATACTCTGGTCTTTCCTGATTTGACCTGTGATGGTCCCTTCAAGCAGACTCCTCTGTCCCGTTGTGTTCCCCCATCCCTCGCTCTGCTTGGATTCTAAAGCACCCTGACTGCTCCTTTTGTGGGCACCGCCCCCCCCAATCCCATTGCTTGGACTCTGACATCCTCATGCCAGGCCAGTCCCTGGGGTGGATACTCTCCTCACTCTAGTCACTGGGTTTTTTAAGCTTATCTTGGGGGTCAGTACACCATAGATATTTTTATGAAGGTTTAGGGGAGAATTGGTTTTGTTGTACATTGAAAAAAGACAGTGAAGCCTGTTTAGAATTTGTAAGCTGGCATGGGAAGGTGGTGGGTGTGCCTCTAGGCACATTCTTACACAAATTATTCAAAGACTTAGGAGAAGTTCCATCATGTTAAACCCAAGGTTAAAATGTTGTCATCAGGGGCGCCTGGGTGGCTCAGTCGGTTAAGCATCTGCCTTCGGCTCAGGTCATGATCCCAGGGTCCTGGGATGGAGCCCCGCGTTGGGCTCCCTGCTCAGTGGGGAGCCTGCTTCTCCCTCTCCCACTCAGCTCCCCCTGCTTGTGCGTGCATGCTCTCTCTCTCTGTCGAATAAATACAAGAAATCTTAAAAAAAAAAAGTTGTCCATCACCTTTTCTGTCAACACCAACAACGGGGTGTTGATAAGATTTCTAAGGCAATCTGGAAGGGTGGCTTCTCGAGGAGAGCCTTGGCTGAGGCTGAGGGACAGGAGGAGGGCACGCTGCTGGCTGGAGGCTGTCGGAGGTGGTCCTGTAAGGGAGGATGAAAGCTGGGAGCCAGCTTCTCTTCTGTGTGCTCACTTCTCCTTCCCCCTCTCTCTGCCCTGTTCTCTTCCATGCTGCACTCCCAATGACCCTCTGAGCCCTTTTGCTCAGCTTCAGAACCAAATGCTCATTCATTACCACTTTCTTTTCTATACAGTTTATTAGGATTTGCCACTCTAAAAATAATCAACTGAAATTCTTGACTCCAAATTTAATTTTGAAAAACTGTTTATAGGTACATGTTTTTAAAAAGGCGGTATTTTAGTGAAGTGGTGCTCGTAATGAACACTTTCAGTTGCACATCCCTGTTAAGCAAAATACTTGAAATTTTTATCATTTATTTTATATCTTCTCTCTCTGTTCCCCCCCCATACACACATACACATGCACACACTGACCAGTGTGACAAAAGATACTTATCTGAGACAGGAGTTGGGTAAATTGAGAAATTCAGACCTGTCAATGGCATAAAATCCCAATCTGTTGTCAGAATTTGCTAGAACTGGAAAAGTTCTTTTTGTCCTCTTGAATTTTAAGTAACCATACCCACATTTAAAGAGATCTTGACCATGTTCTCCTTGTAGTGTGTGTCACTCTTACCTTTGACATGCAGTAGGTGCTTGGCTGCATTGAACTGGGTCCCCAGTTTTGAGGCTGGTAGGATGGATTTCTTAGAAACAGATTGTTTCAACCTGATGGCTCCCAGAAACACAGAGCATTTGAAAACTCAAGACTAGGATCTAACGGCTTATCCTGATTCCTTTTGGAGTCTAAGCTTCCAAGGTTCTCTTTTCTTTCCTCCCCTCCCCCTCCCCTCCCCC